>NC_041393.1:623801340-623823096 GCF_002162155.2 Triticum dicoccoides | reverse complement strand
TAAAAGCAAAAAGAATTGAAAATAAAGCAAAAAACAAAAGAAAATAAATAATGCAGAAAACAAAACAAAAAACAACAATAAGTATTTTGTTGTAAGTAGAAACAAAATAAAATAAATAAAGCAAGAAAGAAAAGAAAAAAACAAAAAAAGTGTTTTCAAATTTGAAAACTAATGGCACTAACAGAAAGTTTATAATTTTCCTAAAACTAAAAGCAAAAAAGAATTGAAAAATAAAGCAAAAAACAAAAGAAAATAAATAATGCAGAAAACAAAACAAAAAAACTGAAAATAAAATAAAAAATAGCAACAATAAGTAAAGAAAACAAAAAAACAAAAAAATGCCTCCTACTGGGCCCCCACGGCCTGAATACGACATGAAACCCTACTGTGGGCCAGGATTCAGGCCCGCAGTAGGCCCAGAAGGCCCATCAGGCAAAGCAATAGCAAGTAGGCCCGAAAGCCTGCGGTGGAAAGGAGATCAAGAGGGGTGCGGCAGTGGGGCTTATAAACCACTGTGCGCCCCTCTCAAATAGCGAGGTGAGACTAAACTTTGGCCCTGAGGCGGGCATCACAGGGGCCTTTGGTCCCGGTTGGTGGCACCAACCGGGACTAAAGGGGGAGGCATTGGTCCCGATTGGTGGCACCAACCGGTACCAAAGGCTGCCGGTTCCCGCCCTTTGGGCTGCCGAAAAAGAGGCCTTTGGTCCCGGTTGGTGGCACCAACCGGGACTAAAGAATGCATTAGTCCCAGTTGGTGCCACCAACCGGGACTAAAGGGTTTGCTATATAAGCAACACTTAGCAGTTTCCGGCCAAATCGCCCACTTCTCCCCCGACCCCCCTGCTCCTCCTCGTCGTCGTCGCCGCCCGACGCCCCTGCTCCACCTTGCCGTCGCCGCCGCCACCGACGCCGTCAGGCTGCTCGCCTGAGCCGTCGCCGCCGCCCCCTGTGAGCACAGCCTGCTCCCGCGCCCCTCCCGTCCCGCGCCCCTACGCGACCACCGCGCGCCCCTGTCCCGGCGCGGCCGCCGCGCGCCGCCCCGCCGCCCCTGCAATTTCCATAGCATTTTTTTGCATTTTTTTGTGTATATGTGTTTGTATGTGTATATATATATGTGTACATGTTCATAGTATTTTTTTAATGAGTGTATTTTTTTTGTTCATTGCATTTTTTTCATATATATAATGTATATATGTATGTGGTAGCTATATATATGATGAATGGATGTGGCTATATATGTATGTATGAATATAATGTTCATAGCATTTTTTTGTTTATATATGTTTTTTCATATATGTATTAATTTTTTATTTAGGTTGTTAGTAGATATCGATTTTAGGTTAGTGCATTTTAGGTTAGTGTAGAGGAGAAAGTAAAATAAGGAAATGGAAGAAAAGAGGAAGAAGGAAGAAGGAAGAAGAAGAAAAAAATGAGAGGAAAAAGGAAAATAAGAAGAGGAAGAAGAGGAGAGGAAGAAGAGGAGAAATAAATAAGAAGAGGAAAAAAGAAGAAAAAGTAGAGGAGAAGAAGAAAGGAATAGAGGAGAAGAAGAAAGGAATAGAGGAGAAGAAGAAGAAATAGATTTCTATTTCTATTTCTTCTTCTTCTCCTCTATTCCTTTCTTCTTCTCCTCTTTTTTTCTTCTTCTTCTTCCTTCTTCCTTCTTCCTCTTTTCTTCCTTTTCCTTAATTATTTTCCTTCCTCGTCATTGTCGCATCGTTGTCGATATAACCCCCTCGAGATAACTTAGACATGAGGGGCGGTCGATATATATACTCCCTCTCGACCGTGATAACTTATACAACGGCAGCACCCCCCCTCGGCCCTCTCGCTTGACCAAAACTCTCGAGGACACCCAAACCCTAGAGAGAAAACGATGTTGGTCTCCTACCCCCTCCCGCCGCGCCCCTACCCGACAAATTAACTCTCTCGAGGCCACCCAAATTTACCAAGTTAAAAGAGTGTTGCCGTCGAGGCGACCCCAAACCCTTGAAGCATTGTGTCGAGGCGACTCCAAACCCTAGAGAAGCAGCGTCGAGGCCACTAACATGATTCCTTATTGTGATTAGCTAGCTAGTTCTACGTTTGCCACTAATATATATATATCCATCTGTACCATGTTTGAATAATAATTGACATGTTGTAAATATTTGCAGAAACTATGAAGCACTCCCGAGACGAAGAAACAGAAGCGATGTTGGGGGACATAATCGCAAATGGAAGTGATGAAGTTGCGTCATTTCTCCTCGACACCAATGGTCAGCTGGAAGAACTTTGTGAAGAAGAGGGCTATGTTCATGATGACTTCGGCCCATTAATGCCGGTACAAGAAGAGGACTATGTTCATGATGGCTCGGGTGACACAATGGAGGTACAAGAAGGAGACCGTGCTGACTGCTCCGGTGACCGAACCGAGTCCGGCCAGGTATATATATATATTAGTTAAGCCCGTGCTGACTAGTTAATTGATGCTTCCATTGTTTTGGTATATGTACACATATTAATTACTCTCGTCTTTCTTCCTTATATTTTCTAGCCCTCCGGATTGAGCACAACTTCGGTAACGAGACGAGGCCCGAAGAAAAAGTTGAGCTCAGATGAAAAGTTTGAGATCATAGAAATCGCGCCCGACGGAGAACCGATTGAACCCATCCAGACAAGGAAGGCATTTTCTGCTCAGTGCGGGGTTATTGTTAGGGACAAGATCCCGATCAGCATCCAACAATGGTATAAGCCTAAGGAGGAAGACCCTGAGGTGTCTTATGTTAATGATATGCAGAAAGAAGATCTTTGGACTGAGCTGAAGGCAAATTTCACCCTACCGCCAGAGGAGGATCCGGAGAAGCCAGTTAAAGAGCCATTAATCAAGTCTTGTGCTCTTAAGAAGATGGCAACCCTAATGAGGAGGTGGAGGAAAGAGCTGAACCAGTTTGTCTAAAAAAAAGACACCAGAATTCATCGGCAAATATGAGAAGATCAAAGATCACTGGCCCGCATTTGTGGCCCACAAGACATCGGAAAAGAGTAAGAAGATGTCAGCGACAAACAAGAAAAATTCTGCAAAGAAGAAGCTTCACCATTGCACGGGGTCAGGTGGCTACCTCAAGCCTAAGTGGTCCAAGGCTGAGCATGATCTGCTTGAAAAAGGGATCGAAACAGAGACAATGTACTGGCCAGACCATTGCCGGACTTGGTTCTTCGGGGCTGGCGGAACCTTGGACCCTGTAACACGGAAGTGCTAGTGGACGGACGAGCAACTGCAAATACCAGTCAAGAACCTTCAACACTATATCGATGCAGCGCAGCGAGGGACGTTCCTTCCAAACAGGGAGAAGGACGAGCTCACAATGGCCCTTGGGAATCCTGAGCACCCTGGACGGACACGAGGCACGCCAGGCTCCATTCCGTGGAAGGTTGGTTTTCCGGACGCAGGGGGTTACAAAACCCACGAGAGGAGGAAGAAACTGGAGCAGGACCAACTGCAGGCGCTGCACGAAAGGGTAATGGGGCTAGAGGAACGAGATGAGGAACGAGAAGCAGCAGATCGCAGCAAACGAGCTGCCGAAGCTTCCCTCGAAGCTACCCCGCCATCTCAGCGGAGAAGCAGCGTGGCTTCCACCGAGCTGCTTCAGCCGGAGCATGTCTTGACGGCTCCTGCTAGCTATCCCGTGGATGGTATCACGGAGTCTCAACATTGCCACATTATGGCGCGATGGATGAATTTGAAGGTCAAGGCGGTTGTTGGCCAAGTTTATCCTAGTGGACCCGGCACAACTTATCACTGCCAGCCGATTCCAGAAGGATATGCTAAGGTGATGGTGGATGAAATAACAGAGGGATTTGAGGACCTCCTGCTTGAGCACCCTACCGGTGAAGGGGAGACTAGGCTGGGTTCTGCTCTGAAGACTCCATGCCTATGGCGGAAGGAGCTCAACAACCTTCCGAACTGGACGCCTCCGCCTCCTCCTCCTCCTCCGGCGAGTCAGGGCACTCCGCCTCCTCCACCGCCTCCTCCTCCGGCGAGTGACGATCAGGGCACGCGTGGTGGCACTCCGCCTCCTTCTCCGGCGCGTGGCGGCACTCCGCCTCCTTCTCCGCCTGCACCGGCGCTCCCGAGCAGCCAGCAGCCTCCTCCTTCTCCGCCTCGCCACCAAGGGCGGAAGAGACCCGCCGCCGCCCCGGCTGCTCCGGCGCGTCGTACTCCTTATCCTCCGTCTCGTAAGCAAGCACGAAAGAAGACAGACGCCACGGCCGCTCTGTCTGCTCCGGCGTCTAGCAGCACAACCAGAGGCGGGAGGCAATACAAATACGGTCCATCTCTCAAGCCTCTAGAGAAGTTACCGTACGAGAGGTCCGAGGAGGAAAACGATACGATTGTGCGGACCCACGTGAAGGAGTTCTTTGAAGGGGTGAAAGCAAAGAGACATCCACCTCCGGAGGAGAAGGTAGATCCGGTGAAAGCAAAGTGCGCTATCGATGCCCTGAGGAAACCACCAAAGTCTCCGCCGAGAACCAACTATGAGCGCATTACTGAACAGACATATCTCCAAGCCCAGCGGTCGGGAACTACTATCAGTGATAAAAGGTTAAAAGAACGAGCAAAGGGGAAAAAATTGCCCAGCTCGGCAAACAAGCACAGCAATCGTGCCCCCCGCTCAATGTGTCTAATGCTCCGGGGACGGTGGCCGGTTATGGCAATCTTGAAGATTACCTGCCTGACGATGCACTTCCTGATTTCATGGCGGTGGATGAACACAGATACGAGTACGGGAAGCCTCTCGTCAAAGATGAAAAATCTCTGACAACAATGATGCGAAGGTTCTATAGTTGGTACATGAAAACCTGCAGAGAGTCTGAGGGGACGAACAATTTGTATCTGAACATTAAAGAGGAGCACGACCTTATTTCAAATGATCTGTTGTGTATTTGATGAGTTCTTCGCGTTCTTCAATCAAAAGGCCCTCGATAAATTAATGGTATTTTGCTACTGCCTGTAAGTACTATTTCTGTCATTAAGTCTCTATATATAGCTCGGCTCTTTCATTGCATGTATTTATAATTAATTATCCTCAATATACTATGCAGATTGAAGATCATCGAGTGCAAAAAACAAGAAATTTATGATATTGGGTTCATTAACACAAATATCATAGATGTATTTCTAGTTGAAAAGAACGTCAAAGAGGCTGAGGACAACTTGCTACGATCGTTAATCAAAAATCAAAACAAAGATACCATACTCTTTCCTTACAACGGCAAGTGAGTGTTACTGTCGTGTGCATATTCGGTTTCCCTTATTACTCAAGCGAGGTTATAGTAATGTAATTGATGAGTTATGGATGCGTGCGCAGGTACCACTATATTCTTCTGGAGATTAAGCTTGAGCGGGGACTAGTAACCGTCTTAGACTCGAGATGGAAAGATCCCGAAACCTATGCGGACATGACTGAAATGCTCAACAAGTAAGTTCAATCGATCATTATCGCACCATATCGACAACTTTTTGTTCATTTCCTGATATCTCAAGTAATAATAATTATTTTCTTTGTCTTGCAGGATTTGGAAACAGTTCACCGCAGAAGCTCCGGGACTGCCGAAGGAGCTGCGATATACATACCCGAAAGTAAGTACTGCTGGGCTAGCTAGTTGCGCGCATCTCCCGTTGGTTTTATAGCTATACTTTCATCAATGCCATTTATAATGCTTCATTATCAGTTTGATTGACCTCTGTTTCTCGTAAAGTGCTTGTGGCAGGAGGAAGGGAATGATTTCTATGGATACTACGTGTGCGAGTTCATCCACACCGCGACTTTGAAAAACAAGCGGGGCTACTCTAAAAGACAATATGAAGTGCGTAAGCAATAATATTCACAATTTCATTTTATTACACCATCATTTCTGCTGAGTTTCATTCATATATATGTATTAATTAACCCCCTTCTTCAAATTAGACGTGGCAGATGCGGAATGAACTCCTAGAACCAGATCGCATGAAAGCAATTCAAGAGGAATTGGCGGGATTCTTTCTTGACCACGTCATCAGTAAAGCCGGAGAATGCCATGTGGAAATTGATTTCAAATGCTAGGGGTTTGTAATGAAGAGATCTTATACATATTGTACATGTATGTAGCCAGTAGCGTCGGATACATGATACGAAAACTTGTTGTTCGACCAATCTCTCGGAGAAGGAGAGGTCGATCGATCACTTCTCTCGGTATGCATGACAAACTTCTGTACTGAATGGTTCTCTCGATCACTTATGTATATATAGTACGTAGCGTCGACCAAGCACGGACATAAGAGAGGACACTTCTCTCTATTAATTAGCTAGCTAACACAATATATGAAACACCTAAATTAACCCCCCCAAAACCCCCAACCCCCCTCCTTTCAAAAAAAAACCCCAGCCACTGGAATGCTGACGCGTGGATGCCTTTTGGTCCCGATTGGAGCCACCAACCGGGACCAAAGGACCCCTGACTGGGCTCGGCGCACAGGGCCACGTGGAGGCACATTGGTCCTTGTTCGTGTTTGAACCGGGACTAATGGGTGGAGGTATTAGTAACGACCCATTAGTCCCGGTTCATGAACCGGGACTAAAGGCCCTTACGAACCGGGACTATTAGGTGTTTTTCTACTAGTGCTATTGCGTAGCCATTTATTTCGAGTTACTAACACTTAGCAACCGAACCGATATCTATTACCTTGGTGCTACCAGGAGTACTAGTAAAGTACACATTAATATAATGTATATCCAATATACTTCTGTCGACCTTGCCAGCCTTCTCATCTACCAAGTATCTAGGGTAGTTCTGCTTCAGTGACCGTTCCTCTCATTTCAGAAGCACTTAGTCTCGGGTTTGGGTTCAACCTTGGGTTCCTTTACTAAAGCAGCAACTGATTTTCTGTTTCATGAAGTATCCCTTCTTTCCCTTGCCCTTCTTGAAACTAGTGGTTTCACTAACCTTTAACAATTGATGCTCCTTCTTGATTTCTACTTTCGCGGTGTCAAACATCGCGAATATTTCAAGGATCATCATATCTATCCCTGATATGTTATAGTTCATCACGAAGCTCTAGCAGCTTGGTGGCAATGACTTTGGAGAAACATCACTGTCTCATCTGGAAGATTAATTCCCACTCAATTCAAGTGATTGTTGTACCCAGACAATCTGAGTACAAGCTCAACGATTGAGCTTTTATCCCTTAGTTTGTAGGCTAAGAAACTCGTCGGAGGTCTTATACCTCTTGACGTGGGCACGAGCCTGAAATCCCAATTTCAACCCTCAGAACATCTCATATGTTCCACGACGTTTCAAAAACGTCTTCGGTGCCTCAATTATAAACCGTTTAACATTACTAAACTATCACGTAGTCATCAAAACGTGTATGTCAGATGTTCGCATAATCCACAGACAACGTTTGAGGTTCAGCACACCGAGCAGTGCATTAAGAACATAAGCCTTCTGCGCAGCAATGAGGCAATCCTCAGTTTACGGACCCAGTCCGCATAATTGCTACTATCAACTTTCAACAAAATTTTCTCTAGGAACATATCTAAAATAGTAGAACTAAAACGCGAGCTACAACATAATTTGCAAAGACCTTTTGACTATGTTCAGGATAATTAAGTTCATCTAATCAAATTATTTGATGAACTCCCACTCAGATAGACATCCCTCTAGTCATCTAAGTGATACATGATCCGAGTTAACTAGGCCGTGTCCGATCATCACGTGAGACGGACTAGTCATCATCGGTGAACATCTTCATGTTGATCATATCTACTATACGACTCATGCTCGACCTTTCGGTCTCTTGTGTTCCGAGGCCATGTCTGTACATGCTAGGCTCGTCAAGTCAACCTAAGTGTTTCGCGTGTGTAAATCTGGCTTACACCCGTTGTATGCGAACGTTAGAATCTATCACACCCGATCATCACGTGGTGCTTCGAAACAACGAACCTTCGCAACGGTGCACAGTTAGGGGGAACACTTGCTTGAAATTTTAGTGAGGGATCATCTTATTTACTACCGTCATTCTAAGCAAATAATATGCAAAAACATGATAAACATCACATGCAATCAAATAGTGACATGATATGGCCAATATCATTTTGCTCGTTTTGATCTCCATCTTCGGGGCGCCATGATCATCATCGTCACCGGCATGACACCATGATCTCCATCATCATGATCTCCATCATCGTGTCTCCATGAAGTTGTCTCGCCAACTATTACTTCTACTACTTATGGCTAACGATTTAGCAATGAAGTAAAGTAATTACATGGTGTTATTCAGTGACGCACAGGTCATACAATAAATAAAGACAACTCCTATGGCTCCTGCCGGTTGTCATACTCATCGACATGCAAGCCGTGATTCCTATTACAAGAACATGATCTATCTCATACATCACATATATTTCATTCATCACATCCTTTTTGGCCATATCACATCACACGGCATATGCTGCAAAAACAAGTTAGACGTCCTCTAATTGTTGTTGCAAGTTTTTACGTGGCTGCTATAGGTTTCTAGTAAGAACGTTTCTTACCTACGCCAAAACCACAACGTGATATGCCAATTGCTATTTACCCTTCATAAGGACCCTTTTCATCGAATCCGATCCGACTAAAGTGGGAGAGACTGGCACCCTCTAGCCACCTTATGTAACAAGTGCATGTCAGTCGGTGGAACCTGTCTCAAAGTGTACGTGTAAGGTCGGTCCGGGCCGCTTCATCCCACAATACCGTCGAAACAAGATAGGACTAGTAACGGTAAGCACATTGATCAAAATCAACGCCCACAACTACTTGTGTTCAATCGTGCATAGAATCTACGCAATAGGCCTAGCTCATGATGCCACTATGGGGAAATGTAGAAGAAATTAAAAAATTTCTACGCATCACCAAGATCAATCTATGGAGATTCTAGCAACAAGAGAGAGGGTAGTGTATCTTCATACCCTTGAAGATTGCGATGCGGAAGCGTTGCAGGAACACGGTTGGTGGAGTCATTCACGAAGCAATTCAGATCGCGGCCGAATCTGATCTAAGCACCGAACAACGGTGTCTCCGCGTTTAACACACGTGCAGCCCGGTGATGTCTCCCACGCCTTGATCTAGCAAGGAGAGAGGGAGAGGTTGGGGAAGACTCCGTCCAGCAGCAGCACAACGGCATGGTGGTGATAGAGGAGCGTGGCACTCCAGCAGGGCTTCACCAAGCACTGCGAGAGACGAGGAGCGAGAAGGGTAGGGCTGCGCCAGGAGAGAGGAAAACTCATGTTCTTGGCAGCCCCAAAACCTCCACTATATATAGGGGAAGGGGAGAGGGGCCGCCCCCTCCAGATCCCATCTAGAGGGAAGGGGCGACGGCCAGGAGGGGAGGCTTGCCCCCCAAGCAAGGTGGAGGCGCCCCCTCCCCTAGGGTTTTCAACCCTAGGCGCCTTGGGCCCTTGGGGAGGGGCGCACCAGCCCACTAGAGGCTGGTTCCCTCCCATATTCAGCCCATCAAGCCCCCGGGGCAGGTGGCCCCACCCGGTGGACCTTCGGACACCTTTCGGTGGTCCCAGTACAATACCGATAACCCCCTAAACTATTCCGGTGACTGAAATTGGACTTCCCATATATAAATCTTTACCTCCGGACCTTTCCGGAACTCCTCGTGACATTTGGGATCTCATCCGGGACTCCGAACAACATTCAGTAACACATACAAACTTCCCTTATAACCCTAGCGTCATCGAACCTTTTTTTTTTGAGGGAAAGCGTCATCGAACCTTAAGTGTGTAGACCCTACGGGTTCGGGAATCATGCGGACATGACCGAGACAACTCTCTGGCCAATAACCAACAGCGGGCCCACATGTTCCACGATGATCTCATCGGATGAACCACGATGTCGGGGATTCAATCAATCCCGTATACAATTCCCTTTGTTAATCGGTATGTTACTTGCCCGAGATTCGATCGTCGGTATCCCAATACCTCGTTCAATCTCGTTACCGGCAAGTCACTTTACTCGTTCCGTAATGCATGATCCCGTGACTAACTACTTAATCACATTGAGCTCATTATGATGATGCATTACCGAGTGGGCCCAGAGATACCTCTCCGTCATACGGAGTGACAAATCCCAGTCTCGATTCGTGCCAACCCAACAGACACTTTCGGAGATACCTGTAGTGCACCTTTATAGCCATCTAGTTACGTTGTGACGTTTGGTACACCCAAAGCATTCCTACGGTATCCGGGAGTTGCACAATCTCATGGTCTAAGGAAATGATACTTGACATTAGAAAAGCTTTAGCAAACGAACTACACGATCTTGTGCTATGCTTAGGATTGAGTCTTGTCCATCACATCATTCTCCTAATGATGTGATCCCATTATCAATGACATCCAATGTCCATGGTCAGGAAACCATAACCATCTATTGATCAACGAGCTAGTCAACTAGAGGCTCACTAGGAACATGTTGTGGTCTATGTATTCACACATGTATTACGGTTTCCAGTTAATACAATTATAGCATGAACAATAGACAATTATCATGAACAAGGAAATATAATAATAACCATTTTATTATTGCCTCTAGGGAATATTTCCAACACGACTTGTGTGGCAACGACGATGGTGGTGTGCGGAGCTGGGTCGCGGCTTGTCCTTCTGATGTCGACGGTCCGTTTCACCAATGGGTGCACCTACGTTTGGTTCTCGCTGTGACAGAGAAGTCGGAGCTGTGCGTGGTGGGGCCCCTTCGGCAACGATGACTTCTTGAGGGCGGTTTCAACGGGCGGTGCTCTCCGGAGGTTGCGTTGGACTAGGTCGATGCGAGGCTTGCAACTTTCTCCTGTGATGCGCATTAGCAAAATCGGAGCTGCCGGTCCTCGACGTCTGCAGTCGATTGTTTGGCTTCTTTGGCTGGCCAGGTCGTCCGCGTTTGCCCCATGTGGGGTTTGTAATCTAGGTTTTCGCCCGGTTTTCCTCTAATTAACATGGCAACTCTCTTCTTCTTAATCAATGAAAATGGCAAATCTTTTGCCTCATTTCAAAAAAAAAAAGGGGATGTTTTGGAATAGGGCCATCTCAACGCATGTAGGGGCGAAACACAAACATATTATTTTTCGATGATCCACAACTGAATCAAAGAAAGAAAAAAGTGTGGAGCAGCCTAGCTCGACACACATGTCGGAGAAACAGAAACGTTGCGGGGTCCATTGGGAGATAGATGATGGATGAAACTAAAATTGGAGGGAAGAATCATTCCTTCCTATAATATTGATATATAATAATTAGTATATAATATTGATATATAATAATTAGTATGTAATATTGATATATAATAATTAATATCTATGAAGATTTGGAATCAGCGAACATTTTTTGAATTGATGATTTTTTTTTCGTAATTCACGATTATTTTCTGTTTTGGTGAACATTGTTTTAAAAATTCATGAACATGTTTTGATTTTGTGAAATATTTGTTCAAATTCACGAAAATTTTACTAATTTTGAAACGTTTTTAAAGGTTCACATTTTCTTTTGAAATTTGAAACTTTTCTGAAATCCCAAATTATTTTCAAGAAGAAAAAAACAATAAAAAGCAACAAAAGAAAACTGGTGTCGTCCCTCCCCACTCGTGGGCCAGCCCAACAGGGCGCATGTTTTTCTGAAACTTTTTTCAAAATTCACATTTCCTTTTGAAAATTTGAAAATATTCTAAAATCCCAAATTATTTTAAATAAGATAAAAATAATCAAAATGAAATAAGAAAACAGGGGCTCCCCGCTAATGGGCCGGCCCAATAGGGCGCGCGGTAGGAAAGGATATAAATAGAAGGCTGCCTACCTTTTGTGAAGTAGTACGTTTGCTAGGTGGACTGGCTGGTGTTGTGTGGCTAAAACTAAACGGGCAGGTTTGAGTCTGATATATAGCAAAAAAAAATCAATCACTGACGGACGAAAAACGTAAAACGTACTACGAATATCTGATGGACCAAAAAAAGTGAAGAAGCAATACATACTTTAATATTAGGTAAAGATATGCGAGGACCTGTAAAGAAATCAGGATATGTTGTTTTACGAGATCTATTCGGTGTGTTTTTTTCAAACAAAACTGCAAATTTAAGGGTTTGATCACTTTTACGGGATCTGCTTAAGATGTTCTAAGCAAGTTCAAAGGCAAGTGCTTCAGATGCCTTAGCAAGCTTCACCACCTGTACACTGTAGGGATCCCTCCACTGCATTATCTATAAGCAGGCTGGCCATTATGGTAGAGAGTGCCTCTAAATTTCAAAAACCTGCACAAAAGGCGGCTCAACAAAGGAGGGGCTTTGGTCGGTGTATCCGCCCGGGCCGGTTTGTGACCATCTCAGCTTCACCGCGCCTCTGTCGCCCCCTGCACTGCCACTCCCCGTCGACAAGGACGACAAGGATGTGCGTCAGCCACAAGGTCATCCTCGACGCCGGAGGTTTGAGCATATTGGTGGCCGGCGTCGCCCCCTAGTAATTAGTTTTGTACCATTTGCTTTCAAATAGTATTTGCTATCGGAGAAGTTTCTTGTGTCCCCATCGATGACAACTGGTGCCCGATTATGAGCTGGAACGTCAGAGAGCTCAACACACCAGCGAGCGCGCCACCATTAGTGAGGAGTCGACGTGCTTTGCCTAGTGATCCTTTTTCTACAAGAAACTAAGATAGAGGTCTAGTCTGCAGTGATGGTTAGAGAGGTTGGTGGGCAATGCCTCACCTATTGCATGGTTCTTTCGGCGGCTTACATGCGTGGGGAAGCGGCGATCTTCTGGAACAAGGACATCGTGACCCTCTCCACCCACGATGTCTACCGTTTCTCCATCACCGCCAAGGTCCATCCGTTGTGCATAAAAACCTCCTTCTGGTTAACCATCGTGTATGGACAGGTACATGATGCCCTGAAGGATGATTTCCTCGCTGAGCTCGCATCCATCATGCCTCCTAGTGGTGAACTGTTGTTGCTCAACGGCAATTTCGATGTCATTTATGAGGCTAGGAATTATAACAATTTAAACTTAAATAGGAGAATTAGGGTAGATTCAGGGCCAACATCAACTCTGCAGAGCTTCGCCGGATTAAGTGCAAGAATAGGAGATTTACGTGGAGCAACAAGAGATAATCCTCTACCCTAGTTAGCATAGACAAGTTTTTGGTACAACACGAGCTGGGATCTCCTCTTCCCTTCCTACATGTTCATGGCTGCCTCGACCACCTGCTCGGATCATTGTCCGCTGCTGCTAGCTAGTGTTGCCCCACCCCATCGCACTACACGTTTTTGTTTTGAAACATCATCGGCTCAGAGTAGAGAAAACTACACCGCCTGTATATAGCTAGAAAAGAATATTCTCTGCTTTACAAAGCTGGAAGAGCAGAAAGGCGGATAACCTTTATAGATCAAGATAATGTTTCACTCCCTAGGTTCCCTAACTCCCAAGAAACTGTCTCCAAGGCCTTGCAACACCCTGTCTCGCACGGCTACGCTTCCGGTCGACTTATAATGAAGATGCAACGGGTAGCCACTGACCTAAAAATCTGGAGCAGGTCTATCTTTAGTGACTCCAAGGTGCAATTCCACATTGCAAGTGAGATAATCTTCCATCTAGATATTTCCCAATAGAAGAGAAGGCTAACCATGGCAAAGTTTGATAACCCACAAGTATAGGGGATCGCAACAGTTTTTGAGGATAGAGTATTCAACCCAAATTTATAGATTCGACACAAGGGGGGCCAAAGAATATTTGCAGGTATTAGCAGCTGAGTTGTCAATTCAACCACACCTGGAGATTAATTATCTGTAGCAAAGTGATCAGTAGCAAAGTAGTATGATAGTTTTGATAGTAGTAGCAACAGCAATGTAATGGTAACAATGACAGCAGTAGTTTTGTAGCAAGTGCAATAGTAACAATAGCAGTAGTACCTTAGCAAGATTAATATGTAAGAAAATCGTAGGCATTGGATCGGTGATTCTTTGGATGATATTCATCATGAGACAGTCATAACCTAGGGCGATACGGCACTTGCTCCAGTTCATAAATATAATGTAGGCATGTATTTCGTAAATAGTCATACGTGCTTATGGAAAGAGCTTGCATGACATATTTTGTCCTACCTTCCCGTGGCAGCGGGTCCTATTGGAAATGAAGGGATATTAAGGCCTCCTTTTAATAGGGAACCAGAACAAAGTATTAGCAGACGGTGAATACATGACTCCTCAAACTACGGTCATCACCGGGAGTGGTCCTGACTATTGTCACTCCGGGATTGCCAGATCATAACACGTAGTAGGTGACTATAACTTGCAAGATCGGATCTAGAACATAGATATAATGGTGATAACATAAACGGTTCAGATCTGAAATCATGGCACCCGGGCCCAAAGTTACAAGCATTAAGCATGGCAAAGTCATAGCACCATCAATCTTGTAACATAATGGATACTAGGGATCAGGCCTAACAAAACTAACTCGATTACATGATGAATCTCATCCAACTCCTCATCGACCAGCGAGCCTACGAAGGAATTACTCACTCCCGGTGGGGAGCATCATGGAATTGGCGATGGAGAAGGGTTGGTGATGACGAAGAACGAAGATCCCCCTCTCTGGAGCCCTAAACGGACTCCAGATCTGGCCTCCCGATGAAGAACAGGAGACGGCGGCGGCTCCATCTCGTGAAACGTGATAATTCTTTCTCCCTGATTTTTCTGAAAAAATAGGATTTTATAGCATTGGTTGCAGGGTCTGCATGGCCACCAGGTGGGGACAACCCACTTGGGCGCGCCTGGAGGGGGTGGCGCGCCCTGGTGGGTTGTGCCCACCCAGATGCCCTCCCCCTCAGGTGGTTCTTAGCTCCAGAAATTCTCTTTCATTGTATAAAAAATCCTTGAAAAGTTCCGTTCCATTCTGAGAACTTTTATTTCTGCACAAAAACAACACCATGGTAGTTCTGCTGAAAACAGCATCAGTCCGAGTTAGTTTCATTCAAATCAGTCAAATTAGAGTCCAAAACAAGAGGAAAAGCGTTAGGAAAAGTAGACACGACGAAGACGTATCAGAGTTCAACCTTCGTAGGCAGCTCAAGCTTATGGTCATTGGCCTTTAGAAGGCGCGAAAGCATTAGTGCTTGAGGGTTTTGTGGTTGCGCATCGGGGGCATAAACACGACATTCACACACACTAAGGCTTCCTCACAACAGTGGAAGAACTTCATCCACTCCATGGATGACACCAACCACACAGTTTTAGGCCACGGAGACAATGCCATGATCATCCAGAATAGTTCATCCACGTGCTTGGAACCAGGGAACACGCCGCCTTACTGTCAACTGGGAGGAGCTTGATCTCCGGGCCAACCATGGGAGGGCTGGACAACCCTTTCACCGAATAGGTTATCCTACCGGCTATCTTGGCCTCCCCAAGTAGACAAGGATCTTGGGCTAGATGGGTCCAGTGGCACCTTTTTTAGAGTCTGTTGGGGAACAATCAAGGGAGACATGTTGAAGGTTTTTGAGCAATTTCACTCATTTGTTAGGGGAGGTATGGAGGCGATCAAGATGACAATGTTTGCCCTTCAGCCAAAATAGGTTGGAGGCACCAGGGTCAACGACTTTTGCCCGATCAGTTTGATCCACTCCATGTCAAATTGATCGCAAAAGTGCTCTCCCTTAGGTTGTCCAAGGTCATCGACAAGATCATCTCGCTGGCCCAGTCCGCTTTCCTCAAGACCAAGTGCATCCATGATAGTTTTCTCTATGTTAAAAACATCATTCAAGCTCTACGCCGAAGAAAAAAATTGGCTCTTTTATTAAAGTTGTTCATTGCTAGGACTTTTGACTTCGTCTCCTAGGAATATTTTCTCGAACTATTGCAGCAATTGGGGTTTCACCGGCTTCTCCTATAGCATGAAGTTTCAAGGATCAACATCGACAATCTTCAAACCTGTCTTCTAGACAGCTCGGGCTCCAGGAAAACTGAAATTTTTTAGCTGGGTGCTTCACCAGGATCACTTATGGACTATGGTGCAATGTCATGCTACAACAGATAGGGTGGAGTAACAAGTATTTTTTGCCCTCTTTGCATGAGAAATCTTCAATTCTCGTTGCACCTCTTCTGGGGATGTTGGTTCTCTTGTGGCATCTGGACGAGGCTGGCTTCATGGAAGGATTGTGGCACACTCAATTCGGCTTCTTGGGGTTCTCCACAGACAACCACTGAGCTTACTCAACACATCATCCAAGGGGCGGAGGCATGCAACAGGAAGGTGATCAAGTTCATCATCATCTTGGCAATATGGGAGATTTGGCAGGACGCAACAATTGCATTTTAAGAGGGAAATCACCATCCCAACAGAACACCATGGCAGCAACCCGATGCGCTCTGCCGGAGCGACGTGCCTTGAGCACCCCTTTGGGGATTTGTTGCGAGAGTTCATCCTATAAATGTCTCGCCTTTTTATGTTTCCCCCTTTTTAAGACCTTGATCTCTAGATCACCACTTTGTTTTCCATGCTTCCCCTGCTTATTATCAATGAAGCCAGCAATGCTGGGTCTTTAAAAAAAGTATTTCTGGATTGAGAAGGGGTCATTTTTCAATCTGGTCTGGTTGTGATGATGGATGGGCCTTCGGGGCTGCCCAAGTGCGGCCTGCAGCAATACAACAACTTATATATCTTCATTATGGGCTCTCAAAAAACATCTCCATTATGGTGCCATCGGTTCATTTTTCATTCTTGGTGCCACTGTTAATTGGAAAAGAACGATTGTTGTTGCCATGCTTGTTTGATATGCAAGATATCATGTTATTTTGGGTCGCATCTACACTACTATTAAAAGGGCAAACATGATTTGTACACAAGTAAACCAGCACCATTGTATCTAACCCACTTAATTGTATCTAAGAGCCCGTATTACTTCGGTGGTCTGCCATGGAAACGAATGGACAAGATTGAATGTTCTGCCAGTGTGCCACCAACGTACAGTCTCCACGCATCTCCACTAATCCGCTGACGACCTCTTTCTTTGGACTTTGATAATTTGCCACCAGCTACTTTGTAATTGATCTAGTGACACTCTTTTGTTTGGACATTGATCTTTTGGCACTTATCAACACAAAAACAAACTTTTTAAATAATAGACAACATAAGTGAACAAAATAGAGGATTATTATGCCCATGTACCTGTTTGACCCAAACATAACACACACGAAGGATGAACTCATGCTCCACTCCTCTCTCCTGCACGTTTGTACTGCTCCTCGCCGACCCTTGCCTCGCTGCTGCTCGCAGGCCCTTGCTGCTCCTTGTCGAACTTGCTACCCTGCTGCCGCTGCCCCCTCCTGCACCTCATACCCTGCTACCACTGCCCCAACTAGTACAGCCTCTCCTTCCCTTCTTGTTCGTCATCAAATTTTGGTTAAAAACTGCTCAGACTAGTTGAAATGACTAGAACCATTGAACCATAGATCCGACTTGGATGAAACTTTCCCAGATTAGTCACGCATATAGGAATAATTTTCTGTAATTTTTTGAAATTATTCTGACAACTTTCAAATTTCGGTCAAAATTTGGTCAAACTAGTTAAACTGTAATTGCAATGCATGGAACCGTTGATCCTAATTCGATGAAACTTTATCAGATTAGGCGAACTTATATGTTTGTTTTTATGGAAAATTTTCATTTTTTTTCTGGGTGGTTCAAAAAAAAGTCAAAATTTTGGCAGCAACCTGGCTCAATTTGGATATCATTTTGACTGTTTTTTTGGCTTTTCAACAAATTTATGCACATAATATCCAAATTCAAACATATAATTCCAGATGGATATATTCATATACCATGACACAATATGAAGAGAACATAGCAAGATAAAGCATTTAACATGTCCATATATCATATCCATATCTCATCTACCACAAGGCAATAGTTGCTGCCACGATTACAACCAAAAGCATAAGCCAATAGTTGCTGCCATGTTACAACCAAAAGCATAAGGCAATAGTTGCTGCCATACATATTACAACCAAAAAGCATAGAGAAGATCAAACACAACACTAGTACTTCCTTCTCTTCGGGGTCAACTTTCTAGCTTTTGAGCTTGAGAGCATGTCATATGCAATCATGGTGTCCTCCACGGTTGAGGTAGGTTGCTGCGACGCCTCATCAGCCAATGCCATAGCCAACATCCTTCTTGTCACAGGATTGGTACTGCCTTGAAGACTATGTGTCATAGTGATCATGTGCCTATTGGGAGTGACAACAACTTCAAGTTGTGGTGCTACATATGTTGCCTCATCAGCCTACGCCGTAGCCAAGATCCTGCATGTATTGAGAAATGTAAAAATTGCAAGGAAAATTAGATCTTACTATAGTATGTGGATATGTTACCTTCTTGTCACTGGAATGGGGCTAGCCCCTCCTGCCTTTCCCTCTCATGGAAGAATGGAAAGGGGAGCCATCCTCCCCTGCCTTTCCCCCGCACCTATATAAGGCCGGGGGCGGCTTGGGAGGGACCCCAAGTAGGATTCCTCCTACTTGGGCGTCTCCTTTGGATGATCCTCTCTCCCTCCCACCTATATATATGTGGGAGGGGCGCCTAGCATAGAGAAGACAATTGCTTAGCCGTGTGCGGCGCCCCCCTCCACCGTTTTCATCCCCGATCATATTTTCGTAGTGCTTAGGCGAAGCCCTGCAAAGATAGCTTCACCATCACCATCATCATGTCGTCGTGCTATCGGAACTCATCCACCACCTTGCCGTCTTGTTGGATCAAGAAGGCGCGGACGTCATCGAGCTGAACGTGTGCTGGACGTGGAGGTGTCGTACGTTCGGTTGGATCGCAAAGATAGTTCAACTACATCAACCGCGTTGTGAAACGCTTCCTCTTACGCTCTACGAGGGTATGTAAACATACTCTCCCCCTCATTGCTATGCATCTCCATGGATAGATCATTGCATGTGCGTAGAAATTTTTTCATTTCCATGCGACGTTTCCCAACAGTTATCTAGTAAATATAAAACAACGGCCCGTATCTATTTTTCACCAAGAGAAATACATATAGAGAAGGGAGAGAAACACGTGGGAAAATAGAAAATACATTGAGCTGAGGTGTGGACGGCGATCATGGCATCTCCCGCTGAAAAGGCCCCTGGCCCCGATGGCTTTTCGGGGACCTTTTTCAGAGTTTGCTGGAACGTGATCAAAGACGACATTATGGCTATTTTCCATCACTTCTACAGCCTTGCAGATGGAAGCTTCTCCGATCTTAACACAACTATGATTGTTCTCATCCCGAAGAAGGATGGGGCCTCTACCATGGGGGATTTCAGGCCCATCAGCTTGGTTCACTCGATCGGGAAGCTCATCACCAAAGTTCTATCAATGCGCCTGTCAACGGTGATTAACAGAATCATCTCGCCGGCACAATCTGCCTTCCAAAAAAAGAAGTGCATCCACGACAGCTACCTCTTCGTGCAAAACAGAGTCAGAGCCCTGCACCGTAGCAAAACCCCAGCCATCCTGCTGAAACTCGACATTGCTAGAGCTTTTGACAGTGTTTCCTGGGAATACGTTCTCGAACTGATGAGTAAAATGGGCTTCCCTCCACGCTGGCGCGACTGGACTGCACCGCTGTTGTCCTCCTCGACATCGACTTGCCTGTTAAACAGCGTCCTTGGGTACTACATCGACCACCTCCGAGGCCTCTGGCAGGGAGACCCCCTGTCTACCCTGCTCTTCATCCTCTGCATCGACCCCTTGCATCGCCTTCTAGAGGCTGCTACGCGTCAGGGTATTGTATCGCCACTCCCGGGTCCGGCAACCAGGATGAGAACCAGCCTTTATGCAGATGACGCCGTAATCTTCATCAACCTTGATCGCCAGGAAGTAGATAGGCTACTGCAAATCCTTGATAGCTTTGGTAACGCTACTGGTCTTCGGGTCAACCTAGCGAAATCATCTGATGTGCCCATTAGCTGCGACGACATCGACCTGGCCGATGTCTTGCTAAATTTTGGAGGGGCTATGGTTCAGTTCCCTATCAAATACTTAGGTCTGCCGATCACAACGGGTAGAATAAGATTAGTCCATCTTCAATTCATTCTAGACAGGATCAGAGCCAGGCTTGCTGGCTGGAAGGGCAAGCTGCTGCCGCTCGCCGGGCGCCGGGTCCTCGTGCGATGCGTGCTCTCCGCCATGCCAACCTTCGCCATCATGGTGTTGCGAGTCTCCAAGAAGTTCTTCAAGGAGATAGACAAGACCAGAAGGCGTTTTCTTTGGGCAAAAGATGAGGAGATCAGTGGGGGAAAATGCAAGGTTGCTTGGAAGATGGTGACCAGGCCGGAGGACCGCGGCGGGCTGGGCATCCACGACCTCTCGACGTTTGCCCGTGCCCTTCGCCTCCGGTGGCTTTGGCTCAGCTGGACAGACCCCAACAGGCCATGGGTTGGCACGGGCACCCCCTGCGACGCCAAGGACAGATGCCTCTTCGCCGCGGCCACGGTGGTGACCATCGGGGACGGGGCCACGGCCTCCTTCTGGGCTTGCTCATGGCTGGGTGGACGGCCACTCAAGCAAGCTTTCCCGGCGATCTTTGCACACTCGAGGCCAAAGAACAGATGTGTTCGAGACACCCTGGAAGATGGCAGATGGATCCAAGACCTAAACCACGGCAACTTCAACAGCATCCTGCCGCAGATTGTGCAGCTAGCCAGAGAGATCAGAAGAGCTGGAATCACCACGCTTGAGGGGAGGCCGGACACCATCTGCTGGACCCTGAGCAACTCCGGGCAGTACACAGCAAAGACGGCATACAATGCTCAGTTCGGCAACGGAAGTACGTGCCAGTTCTGCGCACTGATCTGGAAGATCTGGGCCCCGAGGAAGATCAAAATGTTCCTCTGGCTATTGCACCACGATCGCTTCTGGTGCAACGATCGACTCCAAAGGAAAGGATGGGAGAACTGCTACTTCTGTCCGCTTTGCCAAAGAAGCTTGGAATCGTCTGTCCACCTCTTCTGGGAGTGCCCGACCTCGCTGCAGGCCTGGCGCACCGCCGTGGGCTGGCATGGATGCGGCGCCCTGGATCACAGCACCTGGCCGGCGTCATCAAACACAATAGAGCACGTTCAGTCCATCGTCGACCATGCGGCCCAGGGGGATAAGAGGGGCACCAAGACGATGATCGCCATGCTCACTTGGCACATCTGGTTGGAACGAAACGAGGCCATCTTCAGGGGCAAGAACCCTAGCACAAGGAACATTGTCGCCGCTTGTCGACGAGACCTAGAGCTATGGAGATTAGCTGGAGCAAAATGCATAGAGCACCCATTCGGGGAACTAACGTGAGATAAAAACCTAAACGCTTTAGGGTGCCTGAGCCAGACCCAAACGTGGCTGCATGTATTCTTAGCTGCCTCCTGATCACTTGATCAAACCTTGTAAACCTCTCTCCCTGCTAAATCTATGAAACCAGCAAGTGCTGGATATTTCAAAAAAAACATTGTTCTTTGCTGCCATTGGGATCGATGATCTCCCGGTCGGTTTTTTATAAGTGAGAAAAAGATAGACTACTAGAGGCAGAGAAAAGTGTGTGCCTCCGAACGATAAAATGGTGGGGGTCTATTATGATAACATCCCTTAAGAGTCTTATTCTGCTAACACTGGGTATTATTCTGCTAACACTTTCAGACTGCTTCCTACCCGAAAATAAACCACGCCCGACCACCCACCC
>NC_041393.1:623799953-623801073 GCF_002162155.2 Triticum dicoccoides | reverse complement strand
GCGTAGATCGCCCCGGCCAGCGCCACTCCAGCCACCACTGCGTGCTACCCCGCCCCGGCCAGCACTGCCCGCCGCCCAACCACGACCAGCACCACGCGCTGCCCCGCCCCAGCCAGCACCACCCACCGCCCGCCACGTCCACCACCATGCGCGACCCCGTCCCGGCCACCACCACGCGCTGCCCCGTGCCGCCTTCTCCACTTGGCCCGCAGCTGCTCCATCGCCTGTCCCATCCCGGTTCCGGCGTGGATCCACCGTCGCCATCAGTGGCTACTCTGGACCTGGCGAGTCCCGCCACCGCCCGGTGCGGGTGGAGCGCGGCGCCACCGGATGCCCCTGCCTCCTACTCCGATGACCCGTTGCTCCGCAGAGCCCCGACGCACCAACCACCCCGTCTCCATGATCCACCGGATCCGGGCTCCTCTGCGGCCCCCAGCCCGCAAACCCTTCCTCCCCCCAAGCTTCCACTGGGAGCCGATTTGTTGCATCTCGACGTCGGCGAGAGAGAGGAAATTCACTTCGATGCCGATGAGGTTCATTTTGGATTTGTAGGAGATTGGGTTGCTCCTCCCATGCAGTCCACCCACCACTGCTAGGGAAAACCTTATACACAGAAACGTACCAGTAGCGCGTGTCAAAAAGAATCGCTACTACTACTTACCACTAGCGCACGAAAAATAAACGTGTTGTAGCTAAGATTATAGCAGTAGGGTGCCTGGCGAAAGAAGCGCTACTACTATAATTTCGACACTGTTCTCCGCAGGCTAGGAATAGTAGCAGCAAGCTCACGGAAAGCGCGCTGCTGCTAAGATGGTTGTAGCAGCATGTTTTGCGCAGAAAGCGCTACTGGTAATGAAAATAAAATAAAATAAAAAACATATACAAAAGTAAATGAAAATGAAAGAAATAGAAAAAGGGGAAAGGAAAAAAAGAAAATGTGAAGGAAAATAAAAGAAAATAAAAAGGAGAAAGGCGTAGCAGCAGTGTGCTTTCAGTATAAGCGCTATAGCTAACGTATTAGTAGTGCGTTCTGTTGGCCCGCGCTATAGCTATGTTAGCTATAGCTAATGTAGCAGTACCGCTTTTCCGCGAACGCGCTACTGTTGTTTTTGTCTTAACC
>NC_041393.1:623787641-623799646 GCF_002162155.2 Triticum dicoccoides | reverse complement strand
TGCATCGCCGTCGACCTCCACGCGCTCTCCCGTCGTCCTCCACACGCCCTCTGCTGCCCTCGACCCCGACCTAGACCTCGACGCCGACCCCGACCCCGGCCCCGACCTCGACCTCGACACCGACCCCGACCCCGACCTCGACGCCGCGTGCCCCAACCTCGGCCGCTCCCTAACTCCGCCGGCGCCCGAGGTGAGCACGCCTACACCTCCTCCTCCTCCTCCTCCCCTACCTCTGCCTAGCTAGAGTTCTTAGGGTTCATCAAATTTTAGGGTTCATCTAATTAGTTAGGGTTCATCAAATTAGCTACTACTTGTAGATGCTTAAGTAGTTATATAGTTATTGTGCACCCAATGTAGTTAAGTAAATATAATTGTAAACTAGATGTTAATTAGGGCAGTAGTTGTAGATGCTTAAGTAGTTTTTAGGATAAATTCCTAGGGTTCATCAATGGTGCTTAAGTAGTTGTAGATGGTTAAGTACCTAGCTAGGGTTCAATAGTTAGTACTTGTAGATGCTTAAGAACTAGGTCAGTAGGGTTTAACTAGATGTTAATTAGGGCAGTAGTGTTTAGTTTAGAGAAAAAATCAATATAGTTTTTTTTACTTTTTTTAGTAAGTGTTTAATAGAATTAGTAAGAAAATTAATAGAACTAGTTGAACTAGTTTATTTTTAGTAAGAACTAGTTGAATTAATAGAAGTAGTTTATTTTTAAGAAAATTAATAGAACTAGTTGACCTAGTTTATTTTTAGTAAGAACTAGTTGAAATAGAACTAGTTTTGTTTAGTAAGAAAATTATAGAACTAGTTGAACTAGTTTATTTTTAGTA
This sequence comes from Triticum dicoccoides, assembly GCF_002162155.2. NCBI lineage: Eukaryota > Viridiplantae > Streptophyta > Magnoliopsida > Poales > Poaceae > Triticum > Triticum dicoccoides. Next base: position 623,798,818 of record NC_041393.1, on the reverse strand, counting down.
AGAACTAGTTTATTTTTATTTATAGTAAGTGCTTAGTTGAACTAGTTGAATTAATACAACTATTTTATTTTTAGTATGAAAATTAATAGAACTAGTTTATTTTCTAGTTAAAGCAATTATTCCCACATCGATGCCGATGATGCCTATCCTGCATTCTCGTCGTCGACTCGCCGGAGGAGGGCTGCTTGATCAAAGGGGCCATGTCCGGGCCTGGGCTCCGTGGGGCTGGTACTGGGATGTGCTACCTTCCGGGAGGCGCAGCTTGGTGAGGAGCCCGCCCGTCGATGACCTGAACCTTCTTTGGTGGCGGTCGCGTGGGCCAGTGACGATGTGGAGGCTTGAGGACCCCGTGGAGGTGGTACGTCACCGTGTCAGCGAGGAGGACGAGCACGTCCATCGCTAAATGGTTGCGTTGGAGGGAAGGTTCTCCAATACCTGGTAGGTTCTTCAGGGATCTCACTGGAGCTATGATCCTATGATGATTCCTTCTCTTTGGGTGTCCACCGCCCGGGCCAATACCCATCGTTTGCTAGGGTTTTAGCTGTATTAGTGAGGTTATATGTATGATACTATTCAAGATGTATTAGTGATAATATTCGACGATGTATGGACGCAAGAGATGATTTAGTTTTGCTTATTGAATGCTCAAATTGGAGAACTACTCCTATTTTGAATGCTCAAATTGGAGAGCACTATGCAAGGCATACGCATTTGATTGGTTGATAGCTTATAGTGTTTCACTAAGTCGTAAGATGAGGATAATAATGTTTTTATTTATATTTTGTTTTTGCAGCCAAATCTCCATGCCGTCTCCGCCGTCGTCCCCGTCACAAACCCCCTCCGACCTCGAGGTGAGGCCAGCCAAATCTCCATGTCAACATGAGTCCTATAGGATATTTTGAAATGTTTTTGTTCATATTTTCAACCATTGAAATGCAATGACCATCAAGTTTGAATGCAATGACCATCAAGTTTGAATGCAAATAGGATCTGTGCTTGCCCAAGTGGCCATGTTTGCAGGTAACACCTCCGAGTGGCCTATGTTTTGCCAGAGTGTTGATTAATTTCCGTTCCGGTAAATTTCAGACGCTCGATATGTCCTTTTTTTAGCAAAGGTCATGCCGGATTTTTCCATGAATTTTGGCATGACTTGTGCTAGAATATGTAGGAAATATGGAGTGGCCTCGATTTTCTAGAAAGATAATTAAACGACATTTCAGGTTGACTTTAAGTCTATCGAGGCTCCATACTTGACAATCAAAAAATGAGTGAGGGAGAAAGTCTGCACCATATATGAGAGAGAGAAAGAATCCCGATTGTTGTCGTGGGGGTCGTTTCTCCTTCTCCTTGTGCTAGACCTTTGTTATGCACTAGGGAAGGAGTAACAGCCATCACCGACGGTCGAAAAATCAGTGAGGGAGCGTGTCCACCATATATGAGAGAAGAAGATTGTCGATTGTTGTCGTGGGGGTCGCTTCTCCTTCGTTCCCATGTGCTAGACATTTAGGTTTAATGCACTCGAGGACGAAGAGAGCAGCAACCATCACCAACGGTCGAATATATACACCACGTGAGCTGAGAGTTTTCAAGAAAAGACTCGACGGGCCGATAGTCAACCCGTGTTGAATACTAATGATCTAATTTAGTTTTTGTAGTACATATATTGTATTTTAGAAGTTTAATCTTTGAATTATGAACATGGGAAATGTCGTCGGATGAAAGTCTCGCGGAGTGCTCCTGGTGTGGCAACAACCGGGGTTTCTGCGACATGCCTCACTTGTTAGAAGGTCGGCGCTTCAGCATTAAGCTCCAGGAGACCCTCGATGTTGAAACGGTACGCTACGACGCAAAGTGTTTTTTCGTAATTAAGATCGACTTCTACTACTTCAACGTCTAATTTTCGTCTTTTACAATTCGACAAGCTTATCCCATGCCATGCAAGACTCTATGTCTTGGAGAGGATGGATTTTGAAAATCATGAAAGTATGGAAACAAAGAAAATTCACCGAAGGACCCATCATGTTATGGATTTTGAGGTAAATCTATACAATTATGAGAGCATATCCCATTTTGGTTGCCCGAATTGGGAAGCACTTTGCAAGATGTATGATTTTCATGAGGGTATGCTTGTCACCATGGATCTTGGTGATCTTGACATCGCCAAGGACAATTTGTACATTTGGGTCCTTGTTGATACGCTTCCAATTCTACCGCTATGTGAGTTTCTCAAACATAGTTATTAAGTAATTTATATTGTTATTTCAAAATAGTTGACAGCTTATTTCCATTGATAGCTTATTTTCATTCTCCAAAGAATGTGCGGAAGATGATAGACAAAACCTACTACACCGATGGCTCAGAATTAACTTATCAGGAGAAAAATCATCTGATCGCATTTATTACTGATCTTGTGAATTACAATATGTATTATCAAACTCCTCCACATTATGGTCAATACATGTCACTAGTGCACGTGTTAAACTATGGTAACATCCATGGAGATGTCATGGTAAGATTTTTTAGTATTACAACATATATGCATCTTTTGCATAAATTCTTCTAAAACTGAACTATATTGCTAACTACAAAGTTATTACTATGTTTTTCAACAGATAATCCCGCAGGAGTGTGTGCCTCATCTGATGTTTCAGAAAAGTCGCCTTGATGTTTTGAATATACGGCCATGTCATCCTACGAATCACTCCTGTTCATATCGTATTTCTAAATTAATGAAGACATGACAATCAAAGATTGGAAAAATGTATGGTCACTCGTAGGGAGCTACTTGGAAGCAACATTGTGCGAAGGGCAAGAACTGGAGATAGGATAATCTCCATTCTCCATAATGGAGAGTAAGAGACTATCTTGTTTTATGTTGTTTTATCTAAGAGAAGGTAGTAGGTCCTATGAGAGAGAAGTAGGTCCTAGGTATAATGTGTTATTATGTGGTACAATGTGTTAGAGTTGATGATGATGAGGAGGAGTTGTGATTATGACTAGTGACCAACTTGCTATATGATGTTTCATTGATGAAAATGATGATCATGAGGAGGTGTTATATGACAATGATGTATTATGATGATAAGTTGTTAATGATATGATGATGATATTTATTATATCATTGGGTGAAAGAACCGCAGATTAGTTTCAAGTGGTGAAACTAGTCCACGGTTCTTTCACGTAGTGATGTAATAACTCATTATGATGTAAAAACAATCTCTAAATTGCTACTGTATGAAAACTTGTATAAAGGTGTATGAATACAACATGAAATAAAAAAGAAATAGAATATGGAATAATAGTAGTAGCGCGGGCTGCCAGAAGCGCTAATAGTAACTACCAGTAGCGTTGTTCCCAGGAAGCGCTACTACTAAGTGGATATAGCAGTAGCGTGGGTGGACACACGCTACTGGTAATTTTTAGCTGTAGCGCCGTATCAGTAACGCGCTTACCTGCGCTACTGATAGGCCAAAAACATGTGCTACTGCTAGGATTTTCCCTAGTAGTGCACCCTCGCGCTTGCAGTCCTTTCCCTCTGCTAAGCTTTTCCCTAGTAGTGCACCCTCGCGCTCGCAGTCCTTCCCCTCCCCTACTGTCAGTGCTCACACTCATTTCCCCCTACTGCCAATGTCAACTGGGAAAGAAGACTACCACCCCTGTCCTTCACTCGATCAGGTGCCCACCGACGACCATGATGTGCAGATCAGCGAACCCCTCGCATGCAGCTCTCTCGTCACCAACATGTAGTTCCTTGACGCCTCCATCCATGCTGCAGGTACAAAAAAAATGCCCAGATCAAATTCTTCAATGTGTGTTCTTCACTAACACGAGCAGTGCAGGTTGCTCTTCCATTGCAGGGCACTTGGGTCGGCGGTTCAGTACCCAAAAACCAGTGAACTACGCCCGTGCATCCGTGCACTGCCTGCAGCTCATTTGGTTCAAGTTTCACGTGTGCGTGGCCATGGATGTGTAATACGGCAGTGCACACCATGCAGCTCGCCCTCCGCGCAGTCCACACAAAAAAGGCTCGGGCACCAATTTGCTTGGCTGGCTAACGCATCGCTGTGAGCGACCGGTTCACTTATTTTTAATGGGATGGGAGGCGCATTTCACTTATATGTTGCATGCAACTCGGCCCAGGGCGGCATGTGGCTCTATCGACGGCAGCTTGCAGTTCTGACCACGAGCACATGCAGTACGCCGACGCACTCCGTGTTCCTCATCTCCACTTGCAGTTCAGTCATTGGATGCGTGAAGAACGTTTCTTCAATCCACGAAGTCCTCTCCGCCACACATCACCGATGAGCGCCGTCGTGCCTTTTTTGCACATTGTTTTGCAGCCCACTTCGGCGACTATGCAGTTTGTGTTGTACATGGGTGCAGTTGATCCACGGGTTGAGTTCTTTTTTCTCAATTTTTTTATGATGATGAAGTTCCAAAAAGACTCCCTCAGGGTCTTCTTTCATAAGTTTCAAATGCCCACTTTAAGTCCTTCTAAATCTCTCTTGTTTGGTTTAGATGGGACTAAAAGGGACTTTTTTAAGTCCCTACATCAATAAGTCCCTGTAAACAAATACCCCTTAGTGTCGTTTGCGCCAGCCAACGCCAGTACTATTTACACCCGCTAGGATCCACGGACTACTGTCGTTTGTCGTGAAGTGCATGCCTGGAATGTGCTCATGTTGCAGCCTAGCATATATCAACTGATTGACAAAATGGATTGGAATTAAGGATAACCAGACTGAGGAAATGGATTGGAATGATCCAATTATTATTGATAGATGAACAATTTACACACACACACACACACACACACACACAAATAAACAATCTGACATAACATGTAAGATTCACACATGCACACACGCACACGATCACACAAGGAACACTCTCAATCTTAGTAATTAACTAGCACAAACAGGAATATGTATATTCATCAAATTAATTAATCTAAGGTTTTGTTTGAATACGGCTCGCAATCGGACGAGCCCCGCCGGTGGCCGCCATTAGATGATTCAGTAGGGCCTGGAGAGCACCGTTGGGCACCTCAGGCGCGGGATCCGCCATACCTCGGATGTATTTATCGTCGATCTTGATCTTGTCCTTGATGTCGGGTTTCTGAGAGATATCAACAAGGATTTCAGGGGAGTAGGTGACGATCTCCACCTGCACGAGGTTATGGCCAAATGCGGGGCTCTGGATCTCGACCCGCAACAGCTCCACGTCCAGCGTCACGTACTTGATGCTGTGGAACCCGGTGCTGAAGACGATGCTCTCCGATTCACAGGCGCCTTCTAGCAGGACGAGCACGGAGAGGAGTGGCAGGCCAATTCCCAGCTGGTTGATGAAGGACTGCGGCACCATCGTGTTCTTCAGGAACAACTGCGTCAGGGTCGGGAGTGTAAAGTTGCGGCCCGACAATGTCGGGGATTGCTCCATCTTCCCGGCCAGCCGCATCATCTGGAGGCGTGGGAGGTTGGATCTAGTGAACAGATCTGAGGGGATCACCGCCTGATCTCCAGAAGCGAGGTTGAGGATCACGAGGTACTTGAGCTTGTAGATGGCCTCCACATTGCTTGCGGAGATCCCGTCGACGTGCAGCATGTTGAGGCGTACCATCCTGGAGAAGGTTTTCTCGTCCCAGGCACCGTTGTTGCCATGGTTTACAGTCGTCAGGTTCCGTAGCTGCTCCAGGTTGCCGACTCGCCTGGGCAAGAGGATGGACCCGAACACGTGCCGCAACGTCCTTATTTTCCAGAACCCCATCGGGAGCGCGTTGACGCCGGTGCCTCGGACGTCCAGCGTCTGGAGCCGGGTCAGCTTTCCAATTGACGGTGGTATTACCTGGACAATAGTTTTTCATTCGAATGTTTTTTAAACAAGAAATTGCACTCTTTTCGATTTTTTCTAAACTAAAAAAACGTGACTAGATCCAGTCGGCTACTCAAAAGTCAACATGCATTCGAGTTGGCTTTTTAAATGCCGACACTATGCCCCTGTCGGCTTTTGACAATCCATGAGGTTAGTATTTTAGAATATTTTAATTTTAGTCTAATATAGACTTCAAATTTTGAAAAAGAAAACAGCTCAATTACCTTGAGGGAGCAGGAGGTGATGGCGAGATGCTGCAGGTGCACCACGCTCCCGATTTCATGGGGTAACTCGATGCCAATGTCGAGGCCATCTAGACTGATGACACGGAGGAACTTGGAATTGCACAGGAGCCTCTGTATGATCGTCTTCGGGTCCGTGTAGGCGCTACCGGGGCTCCGAAGAAGATGGGGGAAGACCCGAGCAATGGTGGTGTTTGTACCTTTCTTGTTCCGGTCACCTGCAGCATGAGCCGCCGCCGTCGCCGTCCCCATCCCCGTGTCTTCTTTTTCAAAGCTTGAGAAGATGGACCGCAGCTTGGGCAGAGGGGTGGCGAGGGCAGCATACTTATCGCTGTGATTCTGCAGCGCGAGGCGGCGAGTGGTGGTTAGCATCGGGACATCGTCGCCGCCGTGGACCTCCTGCGCCTCATGCAGCAGGAAGTCGTGGACCCTGGACTGCACAGTGACGCTCTCGAACCCAGGATCGGCGTACTCCACGGGCGGGATGTTGATGAGGTGCCTCTGGGCCAGCTCGTTCAGGAAATGGCTGCCCACCTTCTCCATCGTCATGCCCCCCCTGGGGCTCAGGAAACCCTCCGCCATCCACATGCACACCATGGTGCGCGCCTTGACCAGCATGTTCACTGGGAAGCATGCCAGGTAGAGGAAGCACGATTTCAGGTCGTGCGGGAGGTCGTCGAAGCACATGGAGAGTATGATGTCGTCCCGTTTGGACTTGCCGGACTTGTCCGTGAGGTGCTCGAACACGCGAGTCCATTCCCCGGGGAACTCCTTGGTCTGCAGGAGGCCCGCCAGCAGCACGACAGACAACGGGAGACCGCCGGTGACGTCGTGGATGGAATCCAGGTGCTTCTTCATCTCTAGGTCGTCGGCTGAGATCCTGTTATACTTCTCACCACCCCTGCCCCAGAGGAGCGCCTTGCGGAACAGCTCCACGGACGTGCCCTTGTCCAAGTGCGTAAGGAGGATATTCCTATCCACGAAGTTGGAGGACTGTGCCACCGGGTCCGTCCGTGTGATCCTCACCACTCTGCTCTTGGCGCTGCTCGTCCTCCCGAGGATGGACAGGATGCCGTTCCACTCCGTGCTGCTCACCTCACCGTCGAGGACCAGCAGGTAGATCTTGGCTCGCAGCGCCGCTTGTAGCCTTACCCCGGGATCATCGTCGCCGTCGTAGCTGCTCTTGGTCGGTTTCAGCGCCAGGCGCAGGAGGACCAGCTTGAGGATCTGCGAGGCGCTGAGGCCTGGCGCGAAGCTCACCCACACGCGCACCCTGAAATGCTCCTTGGTTACGGGATCCTCGTAGATCGCCTTCGTCAACTTTGTCTTGCCCAGGCCGCTCTCCCCTGCCAACGTGATCACCATGGGGTGCTTGGATTCCTCGTTGAGCACCTTCCTCATTTCCTCTTGCTTCTCGTCTCGTCCCACCAATGGTAGCGTGAAACGACCCCTATGCATGTCCAACTTTTAAGTGTTATTAGGGTTTCTATATACACATTTATTACATGACAATAAGTTTAGGTGGACACCAGGGTATATATAAACTCTATTTTATTCATTAAGTTTGGAATAATAGAATAAAATATGTTACAACTTCTATTACATGACATTGAATGCAACTCTGCTTTATATATTAAATTCGGAATAAAAATATAAGAAATTGCTTTTTTTAGCTGGATAATGAATACAACTTTGTTTTATTTGTTAAATTTGAATAATAATAATGTAGACACAACTTTTATTAGGTGACTAGTCAATGTGTACGTGCAATGCACGTTAATTTGGAAGTATGTTAAGTGCATGCGGATATTAGGTATGATATTATTTGCGTGTTATTATATGATTAGCAGTATATTTGGCATGAAATTAACTGCATGCTAAGCGTCTTGAGCGCTCGATATTGTCTAGGTCGTTGAATTGACATGATTCGATGGCCGAGATTAATTGGATCTGCCCCTTTGAGTCTTTTTATATTGGTATAGATAATGTAGAATACTCACTCCGTTCCAAATTATTTGAAGTTTTAGATTTTGAATAGAAGGGGAGGCCTGGCACAGCGGTAAAGCTATTGCCATGTGACCATGAGGTCACGGGTTAGAGTCCTGAAAACAAACTTTTGCAGAAATGTAGGGAAAGACTGCGTACTATAGACCCAAAATGGTTGGACCCTTCATCGGACCTTACGCATGTGAGAGCTATATGGACCGGGCTGCCCCTTTGAGATTTTGAATAGACGATTCTATGTACCTAGCTACTTTGGATATATATCTCTAAATTCATTAACATTCATATAAGCCTGTATGGAGGAAAATAGATCCAACACTTCACATAATTTGTAAGGGAAGGAGTACAACTCTATTTTATTCATTAAATTCGGAATAATAAAATATAAATGTATTACAACTCCTATTACATGACAATGAATAGAACTCTAGTTTATATACTAAATTTGGAATAAAATATAAAAAGCATGTTTTATTAGTTAGATTTCTGTACAACTCTATTTTATTTAGTAAATTCGGGAATAAAGAAATATCAACGTATTACAAATCATATTTAAAAAACAATCAATAAAACTATGACTTATTTGTTAGATCATGCTTGACAGGACGATGGCACTTATTTAATTAATTCTAATATTTCAGATAATAATTTTTATTTTCGTACAAATTTTATTAAAAAATCCAGAAATATCTAAATTTGTAATAAATTGTGTATGATAGTTAAGAGTATATTTGATTTAAATTTATTTTCATAATAATTTTTATTATCGTACAAATTCTATACAAAATCCAGAAATATCTAAATTTAAAGTAATTATGGAGTCATTAGAAAATTATAATACCAATGTAAATTCTATAGAAAATATAGCAGTGGAAAAAAGATATATATGTACGAGTAAAAGAGAAAATTCATATACATAACTTGTTTATTTTGTTTGAAGTAGCTCGAGATTGCACTTTATCTTTATTTGTTAGACATCAATGTTTGAATAAATTTTTCCATATTTTAATGATATATGTAAACTATTATAGTGGTGAACTGAATTAAATACTAGTTGGTGAACAAGTAAAATAATAAAAGATCATATTAATGTGAATTGAATAATGAAATCTAGTTGCGGAAAAACATGGACCAACTCGCTAGTTTTAGAATGAAAAAGAAAAACATTGATTCGACAGCTCACAGATTTTCGATAGCAGCACTGATGTCAGTGGACGGCCTCCATGTGGTGACTGATGAGGAATCCTGGTTGTCGATCTTGTACTTATCCTTGTTCTCGATGATTCTCTCGAGCCTCTTGTTGATGGATCCGACTCTCCTTGAAAGGTCCCTCCGCACGCGGACCTGCGTGGTCAATCCGATGAAGAATTGGACGACGGCTTGGCTCCAGCCTGGGTACCTTCGGAGTTCAACAATAGTATAAATAATTTAGCTCTATTAGCCCTATAATATATATGTGCGGTTCAATCAACGTGCAGCTCATCACCAATTGGCGATTTCGGAGCCACTTTGGTTCCTGGAGTTATATAATACAGACATATCTTAGTCGACTGGGAGTTTTTAAGCCTCAGACGGATATATATTTTATGAAATTTAATTTTTTTAAATTTTATTAATTTTAGATTTTAAATTACTAAAGTTGTATTCTTTTGTAATTTTAGTACTTCAAAATGTGATACTAGTTACATATTTTGAAGTATTAAAATTGCATATTGACTAAGTCGTAAGGACAAATCGGTTAGCTGGGCATTAGCAAAACCATTATAAAATGGGATCTATTGAAATCTCAGTTGCCTGAGATTTTTTCTGTGTCTAAGTCGATTTATTTTTTGTATAAATTTAGTACTTTAGAATGCACAACTTCACTGTCTGCGCATTTTAAACAAGTAAAATTCTACTTTTTTGTAACCTTAGTATTTTATAGTTTAATAATTATAGAGACATAAAAAAAATCTTTGTCAACTAAGAACCATTTTACATTTTAAAATAATAAAGTTGTATAAACAATTGAAATATAAAAAATATCTCTCTGACGGCTAAAAATTAGCAAAGCCAGGGACATCAGAATCCTACTTGGAGAGGTCGATCTTGAGGAAGTAGCGGTCAACTGCGTCCTCGGCGTCAAAGACGGCGCCACGTATCTGGTGGAGGCAGACCCTGGTGAGCTCATCGTTCCTGGCGCGCCGCCGGGGCTCGGCATCGCGGAGGAAGGCCTGCAGCCACATGAGCTTGTCCCGGAGGTTCCGCACGTCGTCGTCCACCGCCGCCATCGCTTGCGCCTCCTTCATCACCAGCTCCTGCAGCGCCCCCAGCAGCGGCCCCATCACCGCCTCCGCCATGATCGACCTCTCTCTCTTGTGCTGGATGAAGAGCGATTGGTTAAAGAATTGCTTCTTTTGCTGCCTGGTCATATAGTTTATATCTCTCAATTTATAGTATGGGCCTGGCTGGCATTGATTCCATGCTTCGACGATGGATTACAAATGATGAAAGTAAAGTTGGGTAGCCAGATCCAGGGGAAAAGAAGAGGATGCCATGCGTGCGTGCGTGATTGACCGATCCAACACATTTTGCTAGGGTGTGGCACACTTTACTTGGGCTGGGTTATTTTTCCTTTTTCTTTTCTCTATCTGATATATGGGCTGAGCCGGACCTACAGTATTCGGCGACTACTTAATTTAGAACCCACATTGACTCGTAACTGTATATCGGTAGTAGAAACTAAAGAGATCGAGAATGACAAGCCAAACGTCTGTACTCATACATGATAAATGGTTGCCAAGCATGACTTGCAGTAGTTCGGCCGAACTCAACATGCATGGTACTAATTTGCACCATAAGAACTCAACATGCATGGCTATACGAAATCGAATGATGTTGAGCTCTACACATGATAAAATTCGTCGCGTGGCCTGGTGTACATATCGGTCCGGAGAGCGACTATTCAGCCATGAATACATCATACTTCCTCTCCAGATCACTATGTCGGTGGAAAAGAACAATTCACGATACTTTTTTTCTCTCCAATACGCATGGAAGCGAATCAATACATTGATAGGT
>NC_041393.1:623770255-623787321 GCF_002162155.2 Triticum dicoccoides | reverse complement strand
GCGCTTCTGAACGAGAGGTCCACAGGAGCAGACAAGGGGTTGCTCAGCCCCAAAGCAAGAAAATTACATTACATCAAGCAATGACGATCCTTTTCTTGCCCTACCAAAAAGGAAAAGAATATAAAGACAAGGGGTTGCTCAGCCCCAAAGCAATTAAATTACATTACATTACATCATGCATCTTTCCACCTTGGCAGACTTCCATGGACCCACATTGTCAATTCCTTGCTTAACCCATCACAAGGCGAGACAGGGGAGAGTCGAGAAGAGCCGCTCCCCTAGGGTTCCCTGCACCGCCGTCGGCTCCCCGAGCGAGGCGGCCGGGGGCTTCATCCCTGATTCCCCTCCAGCGCTCCCCTACGGTCCTCCCTCCCCCCGCTGCCGTCAGCGGACGCCGTCGGGCCGTGCCACGTGGTGTTGGCGGCGGCTAGACTGCCTTTCCCCTCTGCGGCCTCCCCTGCTCGGGCGGTGGTGGCTGGCGGCGGTGCTCTTTGGCCGGCGTTGGTGTGGCCCGGCGGTGGTGATGTTGCGTGCCACGGTAGCTCTCGACGCGACGGTGCGGCCATTGGCCATCGAGCGGCACGGTGGCGCTGGTGGCTGGCGGCGCTCGCCCAGCCCAGATCTGGGCCCATTTGGACCTCATCTGGGTTGGGGCGGGCCGGTGGCTCGACGTTCGGCGGCGGTGCTTCCTGGTGGTGGAGAGGTGGCGGCGGACTGCGGGCAGTGAGGACTTTGTCGGTCGGCGAGTTGTGGCGTGGTGGCAGGACTGTCCGGATCCACGTGGGCCCGGCGGGGCCGTCGGGGCCTGGCAAGTCCTCATCGCCGCGTTTGTAGATGGATTGCTGGAGCTTGCATACCTTTTTAGCATCCTTGGGATCCACAAAACCTTCAGGTTGCATTATATACAACTCCTCCTTAAGGAAAGCGGTTTTCACATCCATTTGCCAGATTTCATAATTGAAAAATGCATCAATTTCTAACATAATTCTAACAGACTTAAACATCTCTACGGGTGAGAATTTCTCATCGTAGTCATCCCCTTGAACTTGTAGGAAACCTTTTGCGACAAGTCGAGCTTTATAAACGGTGACATTACCATCAATGTCTGTCTTCTTCTTAAAGATCCATTTATTCTCAATGGCTTGCCGATCATCGGGCAAATCCACCAAAGTCCATACTTTGTTCTCATACATGGATGCTATCTCGGATTTCATGGTCTCAAGCCATTTGTTGGAATCTAGGCTCATCATAGCTTCTTCATTGTTCGTAGGTCCGCCGTTGTCTAACAACATGACTTCTAGGACCGAATTACCGTACCACTTTGGTGCGGAACGTACCCTGGTCGACCTACGAAGTTCAGTAGCAACTTGATTCGAAGTTTCATGATCATCATCATTAGCTTCCTCTTCAGTTGGTGTAGGCATCACGAGAACTACTTTCTGTGATGTGCTACTTTTCAATTCGAGAGAAGGTGCAATTACCTCATCAAGTTCTACTTTTCTCTCACTCACTTTTTTCGAGAGAAACTCCTTCTCTAGAAAGGATCCGTTCTTGGCAACAAAGATCTTGTCCTTGGATATGTGGTAGAAGGTATACCCAGTGGTCCCTTTAGGGTATCCTATGAAGATGCACTTCTTCGCTTTGGGTTTGAGCTTATCAGGTTAAAGCCTCTTGACATAAGCGTCGCATGCCCAAACTTTAAGAAACGACAGATTGGGTTTCTTGCCAAACCACAGCTCAAACGGTGTTGTCTCAACGGATTTAGACGATGCCCTATCTAAAGTGAATGCGGCTGTCTCTAATGCATAACCCCAAAATGAAAGTGGCAAATCCGTAAGAGGCATCATAGAACGCACCATATCCAATAGAGTATGATTATGACGTTTGAACACACCATTACACTATGGTGTTCCAGGTGGTGTGAGCTGTGAAATAATTCCACATTGTCTTAAATGCATACCAAACTCGTAACTCAAATATTTACCTTACCGATCAGATCATAGAAATATTCACCTCATTGGTCCGTGGCGTTCACACATTCACAGAGGAGCAGACACACCTGTCCAACAGGGGTTGGGGAAGGGGCCAGACTGACGGCATCGCCTTCAACACCATGTAGCTCTTGTCGGGCCGGGGGCATTCATGGTGGAGGGCGACGGCTTAGCGGCAGAATCGCCTTTGTTGCCACGTGATTCTTCACCGGCGGTGGTGATGGCGGAGGGCGACGGGGGAGTCCGTCGGATCGGACGCTACTAGATAGCTACCCTAGGCTTGACGAGACGGAGGCCTTGAGGAGAGCACGCTATGGGTGTGATGGACGGAGGAGGATGTAAGAAAGGTGGCGGAGGAGGCCGCCATTCACCGGACTGAGAGGATTCTGTGACGAAGACCTGGGCTCTGACTTGGGCTTGCTGGGCCAGACGCAGCCGCAAAGACATTTGTTTTGTCGTTTACTTTATTTTGGACGTTTTCTCTGGGAGCCCCTATGTGCCGCATTCTGCGGCAAAAGAGGTGGTCTATCGCACAGGCCGCGCCCAGACTGGGCCGACACATTATGGTGCCCTGGACTATTTTCTCAAGACCGCTCGCTGCTAGCCACTGCAATTAAAGAGGACTCGTGAAAAAATGTTATCGTGAGAATTTAAAACCAAATAGCGGTAGCAGACTTAAAACTATTTGAAAGAATCCCAAACAACATTCCAAAATTTGATTTATTTTCTGAAATTACAAAACATTTTTGACAAATCCAAACAAAATTTGAAATTTCATAACTTGTTTCGTAAAAGTGAACATTTTCTAAATTTTTGAACAAAATTTCAAAATGGGAACTTTTTTTAAATCATGAACGTATTTTGAATTTTTAGAACAAATTTCCAAATAGAGAACAATTTTCAAAATCCCAAACAAATTTGAAACACGAATAATTTTTTAATACGTGAATGAAAATTACAAAACGAGAACATTTTTTGAAATTTGTGAACAATTTTTGGAAACAGGAACATTTTTTCAAATCCCGGTCACTATTTAAAATTCTGTAAAAATGAAAAAAAAAACATTCCGAACAATTTTTGGAAAACATTTTTTAATATGAACAACTTTTGAAAACACGACCATTTTTAAAGAAATTGGTTTTTTTAAAGCACAAAGTTTTTAAGTTTTCAAACAATTTTTGAAACATGAACATTAAAAAATAAATTGAAATTGAAATATTAAAAAGAAACGAAAAAAAGAAACAGAAAAGGAAAAGAAAAGAAAAAAGAAACAAAGAAAAACGGAAAAAATAAGAAACCAGAAAACCGATTCAGGGAACCTGCTAGAAGGTTCCTAAAACCAGAAAAAACCGGAAAAGATGGAACACATTATCGGGCTGGCCCAGGTTACCACTCGCTCGCTCTGTGCGAAACCTCGACTTTTCGACGCAAAATGCGCGAATAGGATATTCCTGATTCTTTTGTATCGCTAATCACGGAGATGGGGATTAACGCCAGAACCTTGGAGCGAACTAGGCCTTGAATGGGTTTTCCTATGGGCTTTTCACAATTTTTTCATAGTTTACCTGTCTCCGCCACTGTCGGCAATACCCGGCATCTTGTTCTGATCAATGAGGAGGGGCAGTTGGTGGAAAGCCGTGCAGAGAGGCAATGGTAGAAGACGTCGGCCGCACAATGGCATCACATACAATGGCTCAGGAGGAAAAGATCCACCGGCCGACGCGTAACACATCCCTATGTATTTTCCTTCATGTACCATCTTCACCTATTTTTCTTTTGCAGTTTCACAATAAATTATTCCTTATTTATGGTGCTTCGGACCTAGGATCGTAGAGACAATTATGGACTATGGATTCAGAAAGGAAGCGGATTGGCCACATAAAATCTTCATCAATGAGCCATGTTGTCGGCAACAAATTTCAAGCTTCAGTTTCATACTTGCTGATTGAAATAGTTGATGATTTGCATACCATTGTATTCCAAGGGTTTGTAGCACTAGTAGAAAAAGGGTCATTTGTCCTGGTTCATAAGGGCATTTAGTCCCGGTTCTGGAACCGGGACTAAAGGGTCGTTACTAAAGCCTCCCCCTTTAGTCCCGGTTCTTACACGAACCGGGACTAAAGGCCGTCCACGTGGCCGATGTCTAGAGCTCCACCTTTAGTACCGGTTGGTAACACCAACCGGGACTAAAAGTATTTTTACGAAAAAAAATTGAATTTTTTTTAAATTTATTTTTTGAATTTGCAAATTTCTGAATTATTTTCCAATTTAATCTCTAATCACCCCTCATCACGGCTCAACTTAACCTCTAATCTCTAATCACCCATCATCATTCCAAATCATCTAACTTCCCGGGCGGTCACCCATCCTCTCACTACTCCAGCCTGAGCACGCTTAACTTTTGGGTTCTATTCCCCCTCGTTTCCAAGTTTGCACTTGTTGTTTTCCTAACAATAGTAAGATGTCAATCCTATTAACCCTCAGGAGTTTAGCTTGAGCATAAAGTCACACGTTTCACTGTTCGAGTTTGAAACTATTATTCTAAAAAACAATAATTATTAAGTAACACTAATATTTCTTCAATAATAGTTTGACCATAGTTTGACCACAGTTTGACCAGATTTGACCATAGTTCAAAAAATTGAAATAATTATTTAGTAACACTAATATTCTTGAATAATTATGTAGTAACACTAATATTTCTTGAATAAGTAGTTTGACCATACTTTGACCACAGTTTGACCAGATTTGACCAAAATTCAAAAAATTGAAATAATTATTTAGTAACACTAATATTCTTGAATAATTGTGTAGTAACACTAATATTTCTTGAATAAGTAGTTTGACCATAGTTTGACCAAATTTGACCATAGTTTGACCAGATTTGACCAAAATTCAAAAAAAATGAAATTTGAGCATAACTTTTTTTCCTTTTAGAATTTGAGGATTCTAACAAATTGCAAACAGGCCGTAGGCGGTCAAAATCGGATGCGGATTTTCGTGCTAAACAATTTGATATATTATAAGTTTTTTCTGACATCGTATGCAAAAGTTATAGCCGTTTTACATTTTCCCTACACTTTTTGCAAAGCATGTCCAAATTTAAGTTTTTACATTTTCCTAACTAGTACATGTAGTAACATAATTACATCCGGAAGGATTTTAATTTTCGAAGTTTTTATCATTTTCTTTTGCTTTTTACAAAACTGAAAAGGCGATCCACATGCGGGGGAGGGGGGGGGAGGGGGTAGAGTTTGAAAATGGGACCTTTAGTACCGGTTCGTGCCACGAACCGGTACTAATGCCTCAAACCCCATTAGTACCGGTTGGTGGCTTGAACCGGGACTAAAGGTCTAACCTTTAGTACCGGTTGGTGCCACGAACCGGTATTAATGGGCATCGCACCCTTTAGTCCCGGTTCGTGGCACCAACCGGGACTAAAGGTCCCAGTTGAACCGGAACTAATGCATGTACTGTGCCCTAGCCGCTCGAACCGGAACTAATGCTCACATTAGTCCCGATTCGTAATGCAACCGGGATTAATGCTCTTTTCTGGCCGAACCAAAGCCCTGCTTTCTACTAGTGTAGAATTATTATTCACCATCCTGTTATCTTATGTAGAGCTACGATAATGCATGTTCGTGTACATTGATGCTATAGTTTTTGCCAATTTTTCCAATGTGATGTTGTACACTGGGGGCTAAGTACTGTTGTTTTTGCTGAATGTGTCACCGTGATACCATGGTGAATATGACGTAGTTGGATGCAAAATAAGCACACTTGGTGGACTCCCTTTTACTGGGGGATTTGATTATTTGCCACCACTTTCTTTGGACTTTGACAATTTGCCACTAGTTAGATTGTAATTGATCTGATGACACTCTTTTCTTTGCACTTTGATCTTTTGCCACTTTTACTCATGAAAAAAATACTAGCAAATGATTGACATAATACATACACAAAACAGTGGACAGGTTTACCCTTTGTAACTGTTTGACTAAACAGAGCTCAATGATTCCCCAAATCGGGATGAATCCAGCGGCGGCCGCCGCTCTCTCCAGCTTCCTGGCGCCTCATGCTCGCCTCTCTTGTCCCCGCCTCCACGTGCTGCTCCACGCATGTTGCCTCGTCCGATGTTCTCTCCTCCAGTATCTATGGACGCTTGCACACAACGACGAGCAGCAGTGAGGGAAGAACGTAGGGAGTTGATTAATTATTGTCCAAATGATGTTCTGAACTTAGAATCACTCGATGATGTTCGTACAGATGCATCCATCCATGGACCAAGATGCAGGCTCTGAGAACGTCAAAAAAATAAAAGGAAAGAAAGTTGCAGGCTCTGGCTGCATGGTGCTGTTAATCCACGGTGCAGGGTAGACGACGCGTCGCATAGCAGGACGATAATGCCCAAGTGCAGGGAATTATCGTAGCAATTCCCAACGATGGAAGTGATAAGTATGGAGTGTGAACCCACAAGGAGTTAAAGGTAAGATCAAATATTCTCTCAAGTCCAATGGAGTGTGAACCCACAAGGAGCCACTAATACGACTCTACGTGCACCGAATGGTTGCTTCCAACTAGAAACGAGAAATAAAACTACGTTATGGGTATGAATAGGATAACTTTGCATGGTATCGGAGAGCTAAAATATAAAATTAGGTTATGTTAGCATAAAGTTAGAATATATTACTAAATATTATAAATAGCGAGTGTGGAATGATGATGGGTCGGTGCGCGGAATTATTCTAGGCAATCGTTAACAAGACCGGTAGTCGTCATTGCAATTTCATATGAGGGAGAGGCATAAACTAACATACTTTCTCTTCTTGGATCATATGCACTTATGATTGGAACTCTAGCAAGTATCCACAACTACTAAAGATCATTAAGGTAAAACCCAACCATAGCATTAACATATCAAGTCCCCTTTATTCCCATACGTCGTGACCCACTTATCCGTGTTTATGCTTCTGCCACTCGAGCAACGCAGACAATAAGTAAATCATGGACATATTTAACACCCTACAGCGGGAATCCCTCACGCTTGCGCAACACAGAGGGCACAATAGGACAACACCAAAATAAATCATGCAACTCATACCAATCTAGATCATCAATCAACCCAAAGACAAAGGATATCTACTCAAAACATCATAAGATGGCAACACATCATTGGATCATAATATGTGGCATAAAGCACCATGTTCAAGTAGGGATTACAGCGGGGTGTGGGAGAGTGGACCGCGTAAAAAAGATGAGGATGGTGATGATGATGGTGATGTTGATGAAGACGATCACCGTGGTGATGATTCCCCTCCCGATGGCACTCCGGCGCCACCGAGAGAGAGGAGAAGTTCTCCCCCTTGTGCTTCCTCCTCCATGGCCTCCCCCCTGGATGGGGAGAGGTTCCCCCTCTGGTCCTTGGCCTTCATGGCAACGATGGCCCCTCTTAGATCCTTCCCCATGGCCTCCGGTGATCATGGCCCCCTCTGGCAGGGTGCCAGAGAGGGCCCAGATTGATTTCTCGTGGCTACAGAGGCTTGCGGCGGAGGAACTTTTGATCTAGGTTATTTTCTAGAGGTTTGGGTATTTATAGAAGAGGTTGGCGTCGAGGACAAGTCAAGGGGCCCCACAGGGAGTCCACGAGGCACAGGAGCGCGCCCTACGGGGGTGGGCGCGCCCCCACCCTCGTGGAGCCCACGGGACTCCCCTCCGGTAGATTTTTGTTTTAGTATTTTTTTTTATTTTCACAAAAAATCTCCGTTGATTTTCAGCACATTCCGAGAACTTTTATTTCTGCACAAAAACAACACAACGGTAGTTCTGCTGAAAACAGTGTTAGTCCGGGTTAGTTCTAATCAAATCATACCAAAATCATATAAAACTATTATAAAGATGGCATGAATACTTCATAAATTATAGATATGTTGAAGACGTATCAGCATCCCCAAGCTTAATTCCTGCTCATCCTCGAGTAGATAAATGATAAAAGAAATAATTTATGAAGTGTGAATGCTAGAAAGCGCTTAAGTTTGATCAATGATAGTTTCAATCAATTTTTCTAGCATCATTATATATCATAACAGTGGCGCAACTCATAAAACTTTTAATGATCAAGTAACAAGCTATTCACAAGTTAAAGTATAGATCATAAACTTTCTTGAAAACTAACAAACCATGCTCTTAGTCATCAAACAATTGCAATTCATCTTATTTTTGGGAAGGATCTATGCAAGAGCTTTGGTTCAGCAAACTCCACATACTCAACAATCATTTAATCTTTCACCATTGCTAACACTCATGTGATATTTATGGTTTCAAAGTTTCAATCGGATATAGAGAAAGATAGGGGCTTATAGTTTCGCCTCCCAACCTTTTACGTCAAGGGTAATGTCAATAATAATAATTTATGAAAACCTACATCCAAGTGGATATATATATCCGGATCGCTCCAACACAAAGTGCTTGCCAAAGGAAAAAGTGTAAAAAGGAAAGGTGATGATCACCATGACTCTTGTATAAAGGTAGAAGATAAAAGTAAAAGATAGGCCCTTCGCAGAGGGAAGCATAGGTTGTCATGTGCTTTTATGGTTGGATGCACAAAATCTTAATGCAAAATAACATCACTTTATATTGCTGCTTGTGATAAAGACCTTTATTATGCAGTCTGTCGCTTTTATTTCTTCCCTATCACAAGTTCGTATAAAGCTTATTTTCTTCGCACTAATAGATCATACATATTTAAGAAGCACTTTTCATTGCATGCACGATGAAAACTTACTTGAAGGATCTTACTCAATCCATAGGTAGGTATGGTGGACTCTCATGGAAAAACTGGTTTAAGGGATGTTTGGAAGCACAAGTAGTATCTCTACTTGATGCAAAGAATTTGGCTAGCATGAGAGGGAAAGGCAAGCTCAACATGTTGGATGATCCAAGACAATATAACATTTAGGATATAGGAAAACATAACCCATTAAGGTGTCTTCCTTGTCCAACATCAACCTTTTAGCATGTCATATTTTAATGAGTGCTCACAATTACAAAATATGTCCAAGATAGTATATTTATATGTGAAATCTCTCTTCCTTTAATATTTTTTCATGAATTGTTCAAGTGACCAATGCTGTGTTTGCTAACTTTCAATAAGTTTACTACCTATACTTATTATGTGTGAAGTCATTACTCCCCATGTTATAAGCATATGAAACATATATAAATTTAGATTTATGATATTCAATTCATTCAATCATTTACTCATAGGATATATGTGAAGCACGTGAGTAAATGGCAAACAACTCCAAAAAGATATAAGTGAAGAACACTGAGTAGTCAAATAATTAACTAGCCATGGGAGGATTCTTTTTCATTCAAGATTTCAGATCCAATGATTTATTCAAACAGCAAGTAAAATGAAAATACGCTCCAAAAAAACACATATCATGTGACGAATAAAAATATAGCTCCGGGTAAGGTATACCGATGGTTTTGAAGAGGAAACAGGGGATGCCTTCCGGGGCATCCCCAAGCTTAGGCGCTTGAGTCTTTCTTGAATATTACCTTGGGGTTCCTTGGGAATCCCCAAGCTTAGAGCCTTTCTAGTCCTTATTCTCCTCATAACGATATTTCACTCAAAACTTGAAAACTTCAATCACACAAAACTTAACGGAACTTCGTGAGATGGGTTAGTATGATAAAGAGTAAATCATTCACTTTGGTACTGTCAAAGACAAGCTTTATAATTGTTCTCACACAATTCCTATTGTACGGTATCATTTCTATAATTTATATTGAGCAATATAATCCATAGAAACTAGAAAACAAGCAAACTATGCATTAAAAACAAAATCTGCCAGAAACAGAACAGTCTGTAATGATCTGAACAACAACCATACTTCTGCTACTCCAAAAATTCTGAAATAAATTTATGGACGTGAGGAATTTGTCTATTAATCTTATGCAAAAAGAATCAACTCAAAATCACTCTTCTGTAAAATATGACAGCTAATCTCGTGAGTGCAAAGTTTCTGTTTTTTACAGCAAGATCACATTAACTTTCACCCAAGTCTTCCCAAAGGTATTACTTGGCACTTTATTGAAACAAAAGCTATAAAACATGATTAATAAAGTATCTTAATCATGTGGACACACAAAAACAGTAAAGGTAAATATTGGATTGTCTCCCAACAAGCGCTTTTCTTTAATGCCTTTTAGCTAGGCATGATGATTTTAATGATGCTCACATAAAAGATAAGAATTGAAACATAAAGAGAGCATCATGAAGAATATAACTAGAAAATTTGAACCTAACCCACTTCCTGTGCCTAGAAATTTTGTGAGCCCACAATTTAAGGGAACAAGAATTAACTACCATAGGAAGGCAAAACAAGTATAACTTCGAAACTTTAAGCACATAGAGAAGAAACTTGATATTATTGCAACTCCTACAAGCATATATTCCTCCCTCATAATAATTTTCAGTAGCATCATGAATGAGTTTAACAATACAATTATCACATAAAGCATTCTTTTCATGATCTACAGGCATAGAAATTTTACTACTCTCCACATAAGCAAAAATTCTTCTCATTCGGAATAGTGGGAGCAAACTCAACAAAGTAACCGTCATGTGAGGCATAATCCAATTGAAAATAAAAATCATGATGACAAGTTTCATGGTAAACATTATTCTTTATAGCATACATGTCATCACATTGAAGGGGAGCCTTGGCGCAGTGGTAAAGCTGCTACCTTGTGACCATGAGGTCATGAGTTCAAGTCGTGGAAACAGCCTCTTACAGAAATGTAGGGAAAGGCTGCGTACTATAGACCCAAAGTGGTCGGACCCTTCCCTGGACCCTGCGCAAGCGGGAGCTACATGCACCAGGTTGCCCTTTTTTTTATATACATGTCATCACATTAATCATCATAGATAGCAACTTTGTTCTCATAATCAGTTGGAACCTCTTCCGAAATAGTGGAATCATTACTAACTAAAGTTGACACTCTTCCAAATCCACTTTCATAAATATCACACTAAGATTCAACACCCTCCAAAATAGTGGGATCACTAATTCCTAAAGTTGACAATCTTCCAAACACACTTTAGATGATAGTATTATTCATACTCCAAAAGATATAAGTGAAGATCATGGAGCATTCTACAATTAATATAGACTAACCAATATCCAAGCTCAAAATATATAAGTGAAGCACACGAAGCATTCTGTAAAACCATACTCAAAAGATATAAGTGAAGCACATGAAGCATTCTACAAATCGATGAAGGGTTATCTCATACAGCATGGTTGCTAAATAAAAAAAAACACAAGGGACACAAATCGTGTGAACAAAACAAAAACTGATGTATACCGATAATTCTTGAAGAAGAAAGATGGGATGCCAACCGGGGCATCCCCAAGCTTAGATGCTTGAGTATCCTTGAAGTATTTACTTGGGGTGTCTTGGGCATCCCCAAGCTTGAACTCTTGCCTCTCTTTATTCTTCTCACATTGGTAACTCCTCGTTCTTCGAACACTTCATCCACACAAAACTTAACAAAAATTTTGTGAGATCCGTTAGCATAATAAAGCAAGTCACTACCTTTAGGTACTGTTGCAAACTCATTTCAATTTAATATTAGCACTTTGTCTACTGTATCCCAACTTCACCATGGTTCATACCCGCCGATACTACCCATGAATTCATCAAAATAAGCGAACAACACATAGAAAACAGAATCTGTCAAAAACAGGACAGTCTGTAGTAATCTGGAAATTTAGTAAACTTATGTAACTCCAAAAATTCTAAATAAAATATGATTTTTAAAAAAAAATACATAAGTAATGTGCAAAAAGTTTCAGACCCATTTGACTTTCCAGTAAAAAATGTAAATTCACGTGCTACAGCCAAAGTTTCTGTTTTTGTACAGCACATAGTAAACAAGCAATCTAATCATCCTAAAACCAAAGCTTGGCACATTATTTTTATAATAGAAAGGATATATACAAGGGGATAATTATTTACAGAGAAACTTCCATGAAAAATTCTACATTGTTTCCATGAGCATGAACACAAGTGCTCAAGGTCGACCCTCACTTCTCCAATGCATAACTTTCCAATCACTTCTCTTCTTGAAAATCTTTTTAGGCATATCAAGCAAGTGCATCTTTTTGTATTTTCATTTTTTGATTTTTGTGTGTATGTTTCACCCACAACTAAGCAAATAAAAAGGGAAAACGAAAATTACTTAGTGAAGATTCTTCAAACAAGCACACACGAGAATATCAACCCCACGCTATTGCTCCCCGGCAACGGCGCCAGAAAAGAGCTTGATAATCCCCAAGTGCAGGGAATCATCGGAGACATTATCAAAGGTGAAAGTCATAAGTATGGAGTGTCGAACCCACAAGGAGCTAAAGGTAATATCAAATATTCTCTCAAGTCCTATCTGCCACTAATACGACTCTACGTACACCGAACGTTTGCTTCCAACTAGAAATGAGAAATAAAACTACGTTCTGGGTATGAAGAGGATAACTTTGCATGGTATCGGAGAGCTAAAATATAAAAGTAGGTGCTGTTATCATAAAGTTAGAATATATTACTCAATATTATAAATAGTGAGTGTGGAATAATGATGGGTCGGTGCCCGGAATTATCCTAGGCAATCGTTAACAAGACCGGCATCATTGCAATTTCATATGAGCTTGGATCATATGCACTTATGATTGGAACTCTAGCAAGCATCTGCAACTACTAAAGATCATTAAGATAAAACCCAACCATCGCATTAACATATCAAGTCCCCTTTATTCCCATACGCCGTGACACACTTATCCGTGTTTATGCTTCTGTCACTCAAGCAACGCAGACAATAAGTAAACCATGAACATATTGCAACACCCTACAACGGGAATCCCTCACGCTTGCGCGACACGGAGGGCACAATAGGGCAGCACCATACAACTCATACCAATCTAGATCATCAATCAAACCAAAGACAAAGGATATCTACTCAAAACATCATAAGATGGCAACACATCATTGGATCATAATATGTGGCATAAAGCACCATGTTCAAGTAGGGATTACAGCGGGGTGCAGGAGAGTGGATCGCGTAAAAGAGATGAGGATGGTGATGTTGATGAAGACGATCACCGCGGCGATGATTCCCCTCTGATGGCACTCCGACGCCACCGAGAGAGAGGAGGAGAAGTTCTTCCCCTTGTGCTTCCTCCTCCATGGCCTCCCCCCTGGATGGGGAGAGATTCCCCCTCTGATCCTTAGCCTTCATGGCGATGATGGCCCCTCCGAGATCCTTCCCCATGGCCTCCGGTGATGATGGCCCCCTCCGACACGGTGTCAGAGAGGGCCTAGATTGATTTCTAATGGCTACAGAGGCTTGCGGTGGTGGAACTTCCGATCTAGGTTATTTTCTGGAGGTTTGGGTATTTATAGAAGAGGTTGGCGTCGAGGACAAGTCAAGGGGCTCCGCAGGGAGTCCACGAGGCATAGAGGCGCGCCCCAGGGGGGTGGGCGCGCCACCCACCCTAGTGTAGCCCACATGACTCCACTCCGGTAGATTTTTGTTCCAGTATTTTTTATATTTTTCCAAAAAAAATCTCCGTTGAATTTCAGCGCATTCTGAGAACTTTTATTTCTGCACAAAAATAACACCACGGTAGTTCTGCTGAAAACATCGTCAATCCGGGTTAGTTCTAATCAAATCATACCAAAATCATATAAAACTAGTGTAAACATGGCATGAATACTTCATAAATTATAGATACGTTGGAGACGTATCACAGGAGCAATATGAGGCCGGCGGCCCTTGCTGCCAGAGACCTGCATGGAGTCAGCGGCCATGCTGCTCGGGGACAGCGCGAGACGACCTGCAAAAGCACCATGGACGAGCCGTTGTTGTCCGAGGCAGCAAAGGGAAGGGTCGGTCCGTCCGTGCCGACGCGTCCCTGCAGTCGTGGTCACCGGAGCCGCAGCGGCAACGCATATCACGTCAACGTGGTGGTTGGCTCCAGAGCACAAGCAACAGTCGTAAGCACACATCACGGAATCACGAGGGCCGACAGCAGAGCACAGCCCCAGATGTAACCGCCGCGGGACATGGAGCTGGACAGAGATGACTCACCTCGCTGGGAGGTAGTCGCCGCGGACGACGAGGGCCATCGACCGTCGAGGACCACCGAGCGTGACTCACCACCGAGTAGCCGCCGCGGTCTCCTGGTGTTGCTGTCGGCGAGAGGAAGGGGATGAGCCGAGCGACCGAGAGCTCCTCTCCCATTCCTGGTCAATTCGGGAGCATCGCTATTTTGGTCATTATATGCGGGACCCATTTGACAGAGGGCAAAAAATCAAAGTCCAATGTAAAGAGTGGCAATAGATCAATTGCAATGTATGCAGTGGCAAATTGTCAAAGCGCAAAGTAAGAGCATCTCCAACGCGCGGCGTGCTAAAATCTGGTTTGCGGCGTGCCCATCGCCAGGTTTGGCGCGTCGCGCAGCGCTTGCTCCAGCAGTAGCGCTAAATGGAGCGCGCGCGCAGCTCCAGCACTGCGCTAAAATGCAGAGCGCGCGAGCAGCCGACGCGCACATTTGTTCACATTTTGGGCACAAATTTCACACATCAACACAAAACACATGACATATATTGAATCACAAACATCATTCCAACCAAGTTCTTGCCCAAAAGTTCATGCCCACAACATAATTAACCCAAGTTCAACATGCAAACCAAGTTATGATGACACAAACGAAAATCACAAGAATCAAGCCTCGTCCTCATCTTCGTCTTCATCCTCATCTTCCTCCAATTCATTCGACTCCTTCAAAAAGACGATTCTTCCTCCTCCTCTTCATTGTTGCGCGCCATACCCTCATCACGTGAAGCTCGGAAGGTGTTGCCAAGATCTTCAACGGCATCTTCATGCGAAGGTGGCACACCGGCGCCCGGAGGTGCACCCATGCCCCCAATGAGAGACGCAAAACTTATGCCACCCATGCCACCCATGCCGTCCAAGCCGCCCGGAGGTGCTCCAAAGCCACCCATGCCTCCCATGGTCTCCATGGTAGCTCCAAAGCCACCCATGGAACCCATGCCGCCCATGGTAGCTCCAAAGCCACCCATGGCACCAATGCCACCCATGCCGCCAAGGCCACCGCCACCCATGCCGCCAAGGCCACCGCCACCCATTGTGCGAATCATGGCTCTTTTTTGGATCAAGACTTCTTCACGGGCAAGGTTGACATACTCCTTTTGCGCATCATTGAACAAAGATGTGTCCAAGAAGAACAAGTGCTTCTCCCATTCCAACAACTTAGCTCGCTCCTCCATGCCCACTTTCTCTCCTCCAATGCCACTTTCCTCTCCTCGGCAGCCACCCTCCTCTCCTCGGCCGTGGCATCTTGGTTCCTTGCCATTTTCCTCACCTCGTTGGCTTCTTTTCTTGCATTGACAATTGCTTCCATAGCATTTATGATCTCATCATCTCCTTTCCTCTTCTTCTTTTCTTTTCCGTCTTTCTTCGTGCCATCCGGTCATTTTGGCTTCAAGTATGAAACCGAGTTTGTGGTGGGGATTCTCTTGCCATCTTCACTTGATGCATCATCCTCATCATCATCTTCCAAATCAATTGTTTGGTTGCGTTTTTTTCTCAAATCCAAATCATCAATATCCTCACACTTCTTCCATTTCTCATCATCCTTCAATACTTCATAGCAATGAGGCAACATAAATGGCCTTCCTTTCTTGATATTCCCCTTCTTGGTCCTCTTCTCCTCTCCTTTGAACAAGTTTTGTGCAATATTCAACTACATGAAAACAAAACAAGTTAGCACAAGAAACACCAATAACAAGCATGATGTGAACATGAGGAATGATGAAATGACACTTACCCTACCATCATCATTGGTGCCACTTGGGTTCAACTTGTCAACCGCTTTTTGTGCAGCCGCCCATTGTTGACAATCCCTATTGATGGTCGACCACCGGGAGCAAAGTGATCGTGTGGAGCGGTCAATTCCACTCATGTTGCGAAGATCAAAGTGTTCTTTCATCCGGAGCCAACAAGCATCTCTACTTTGATCACCTCCAACGGATGGATCCCTCGACACGTCCAACCAAGTTTTGCATAGCACAACGTCTTCGTCGTTGGTGTAGTTGCCTCCTCTTCCTTTCGATGTGTCGACAATGCCCTCACCATCCTCGTCCACCTCGAACTCATGGTCTTCAAAATGCATGTCATTGGTTTGAGAACAATGCGAATTGTTCGAGCCAACACCCATAGTTGACATGTATGCATCCCCGTTCACACTACAAAGTATATAGAACAATGCAATAAGCTATCTATATGTATGCATTCAAAAAATAAAGAAGGAAAAAAAGTTCGGAAAACTTTTTACCTTTGGGGCATATCGTCGAACAAATGGTGCGCGTCGACCGCCAGCTCAACAAGTGAGCTCGCCGGCGCTTCGGTAGTCGCTGTGCTCGTCACATGCCCTGCAAGCTTCTTCCTCGGCGCCTTCGAGGTGCCGGAGCCGTCCGCCGCCTTGTTCTTCTTCGCGGATGTCTTGCCCTTCTTCGGCCGCACCGCATTTGGGAGCTTTGAGGGGGGTGCACGTGGTTTCATCACGGCGGGCGCCGGCGCAATGCCACCAGCCGCCGACCTCGGCGGCATGAAGAGGCCGCGTGTGAGGCCGATGCTTGGAGGATCTCCGACGAAGGCGTGGCCAACGCTCTCAGCGCTAGAGTTTGCGGCGGCGGTGGCAGCGGCGGCGGCGGCGGCGGCGCTGGAGGGTTCGCGGCTGTAGGATGGGGTGAGGGGGGTGCTGGCGCGTGCGTCCATCGGGTCAGCTTGCCGGCGCCGGCGCGTGCGGGGCGAAGGTGACGCGGGGGAGAGAGTGCGGCGGGAGCGCTCTTGTGTGCCGAGCGCGGAAGCGGGCGCCCCAAATACGCAGCGCGCGATAGCGATTCGGACCGCGCGCCCAACTCTATATGCCGCGCGTGCGGTTATTGCGCGCCCGCAGGAGACACACTAGCGATTGCGCGCGCGCTAAAATG
>NC_041393.1:623699833-623770029 GCF_002162155.2 Triticum dicoccoides | reverse complement strand
GAAAGTGCACAGACATTGCTTCTGTATACACTACTAATGATTCAAGGATTATATTTCCTAAGGATCTAATTTTTCATGGTCACGGCAACCGTGATCAGCTTTGCAAAAAGCCAAGGTTAGTTAAAATTGTCTTTTATTTCCTCAAAGGTGTGTGCATGTGTGTTGAATATCATCTTTCACTTTTTAGTTGAAAGTATTGCATTCAGTAACAAGGTTCTTTTGTACTTATGTCCAGGTGTTAGGTACAGATCAACTTAATGTTTATATTTGAACAAATACGGAATTGTGCTTGATCTTCAAATAGAGGCACCGATTGGGAGGTAACTCACACTACTCTTAACACCTTATGTTTATGGTGTAGCCATAACACATTTTGCGATCACAGTTTTCTTGATTCTTACCACACGCATAACAGGAAACCTTGGTTTGTATGATGGGGACCCTGGAACATAAGGTGGACAAATACAGTAGGTTATGTCCATACAGTTTTCTCAATGGATTCATATAAAGGCCCGGGCCTATCTGAATGCCCAACATATTCTCTGGGTGCAACTGTACGTCAGGGGGAGTTACAGTTATCTCAAAGCTAATGGCAGGCCAATTTTTAGAGTTTTTGCATCTCTTGGTCATATAAATATTAAAGTTTCTACCAATGAAGTCCCATAAATTAATAATCTGATCATTTATCATAGTATTTCATAAATTAATAATCTGATCCTTTATCATAGTATTTCATAAATTAATAATCTGATCCTTTATCATAGTATTTCATAAATTAATAATTTGATCCTTTATCATAGTACTATCAACATTTATTCCATGAAATTATAAGCTTTACTGTCCTTCCATGTAGTTATAAATCGGTAATTATAGTCTGTTTAAGCTCGAGATGATAACAATTCTTGAAATTACGAGTTCATTGTCGTTTGTAGGTTTTCATTGTTTTTTCTCAGTCTTATACGTGAAGGAGTTTTGTGGTCATGTTAGCTACTATTGGATTTTGTTGTTTCTCACTTCTTAAGAGCCATTCGACTTATAATTTCTATTGTTTGTTATTTGCAAGTGATTAAAAACCTGGTATGTGATGTATTTCGAAAGTTCACAAGAGAAGCATGCTATTTGAAATAACAGGTTCAAATACCTTCGTTGCTCTGAACCTTGCCATGGAAGGATGAACACTAAATGACCAAAAATGAACTACATTGGTCATGACCTCCAGATTATGAGTATGCGTGGTTCTACCTTCAGTTGTTTGCCCATCTGCTTTTGCTCGTCAGCGAGTTCTTTGGCTGGTTTCATGTGTACCTGACATTACTTGAAAAGCCGCAGGGATGTCATATTGATGCTGCTTGATTGTTTGCTTCTGTATGAACTAGCAATGTGTGTGTGTGTGTGTGTGTGTGAACTAGCAATCATCATCTTAGTGTATAATGATGACTAAGTTCTGAATAATAGGTGAATTATGTAAGTTGTACATTTTAAGAGGTCATGACTGCGATATATGACAAACAATTATGTCAGCGATAGGACGAAGACCTATATGGTACTGTGATTGCCGGCGAGGTGTATTTTTTAACAAAGTATAATCAATGTCGCTCACATACATGTATATACACACACCCCTATGAACAAACTCACATAAACTCTACCCCTATGAGCACCTTCAAGAGACTGGGCTGGTAAGGTGTTGCGGTGGCGTTGGTTGTCGAGATGAACACACTAGGGAGAATTAGTTAATGATCTTTGTTAGTTTCTAAGCAATGGCCGTGGGCTGTTGATTCATAAAGCAATGTATTTTTAGTCATTTGTATGACTTGGGAATTACGTATCATATTCTGTTTGTATGAGATTTAAGTTTTTCAAGTACGTTTATGTTATGATAGAGTTATTATCAACATATTTTAGAACAATATCATGGGTTAAGATGGTAGAACATATTTTAGTCGAGAGCATGATTACTAGTTAAGCAATGCAAGTGAAACCGTTGACCTGGTCTGGTCTGGTCTGCTTTGTCCGGAACCACGTACGGGAAGCAACAGAAATGTGGTGCAGAAGCACGATGCATGACCTCAAGGCGCGTATTCGTTTCCGTGTCTTCAGGAACCCGGGCACACCTTCTCTTGTGTTCATCTCAGCAATTCAGGCACACAGTACTAAACAAGTTGTACTAGTTTCTCCCGGTACAATTTACTCCCACATCAAACACACACACACACACACACACACACACACACACACACACACACACACAGTAGTTGCTACCAACACGCGGCCTCGGCTCCACAACTCACGACTCCATCGACAGTGCTTAGGTTCTCAGTCTCAGTACAGTTCGCACAACTCACATCAGTAGCCAGCAGGAACTCAACTCCATCAACGCTTCGCTTAGGTCTCAGCCGAGGCTCTGAGCTCAGGAAGGCCGTCATCACATCAGGAAGAACGGCGAAGGGAGCAGGGGGCGGACGCTCCTGCGCACGTCCAAGCCCCGGAGGCGCTCCAGGTTCATCACCTCGGAGTGGTCGGCGAAGAGGTTCACCTGCGCCGGCGGCGAATCAGTTCTCCATGGATCAGACCATGAAAAGAAAAAGGCAGCATGCAAAACGTTCTGCGGTTTCAAGGAGGGATTGAGTGAGGGAAGTGCCGTACTCGTGGGCCGTATCGTTTGACGAACCACTCGGAGGTGTTGGCACCGGATGTCTCGAACATGGTTCTCTCGAGCCCGAGCCGGCCGACGATCTTCGCGATGACGTCCGCCCTGAGAGAGTCAGCGCGCTGGCACACGTCATCGGTGTCGATCATGATCATGTCCGCACCTGCCTCCAGGCATCTCTCGGCCCTCCTGATCAGCAGGTCAATGTCTTCGACTCTTTCTGCAAACGAACAACACAAAATGCAGGCCCGTCTTATAGATACAAGGGAGTGCAATGTAGTCATCTTATGAAAGGAAACAAGTTATGTTCACAGCCTCACAGAGGAACATAATACCGACAGTATTTTTTCAAGAACAGAGAATAAGACACCGACAATTGAGAATGACTAAGTTCTGACTTATACAACTGGAGAAATAGCACTGCATGTATATGAGTACAGTGGAACGGTAGTGCTTCTAGTTATTACCTGAGCTCTGCTTCACTGGAGCTATGTAAGCCCCAAACGCCCTATCACCGGCTGCAGGGATATCAGAGCTGTCGAACTTCACTGAAAACAGGGGCTTGGCTCGCAAACCGTTGTTCTTTATGAGGCGTACTAGTCTCAGGATAGCCTCTTCAGGGAGCTTGAGAGATCCGGCGTTGAGCTCAATGGTGTCGAATCCTAACTCCTTGCATTCCTGCAACAATACATTTTATGTCACATACAGGCTTCAGACACGTTTGTGCGCGTATAACATACAACCAGGACAGCAAGACATCTACATACCTCTACATATTGCTTGAACGAAGAGGGTCCCTGGCGCAGGAGATGCTCTGCCCAGTCACCAGTGCTCACATACATGTCATGCTTGTGTGCTAAATCAGTGATCTCTCTGATCAGTTCTTTTCCCATCAAACTATGAGATCCACCGGAAAACTTCAGACCGTCAACAAAAGGGCCGATATTATCCAATATTTCCTGGAATAAAATATGGCTGGCTTGAGAATCTGCTATCAGGAATGTCTAGATATTGGAAAAGAAGCATCATTATCATTAACCAGCACAGAAATTTAGTAAAGTGGGAACCCAGTAAGGAGCTATGTGTCTTTGTTCTGATAATTATCTCTGTATCTTGAGAGTTTCCTCTAAATTCAGTATGGTTCATCTTTCAGTCTAAGAATGTGTGCGGCATTTCTTCCTTCAAAAGGGGTGGTACAGCAGGGAGTCTGAAGGAAATTCCACCTGCACAAAGAGGTGTTGATGGAGACACGAGGAAATTGTGCACAAAACACTACAACCACATTTCCTCATTTCACCATCAGATATCCACATCCCCTCTGCAGACTGCAGGTGGAATTTGTCTGATCCATCTTCATAGCGATTCCCTTGCATGCCAATCACACTCGCACCCAACAAACCTAGACGCTGGCAAATCTGAGTTGTAGCATACACCCTATCAAAAGTACCAATCAGAAACAATGGTCGTCCAACCAATTTGAACAGACTGAACCCCCTAAAAATTGATCTGTAAATCGAACCCGTGACCGTCATACGCTCCAACTTCTCGGCACGCCTCAGCTAATCCTACGCACCGGAGAACTAGTCGCGCGGCTAAATCAGACCCGAACGGGCTTCGATTTGAATTTGGTAGCAGTAAGCTGCTGGTTTCGAAAAAGATTCAAGCAAACAGAGCCCAGTGCAATCGAGCTTACGCGGAACTCAAACTCGCGCATCGCGACCCAGGCAGCGGCGACGGACAAATGCGTGTGGCGCTGGTATGAGATGCGGGGGTGAGCGCGGTGGGCGGGCGGACGTACCTGGAGCGCGTGGTGGGCGGGGCGGAAGGAGTAGCAGGGGCTCCTCATCTCCGTGACCCCGTAGCGGCGCGGCTTCTCCGGCCGGTCGTCGCCGGGGCCGTGCGCCTCCAGCGACAGCGCCACCACCTCCTCTCTCCAACCCCTCATCGTTGTCCTCGTCTCGTCCTCCCTCTCTCTCTTTCTTCTGCTGATCGGTGGACCGATAAAGAGTAGGATGGACGGGAGAAGAGAGGAGAAGGAGGTGGAAGCTTGCCGCTGCTTCTAGAGACACGGATGGGACCGGGCGGTGGGCCTCCAAGCTGCCTCCCGACTGATCGCTCATGTTCGAATGGGCCATTTTTTTTTTTTTGAGAAAGACAATACTTCATAGATTAAGGAACATCAGAATACAGTTCGTCCCGGATGCAATCCGGAGCCACACCACGGTAAAAGCAGTTTACAGCTAGCTCACAGCTCCGTGCTAGTTTATGTGCCGCTACATTCAGTCCACGCTTGACATGTGAGAAAGTACAGTGGGTAAAACTAACCAGAGACTTGATGTCGGAGACAACGGCGCCCACACTCGAACGATCTTGGCCAGGAGACCTGATCTTGTTCACCATAGAGAGGCAATCTGACACTAGACTGATATGCATGAAGCCTTCAGCTTGGCAGATGTTCAAGGCGTGCCGAATGGCAAGAGCCTCAGCAAGCTCTGGTTCAGGAATACCAGGAAACACTTTGTTGCAAGCAACAAGTAGGTCCCCACTGTGATTTCGAACGACGACACCAATACCCATCCGTCGAGTCGAGGGGAACAAGGCGGCATCAACATTGACAGCAACCGTGCCCGCAAGTGGCGGAGTCCACCGGAGAGTTGAAGAAGAGGACTCACGCCTAGCAACAGGCCCGGGTTTTATGCAGTGTTGTCTCACCATTTCCACATAAGCTCGAATTTTAGCAGCAACTCTCCTAGGCTGCAAAAAAATACCATTGTTACGAGCATCATTCCTCGCTTCCCAGATGTGCCAAAGGGTAATAGCCATAACTGTAGCATGAAGCTGGGATTCACGGGTGAGGAAATCAAACAGCCATTGACGGGCATTCCGAAGGTCTTTTCTACACAGCCGGAGTCCAAAGCTTTCTTTAACACAGCTCCAGATTGAACAAGCAAAAGGGCACATCAGAAAGAGGTGCTCCACATGCTCAGTTCGGTTGCAGAAAATACAACCGTCATCGGCTGGGATGTGGCGATGCACTAGCTGGTGCCCGGTAGGTAGACAATCATGCGCGACGCGCCACAGAACAATCTTCATTTTGTTTGGGCAAATGACAGCCCAAAGGGCCTTCCAGTTTTTCTCTTGCAACTGTAGGTTGGAAGCCAGCCCCTGGTCCTTTCCACTTTTAGAGGAGAAGAAGATCTCACTTCGAGCCAGATTGTACCCAGATTTGACCATGAAGATGCCGAGTTTATGATGTGGCCAAGATAAAAAATCCTCTCCACCATGTTGGCTGATCGGGACTTGCGGGATTTGGTCAGCAACAACGTCCGAAAAGAAACTCCGCACGGTCTCCTCATCCCACGCCATCAAGGAGTCCGTCATAAGGAACTGAACTGTAGTAGTAGCAGTTAAAGGGAGTTTGCTGCTGAAAGTTCCAGAGGGGAAGCCCGAAATCCAGTTGTCTACCATGATCTTGATCCTGGCTCCATTGCCGACACCCCATCGAACCCCTTTCCGAATTAGCTCTCTCCCAAACAGAAGGCTCCGCCATGTGAAAGAGGAAGACCTTGGCTTGGTGGCTTCCCAGAACTCACCACCAGGGAAATAACGCCCCTTCAACACCCTTGAGCACAGAGATCCAGGTTCGGTGAGAAGACGCCAACACTGACGAGCTAACATCGCCTGGTTGAATAACACCAAGTCACGGAAGCCCATACCACCGAGGAACTTCGGAGTTGAGATCCAATCCCACGAACGCCAATGCATCTTCTTATGGCCGTCTTCGACACCCCACCAATGGTTGGCGATGCTGGTCTTCATTTGCTCACAAATGGAGACAGGGAGTTGGAAACAAGTCATAACATAGGTTGGAATAGCTTGAGCAACGGATTTCAGCAAAATTTCCTTTCCAGCACGCGACATCGGTCTATCATTGCAGCCATTGATCCTCTTCCAGACCCGGTCAGGCAAGAAACTGAAAGAGTTGGTGGCTGCCCGACCAATCTCAGTGGGCATACCGAGGTATGAGTCATGCAGAATTTCATTGTCAACCCCAAGGTTCCCCTTCACAGTTCCCTTGACACCATCAGGGCAATGCTTCCCAAAGAAAATTGAAGACTTCTGCAAATTGATCTTTTGCCCAGAAGCATCACAATATTGCTGGAGAGCAGATTTGAGAGCTTCCACACTTCTATTATCACTGCGTGCAAAGAAGATGCTGTCATCTGCAAAAAGCAAGTGGGAAATAGGGGGCCTTGCATACCATTTCGGATCCCTTGTAGCTCGCCAAGGCTCTCCCTCTTTTGCAGTAAACTAGACAAACCTTCAGTACACAGTAAGAACAGATATTGACTGATGGGGTCTCCTTGACGGATCCCCCGGGACGGCACCACCGCAGATGTAAGCTCTCCGTTGATCTTCACCGCGTATCTTGCCGAGGTAATGCAGCGCATCACAGTTTGTATCCAAACAGGAGCAAAACCCAACTTTTGCAGACACCCATGGAGGTATGACCACTCAATGCGATCGTACCCCTTCATCATATCCACTTTGAGAGCAAAGAAGGGCCTCTTGGCATGTTGCTTTCGAACCGTATGCAAACATTCATACGCCACTAGAACATTGTCCATGATCAAGCGGCCTGGCACAAATGCACTCTGAAACTCCGAGACAATATCAGTCAAAAAAACCTTCAGCCTATTGGCAAAAACCTTCAGTCGAATGGGCCATTTATGTGCTCGGAAATAGCCCAGCTCGAAGCTCAGAAAAAAAAAGTGCTCGGAAGTAGCCCACCCTAGCCAAGCTTGAAGCTTCAACTCAAAAAAAAAAGATCGAAGATGCTTAAAAAACGGAAATGTTAACGCCCACACGTGTGGGCTTTGACTATCTCGACCACACGCATTCATCATCGTTCAGTACTATATACACGAATCTTGGCACAATCTGGCTGATTTTCTGCGCCACGTAGGACAAGGCGCGTGTGTGGTGTGTGACATAGTTCGCCCACACATCCGTTTTACCACACGGAGGGGCCGGTGTGTGGGCGTTCAGCAGTTCGCGCCACACGCCACTTTGCACGCACACACAAGGGCTAGTGTGTGGGCATTTGTCATCTCGCCCACACGCCCGTCTCCTCTCCCACACTCAAGCTGCTAGTTTCCATGTGTTTTCGCAGCGCACATGGCAACTGCCCCTAGTGTGCTTTATAAGCAGATGGCAACTCTCTTTTTTCACCCGAGTTGCCATGTGTTTTTGCAGGGTACACGGCAACTGCCTAGTGTGCACGTAAGCAGATGGCAACTCTCTTTTACCGAGTTGACATGTGTTTTTGCATGGTACATGGCAGCTGCCCCAACGTGCACGTACATGGCAACTGCCCTAACGTGCACGTAAGCAGATGGCAACTCTTCCTTTTTACATGGCAACTACCCTAGTATGCTTGTAAGCACATGGCAACTCTCTCAACTGCCTAATGTTAGTATATGGCAACTTCTAAAGTTATGAAATCATGGCAACTATATTAGATCAGACCATACATGGCAACTGCAGTTGAGCAACCATGGCAACTGCAGTTGCCCGACATGGCAACCGTAGTTTAGCGACATGGCAACTGCAGATAAACGAACATGGACGAGGGTCTGGACCATGGCAACTGCGGGCACGCGATGGGCGTCACGCGTCGCGTGCGGGACCAGGAGGGTACGAGGCCTGACATACGGGCGTGTGGGCGTTATCAACTTCGCCCACACGCACGCGTGTAAGAGGGTTCGGGAGGGAAAAAATGTGTGTGGGCATTAGTTGTTTTGCCCACACGTAGGTGTGTGGGCTGGTTGCTGTCCATGCCACACGAGGCGTGTGGCACAACTACCGGTACACCACACGTGTGACAGTTATCGGGACCCAAAAAAAATAAAAGTCAAGCATGAAGTGTTTCTCAAAAATAAAAAAAATCGAAGTAATTTTTTTACAGGAGAAGGCCACAAGAAACGAGCTCGAGGTGCATTTCCAGCTTCCTTTTCTGAATTTTCTCAAAAAATAAAAGGCTTCCTTTTCTGAATTTTTCCCCCTTATCGGTTTTAAAGGTTTTTGTGTCGGTAGGCAAAGGTTGCGCGGAATAGAAATCACAAGGCTCACCATAGTTTCAACCTTGACAACGTTGAGCCTTTCAAAAAAAAAAAACCTTGACACTAGAGAGCCTGTGGTGTTTTGGTCCCGAGCATTGTCGGTTTCCGACCCTGCGGGTTGTGTACTGCGCTTCTGCCAAACTTAGGGTGCACGCAATGTTTTTTTTTTTGCGAGAAAATTTTCGATCTATTCATCTTCAATCATGGCAGTACAACGAATACCAGAGATAATAAAAATTACATCTAGATCCATAGACCACCTAGCGACGACTACCAGCACTGAAGCGAGCCGAAGGCGCGCCGCCGTCATCGCCCCTCCATCGCCGGAGTTGGGCACAACTTGTTGTAGTAGACAGTCGGAAAGTCGTCGTGCTAAGGCCCCGTAGGACCAGCGCACCAGAACAGCAACCGCCGCAGATGAAGAATAACGTAGATCAGAAAGATCCAATCCGAAGACACGCGAATGTAGACGAACAACGACGAGATCCGAGCAAATCCACCAAAGATAGATCCGCCGGAGACACACCTCCACACGCCCACCAACGGTGCTAGACGCGCCGCCGGAACGGGGACTAGGCGGGGAGACCTTTATTCCATCTTCAGGGAGCCGCCGCCGTCTCGTCTTCCTGAGCAGGACACAAACCCTAGCAAAACTGAAAGAAACGACTAAAAACGGAGCCCTCCCGCCGGCCCTTGCCGAGATCCACCGCGCCCCCATGGCCCTAGGGCCACCGGAGAGGAGGCGGACCTGCGGCGGTGACAGCGGGAGGCAGAAACCCTAACTTTTTTGTGGAAGAAGGAAGAAGCGGCAGCACAAGAAGTATTTTAGGGTGCACGCAATGTTGGGCAAAATAAAAGCCTAACACAAGATTATTATTTTCCCTATATATATATTTGTGCTCCAAAAACACCATAGCTCCACAATAGGCCACAAGGCTTCCTGCAAGTTCTTTCAGCCTGTGAAAAATACGCATGTCCATCAACAAAATCCAAGTCAATGCCATTGAGACAGTATTTTCAAGAATCAAAGCCTCAGGTATCGTTTACTTGAGAAAAGAAATAGGCTAGCACATGCGCGGTGTTAGCGACCCAGCGACAGCCTAGTGTAGCGACAATAAAACTATAAAGAAAACTAAATCTCTGTCAAGCAATGCAGAAAAAAAAATTCTTTCTTCTTTCCTTTTCTTTTCTTTTGGCAAACATCAATGCCAAAAAACGAGTTGGTGGGCCTCAGACAGTAGCTATTTTTAAAAAAAATAATACATTTTTTTATTAATTTTCATAAATATTACGCTGGATAATAAAATTTCAAAAATAATACACTGTCGGCCCGCTGCAGGCCGACTGGGCCTAGTCGGCCCACAATAGGCCGATTAGATTCCAGTCGGCCTACAGCTGGCCGACTGGCCCTGTCGGCCCACTGTGGGCTGATTGGGTCCTGTCGGTCCATTGTGGGCCGACTGGAGCTAATTGGCTCGATGTGGACTAATTGTTTTTGCAAAAAAAGTAGGCATAAAAAATATATGTTTAAAAAAATGTTAATCATGTAATTAAAAAATGTTAAACATATATTAAAAATATTCCTGATGTATACAAAAAATGTACAATATATATGCAAAAAAGTTGACATAAAAATATGTTTGAAAAAGTGTTAAGCATGTATTTAAAAATTGTTAAATGTGTGTATAAAAAATGTTCCTTATTTATACAAAAAATATAGAATGTGTATGAAAAAAAGTTGACACCAAAAAATATAAGGAGCATTTTTATACACACATTTAACAATTTTTAAATACATGATTAGCACTTTTTAAAACATTTTTAGTCAATTTTTTTGCATACATATTGTACATTTTTCATATACATCAAGAACATTTTTTTATACACGTTTAACATTTTTTAATTACATGATTAACATTTTTTTAAACATATATTTTTTATGCCTATTTTTTGCAAAAAACAATTAGCCCACAGCGAGCCAATTAGCTCCAGTCAGGACAGGGGCCAGTTGGCCAGCTGTAGGCCGATTGGAATCCAATCGGCCTGCTGTGGGCCGACTAGGCCCAGTCGGCCTGCAACAGGCCGACGGTGTATTATTTTAAAAAAAAAATTACCCAGCGAAATATTTATGAAAATTAATTAAAAAAATGTATTATTTTAAAAAAATTAGCCAGACAGTACACACAAGGATCCCTGCCAAAGCCGGCATTATGTTCAGGTCCTTGAGCAAAATTCAATGATGGTTCTTGCAACAGGAAAGGGTAAAATTACTTTGTAAATTTGTACAAGATGGCAATCAAATTCACTTCAGTAAACTCAAACTTATAAATACGACTAGATCATCGCATGTTCCAGCTGGAGAGAGATGATGACTATTGCAGCATTCAGACCCGGGCTCCCCACCGGGGCTGCTGAGGATCATTAGCAAAACTTGAGCCTGATAGCGTAACTTGAAAATTGTAGAGAACTCTCCTAACTAGAAAAGCATAAAGGGCCTATCCTACAGGTTGCCCTTCCTAGCATCTAAGAATGCTCACACACACACACACACACACACACACACAAATCAGCAATCAAACATCGTGTGCTTCTTTATATAATAATAACTAAAAGGACAAATTCTTTATGCAAAAGCAAGCAAATGATATATGCACACACACAATAAAAAAACAGATCAGCAATCAAACATCTCCTGCTTTTGCATGTACTAACTGAAAAGACAATTAAGTTTTCAATACAAGGATGTGTTCCTAGCACGGCTTAGGCAGAGCGAAGCCACGAACGATTGCACAGGTTAAGACCATAGCCCGTAGGAGTTTTGGCAGATGGGATTACCACTTACCAGCTGTCACCAGTTACAACTGTCAGCAGTGATGTTTTTGCATCCCTCTCCATCAGAAATTTTCCACACTGTTTTTGCATCCAAAA
This sequence comes from Triticum dicoccoides, assembly GCF_002162155.2. Classification (NCBI taxonomy): domain Eukaryota; kingdom Viridiplantae; phylum Streptophyta; class Magnoliopsida; order Poales; family Poaceae; genus Triticum; species Triticum dicoccoides. The sequence continues at coordinate 623,758,329 of NC_041393.1, read as the reverse complement.
GAATCTCTTGCAGTGTTAACAGTGGCAACTTCATAAGTTACTTGAATGGCAGAGGAACCTTAGGCTAGAAAATAGGGCAGGTCTATGTGGAACATGATGTGATCTTAAGGAATGAATATCGTCTACAAAACAAGCACAGGACACTAAGAACAGTGCAATCTTCAGGCATCAACCCTGCCTATGGCTGTTCGAAGGGGTCAGCCACTGACAAATCATGGATATGCTTTTGGAGATGCTTCACAGTATATCGATTTCTATTCATGAATTCAAATTGAGCATCTCGAGAAGCTCTGTCTTCCACTCGTAGCAGCCTGTGTTGATAAGCCAGCGATACACTGTTGTAGGCACCATACATTCCATCAAATTCAATTTTGTTTAGCACTTTTGCATTCAAAACAAAAAACTTGGCAAACTCAAGCTGTTTATCATGGCCCACGAATGTTTCAAACACCACTGTTTTGAGATTGGTTTGAAGGCATTCAATTGGATATAGTCGGTCACATTGAGGCTCGATTTTCGTATCCGTCTCGTTGTGTTTGTGAAACTGCAAAATGGATATTAAGAATCTGTCAAGCGTCTCTGTACTAAAGCTGTTACAAACAAGTTGTCAATAAAATCAGAAGTTATAAAGCAAGCAAAGATGAGCACTCACAATGATATAGAGCTTCTCGAGACAGGGGAACCTCCTAAGGATATTAAGAACTCCATCCAATTCATACCCGGAACACCTAAGAGCCAAAATCTTCACCGTGTGCATCGAGTTTGCCAAGTCGGCTGAACTTACTCCCTGAAAAAAAAACAATGAACATGACAAAAAAATAATTATCTCCGTGTAGGAATGCCAAATGCAAGGATGCTGCTGCTGCTATACCTGGGAGGCTAGGAGCTTGGAGACGACAGGTAACAAAGCCCAACTCCAGTTTAGGCGCACAAATTACACGGATAGTACCACAATCATCTCGGCAACCAAAAGGCATTAGTAACCTCACAAGGCGAGGCGCATCCTCGATGACCAGCTCTACTTTACCAGAGGTGTCACGGAAGCAGATACTCCTAAGAGTCGGCGAGCGAACATGGTGGCAACGAGCACCACGAAGTTCGGACATGTGTAAGCTCTCCAACGCACGGCAAGCAGAGAGCAGTCCGCAGAAGACGTCCGCTGAGATGGAAACAGAGATCAAGGAGAGATGCTCGAGGAGGTCAAAGCCCATGGACGGCACCATCTCTCGGGGCAAATCACAGTAGCCGATCTTGGCAACGAGGAGGGTAGATGCAGAGCGAGGCGGATGGCGGCAGGGAAATTCTCGCCACAATAAGTTCTTGTAAATCGTTTTCACCGTAGATCTTGTAGCCGACATCGAGCTCCTCAAGGTTGGCGAGGGCTCGGGAGCGGAACCAGCTCTCCGCCTGGTCGTGGAGGTCGCCGGGGCGGAGGCCGTGGAAGCAGAATCGGCGGGCGGGACCAGGATGCTGCGAGATTACCTTGGGGACGACATCGGGGGCGACGGAGGAGGTGCGGACGCCGCGGCCGGGGTATGGGCGGACCTCGAGGTTGAGAGGGGCGGAGCGCCACAGGGGGCGCCATCGGCGGGAGAAGACCTGCGTGCGGCCGCCGTCCTTGGTGGGGAGGAGGGAGATGATGGTGCAGAGGACGGCGTCGGGGACCCTGCTGATGAAATCGGCGGCGCTCTCATCGCAGTCGCCCCTCCGTGCCGCCTTCGATGCGTTCCAATGGGAACCCCCCTGGTCGGGGACGGGTGCCGCTGGCGCTGCGGCGGCCTCCATGGCCGGCGGCTAGCGGGGCGGCAGATTTGGCCGCAATGCTCCACCCGCCGCTCCTGGCCGCCGGCGCACTCGCACGGATGGGGAAATGGGGAATGGGGTGGGTAGGTCGGGACTCGGGAGTGAATTGGGATGGACAGAACAGCTAGGGTTTGCGTGGGAGAAAACTTTCAAATCTTGATGAAAATTCACGAAATTTATGAATTTCTGGGAGACGGGAATGGTAATCTCAGTAAAAAAAACTTTGAAAAATTATACTCTCTTCGTGCCATAATATAAAAGCATTTTTGCACCCGTCAGCAGGAGTACTTATCTTTACCTACTAATAAACCACGCATTGCTTCTGGTGGTACGTCGCCGGCATTTTTGCACAAAAGTCCATGCACTTTTAATAATTAGACCCGCAGTCCTCGTCATAAGTCAACCCCGAACCGGTACAGAGGAGAGAAAATAAGAAAGAAAATCCCAGCGCCCCGCACGACCCTGCCTCTTCGATCCCATCTCCACCTCCATCCCGCCGACACCTCCTGCCCCGCGCCGCCCGCCCCACACCGCGTCGACCGAGACCGCGTCCCTCCCTAAACGGCGGCGATGATGGAGGGCGCCGCTCACCTCCTGACCGACGGATTCGCCGGCTTCCCGCTCCTCAGGGCCAACCCCTCCCCTGTGCCGGGTCTAGCATCGGCTTGGAGCCCCCAAGGGGCTGCCGCCGGTGTGGGAGTCCCGCGCGGCCGTGGGGCTGGGGCGGTGGAGGCTCCGCTGAGCCGCCGGCAGGCAGGGAGACGGGCTCCTGTTGAGGCGGCGGGGCTTGGTGCGGGCTGGTCTTCCGGATCGAGCCCTTCCTCATCTTCATCTCGTTCGCTTGGCTCCTTCCCTCACAATTGGTGCCCAGGCGTCGCCATTGCCATGGATGTGCTGCAGAACGCGGACGCCTTCTTCTCCCCCGGGAGGGCCATGTTGCCTCAGGTGCACCCGAGGGGAGGGGGAGGCGGGTGGAGCGCCTGCATCAGCGTGTCGTGAAACCCCTGCATGATTCTGAACATCTCAGGCAAAAGAAGATGATTGGGTTTCCGTGGTTAGGGCTGCTGTCGTCATGCTTCATCAGCGTCGTCATTGCAGGATTCATTTTCTACAAGTACTATCTTGGGAGTAAGGAAACAGAGATACCTCTTCAATCCCAAAACTTATATTGTTCCGGGAATTACCATGAGAAGCAAGCACTGAATCTTTCTTGGCTATCAATAAAATCTGTTGCGGCAGTACATGGCTTCTGAAGTGACGAGTAACAGTAATCATGCCAGGTTAATCCAAGCTCAGTCCGTTGGTATGCCCCATGGCTGGATTTGCTTGCTTTGCTGTGTACTGGAGGTGCTCAATGAAATCCGTCAGTTTGCTCTTGGTCTTGGAGGATTACGGAAGAGGATAAGTAGATCCTTCCAATCCCTAGCAATGTACTAGAAGTTATAAATGGTGGTCAGTATCAGGTATCATTTTTTTTCTGAATCTAGGCAATCGAATATATCCTCTTGTATATATCCAATAAAATTGATAGAGGAAGGCTTAGCTGCTAACCGTTAGGTTAAGTAAGGTTTGTTTCCTATCTTATGTGGTTTGTCGAAAAGAAAGGGCTTTCACCACCATGAGTGTTCCACAAAAATCAGACTTCATGCTTGGTAATACATGAAGGTGCAGTCTTTATAGATATCCTTTACAGATCAAGGATATACATTATCATCTGCATTCATCTGGTGTTTTTTTATGACAGATGGTTGTGGCTGAAACCAGACATCTTCACTGAGATTTAGATGGACAGGATAAGAGTGTCGAGAAAGCATTGGAATTCAGATCATAAGCCTTTTTCTACAATAATGGACTAACAAAAAACAAAGAAAAACATGGACCTGAATGTCTAGACATGAAGTAATCAAATAATTCTATACCATGTCTTACTGATGCAAATATGTTGTCTACTAGGTAGTTATGCAAACATCTGTTCCACCTAGGTTCTTACTTATACACACTTGTACTTTCTGTTGTTGTAGTTAATTAAAAATGTTTGTTATTTAATTTGGTTTCTGAAGATGCTATCATTGTAGTGTTAATTAGTCTCAATCTTTTAATGTAAAATACTCTTAACTAATGGTTTGCCATATAGCCATGGAATGTATATAGTTTGGTTCGGGCACCCTGAAATAAATTAAATGTTTCCTTTGTTTGTTTTTTTCTTCCATAGCAAGGATTGAATCATTAGAACCCAAAAGGGAGTTTCATGGAATGTATATTCTATTTGCTGGGCGGGCGGCCTCACTGAATTGGTTGTCTCTGTTTTTCTGTGCCCTCCTGTGCCATTGGATTGGATGGCGTCATTGTCGCCGCAGCCACTACATGTCAGAGCTGTTGCGGGAGCACCAGAAGCTTGTCCTGTTTCGCGCAGGTGCTACCAATCTACATCAAGCTGTTGGGCCACGGTGAGAGCCTCGATTCGCTCCCTCGCCGCCGCCGCCCCGTCTACCATTATTGGCCTAGATGGGAATTTGTCCTTGCTGATTTGCCATGGCCTGATTGCTTATGTTTCTCTCTTGTTGATGCAAACATGCTCTGCTTGACTCTGTTTTGGCCTCAAGGTGCAGGCTGTGTGTGTGTGTGTACCTTGATTCATATGATTCTTCGGTGACAGAAAGTTTTTCATGGAGCACCTTTTCGTGCTAATGTTGGCTTCTAATGTTTGTTGTTGTACTTATGCTACCAGAGATAATGCGGGTGTCCTCCTTGCTTAAGCAACATCATGGTGGGGACCTTCAGAGGTTGCCGTCAGTGGCGAGTCCAAACCAGATGCATCATCATCTGCCGCCACCAATGCCTAATTTCTGTGCAAATGGTTTTGGCCCGTGGAACCACGGTGCGCATATAGAGGTAATTACGTTACTTATCTGACATGAGGGCGGCATATTCACCCATCCATCATATCTGATCGCATCCACTGGTAATTAATCTTTAAAAGAACAGAGAATGATACACAAGATCCTCTCTTGGTGGTTTCAAGGTTGCATTGTACTTTTTGCATAACTTAATGGTAGAATAAATCAGGTAAAATAAATCCTGGTATTGTTTTTCTTCTTACATAACTTATCTTATCTCCCAACAGACTTGTTGGATTGGTGTGGTTGTTAGTCTTAGTTTTAGCCATGGCTATGAAATTTTGTTGAGAAGTAGGCAAACATAGAAGTTGTTGTTTGTTGAATGAATTTGCTTATGCATCTCTTTTATTCCTAAAACAGTTGGTCAGAAAGATGTTTCACACTGGTGTGATACTATTATTTCTACCCAAGCTCTAATATTTTTAGTGCCAAGAAAAATTGATGCACCCGAACTATGACACATCTCTCTATACTGAAATTGTGGTTGATGTTTGTCATCTGAAAACCACACTCAAGTATACATTATGGGACATAATGCCCAGAAAATAATCACCAGGCATGGATATCACTGTTGACCTACATAGTACAACATTGCATAATTTTCTGGTTTTCTGAAGGTACAACTCAGTATTATTTTTTATCATACATAGATAGAACAAAGGCCACAAGAGCTGATTTTGTGCACCTTGCTGCATGGGCACCCACTTGATTAAGATATTCTAAGTGTGAGCTTTTAGATTTCAAAATAATAAATTAGATTCTAATTATTAACCTGTGTTCAAATTGTAATGTTATCTAACTCTGACAGATTGTCTTTGAGAATAATTTGATGAACCACCATGTCGCTCTTCAATCTGGTTCCATGGGAAAGTAAATTACATCGCTCGAGCGGGTCAACATAGCCTACAGGTTAAGTGGATGCTATCACTTTATGACATCTTTTATTTATTCCCATTCATTCTACCATTGCTTAACTTTGTTTCATAAACTGTTGTTGCTATGTATGCAAATGCAGGATACATTTCTAGAGCTGAAATTTCAGGGCATCAAGAAGTAATTAACTATGCTTCAAGCAAGGAAGTTATTTGGTATAACTTTTTTGAGGACTAATTTACTAGCTTAATGTTTGGAAGTTAATGAGCTGCAGATATGGCATGTGCGTACACGAAGACCTGATGCATCAAAGCTCGGTGTGGACACCTCTTCTTACATGACATGTTTGTCGACAACTTATCCGAGCTTCAATTTCCAGAATAAAACATATGTTTTTATTTATTATGGTTTCTTCTCTTAGATGACCAAACATTTTGCAGATGTTGATTTTTCATTTCCTTCCAACGCCATTAAATCCCAGTGTTTTCTAATTTGAAATGGCTCCCCTCAGTATCACTCCCCTCAGTTTTTGGAGGAACATGGTGCTATTTGGTGTTTTTGGTTGTGGAAAAAATGTCATTAGTCAGGCACTTTCTAAGGTGGTCAGCTGACTGCTCTGTTGTCATGGATGTGGGAAAATCTTTGTCTATATTTTTTTGGGTACCATCTCTATACCGTCTATTGAGTTTGAAAATGTCCGCGGTACTCCAATTCATAAGCTATGGTTTATGTGGGATGTGGGGAAAGAGGAAATGAGATGTCTGATGTTCTCATATATGGATTTTCCCCAATTGACAATGACATTGCCTGACATGATGTGAACAATGGAGCCGCTTAAATTCCATGGCAAGCTCATCATGGTCGCTTTCTTACTCCAGATGGGTGGGAGGGGACATGGAGGAAGAAGGAGCCGCCCAAGGACATGATGGTGCGGCCACTGGAAGCGCTATTCTTCCTGCCCTCGTCCTCCGAGAACGACGGGGACAACGGAGGTGGCGTCGGCACTATCCTAATAGGGGGGGGGGGAGAAGAATGGGAAACGGGAAGAAAGATCGCGTTCATGCGTGTTGTCCGTGTGTGTGTCGGTCAAGTTTTTAATGGGCCAAGCCCAAAAAATAGTGCAAAACAAATTACAAATGAAATATTATATTGCAAAAAAATGTTCGTCACCATAAAAATGATTCCATTTTAAAAAATATTGTTGAAATTAATAAAAAAACACCTTCTCAAAACAAAAGAAATATTCATGTTTTTCCGAACAACAAAACATAAAATTGATTGAAAGACTATTTCATACCAAAAAGAAATACTTGGTGTAACCTTATTTCTGACGTTTGCAATAATTGGGTTAAAAATGTGTTTCACAATTGCATGTGGAGCAAGTTATATTTAATATTTCGCCCGGTGCAACGCACGGGCGTTTGTACTAGTGAAGATCTAAAGTCCTCTTGTCAACGAGCATTTTTTGGATGTATCGTTTCATACGTGGAGTCCGTGTTTGAAAAGAGAATCCGGTCTAACCAAGCTTGAAATATGCTTTCTGTTTTGGTTTCATGTCCTTGAAGACGTCTTTCATTGTCGTAAATGTTGTGTGGGTAAAAAAACACATGAGTATATCTCGGTGAAAACAGAGTTCAGCTTTCTAAAAAAGACATTGTATTAGCATTAAATTTGGTTGTGTGTTTTTCACGAACATTTACACACACGGAAAGAACATGAACATGTAGACGTCTATTTTTTCTTTTGACCTTTAAAAATTACAATACAACTACAACTTAGAACCTTCTGATATCTTTGCATCTTTTTAAGTTCATAATTTTTGTAATAGTCTATTAATGTGCTCTTTCAAGGACGCGTCTAGCCAGCGCCCAGCCGTTCAATATAGTTAGCAAGCGGTCGGTTATTTAAGGAATTTTTTATCCCCTTTTCTAATCAGAAAATCTTTCTTATCTAATCCATTTATATAGCAACACAGCCATACCTTTTGGTCCATGCACTTTCTTCTTCTATGCATTTATGTGTGGTTTCAGAATTTTAAAAAGGCATAACTTTTAATCCGCACATAGGAATTGCGATCTGTTTTCACCATTGGAATCTCTGCGGCATGCTCTTCAAAACTAGATCCCACATGGATATGTTTCGACGAACTAGTCTTCCTGCCAACTAAACATCAATATGTGTGCAACTAGACTATGTGCCGCGCCAACTGAGCATATATGTGTGACAATAGTCTTTCTGTCAACTAAACATCAATGTGTGTGCAACTAGACTACATTATAAGCCAACTAAACATCAATGTGTACACCTAGACAAAATTACAAGCCAACTAATTTTAAAAAAAGTTGCACAATGTAGTACTAAAGTTGCACAATGCAGTACTTTAGTTGCACCATATAGCACCAAAGTTAGCATAAAAAAATTCGTCGAAACATATCCATGCAGGATCTAGTTTCAAAGATTTCGTCGCGATGAATCAAACGGTGAAAACGGAACTGAATTCCGACGTGTGGTTTAAAAAATACGGCTTTAAAAGAATTTGAAATCCCGAAATAAAAGTACATGGATCTGTTTTCTCTAACTGATGGGACTAGTGCGAACACATTTAATGCCAACACCAACATGCGCTACGAGATAAAAATAAATACACATTCATGTGTGTGACAGAGCGGCCGCTCGGGAACACCAAATAGTGCGTACGCACTTTTTAGATTTTAGAAACTTTCAAATCTTGATGAAAATTCACGAAATCTATGAATTTCTGGGAGATGGGAATGGTAATCTCAGTAAAAAAAACTTTGAAAAATTATACTCTCTCCATGCCATAATATAAAAGCATTTTTGCACTCGTCAGCGGGAGTACTTATGAAGATCTAAAGTCCTCTCGTCAACGAGCTTTTTTTGGATGTATCATTTCACATGTGGAGTCCGTGTTTGAAAAGAGAATCCGGCCTAACCAAGCTTGAAATTTGCTTTCTGTTTCGGTTTTGTGTCCTTGGAGACGTCTTTCGTTGTCGTAAATGTTGTGTGGGTAAAAAAATCACATGAGTATATCACTGTTGTAGTGTAGGTTTCATATTCGACATCACATAACCTATGACGGTTCAAGCCCATGTTGTTGGTTTTCGATCGCATGGATTGTTGGTCGTGCTTCCACATGACTTGATGGTAGAAGCGATATAGAATCTATCAACAAGGCTGGAGATGCCAGGAGTCCTGAACCTCGGGGTCCATTCCTGGACCGTTGGGGTGTTGGCCCAGTGGAGCGGCAGCCGAAGGCGCAAAAGTTGTGGCGATTACCAGGTCTGAAGCCGGTGGCACTGTCCGCGGGTGGAATCATGTGTGTTGCCCGCAGCCTTAGTGGTGAGTTTGGCGAGTGGGGTCGTGCCTGACGCCGAAGAGATATTCTTTGGAGGGCCAGATGGTGTTGTCATCAAGACCTGCTCTAAAGTGGTATCTTGTGGGACGACCTTGTCGTTAGTTGTTGGTGCCACGGTTGCCTAGCTATCTCCGGTCTCGGTGATGGAGATGACGTCGGCCTCCTCGTCTTCTGTTTTTGAGATGGAGATGATGCATAGGCTAGCAACGCTGAGGCTGCAATCCGGGGTGTGCCCATCTAGGATGAAAAACTATTTGTAAGTGCATCTAGTGCCACCCCTAGTTGGTTTTGGAGTATTTACGGCAAACTTGGTTGAGGGACTAACGTGTTTGTGAGAATTGCAGGATAACACAGGTAGTAGTCCCTCATTGATTCGGTTTACCTACCAGAGATGACCCCTAAAAATGTATAAAGACAATGGTGGTTCGTGAAGACATGCACGATGAAGAGTATGACCTGTGAAGACATTCACTTGAAGACTATGGAGTGCGAAGACATAGTTGTTTCGTAGTTTCCTTTTCTTCTTTATTGAGTCATAGGAACCAGCTTACTGTTAAGTGTGGTCCAAGCGAACAAAGTCAGATGACTGAAGTGATGCTCAACCAAAATCCTATGTCTTCGAGTGAAGACAATGAGAGCAAATCTTATCGAGAGTTGGATGAGTCAGCTTTGCTTGTATCCCAAGCCAAGCTGCCGCGTATGTTTGAAATCCGACCGTTGGACACGTGTCGGTTCCTTAGTGACCCAGGGTCATTTCAGACATATCACGTCGGGTTGCCTCCTGGCTATAAATAGCCCACCACCTACACCATAATTTGGTGGCTCCTCAGAGTTAATGCACGACTTTTGTCGTTTGAGAGCAACCCACCTCCGAAGCCTTTGAGAGAGAGATCCTTGCGAGGACAAAGCCCAAAACACCCAGAGACAAAGAGTGTTAGGCATCACTGAAGTATTTCTGTCCGCATGATCTGAAGACTTGTTACACTTGAGGAATGTGAATACTCCAGCCGGTTAGGCGTCGCGTTCTGAGCATCCAAGAGTCATTGTGGATCGCCGGTGAACGAAGTCTGTGAAGGTTTGAAAGTCTACCTTGAAGACTTACCAGAGTGATTGGGCGAGGAAGCTCAAGGGGAATAAGGTGAAGACGCGGTCTTCTGAGTTCAATCTCGGCCTCCCTAACAAGACGTACAGTTGTCACAACAACTGGAACTGGTTTACCAAATCGTTGTCTTCACCAAGCTACTGGTTCTATCCCTTACTTACTTTACATTTCAATTTGTTTTCATGAAGTCATTGCCTGCTTGATTGATCTGTTTGACTTCAGTGTGTGAAGACTATTACCTATTTGGCTTCATACTGTCTTCCATTCTGATTCATACTACCTAGCTGATGTTAGTCTTCGTACTTTCACTATATTGTTACTTGACTATGGCTTGTCTAGTGTAGTTCATCTTCCACTGCATATCATATAGGCTCATTCCAACAGTTTGTCTTCAAAGGTCTCGAGTTTTGAAGACTTTCATAAAAATCGCCTATTCAACCCCCCCTCTAGTCGATAACTAGCACTTTAAATTGGTATAAGAGCAAGGCGCTCCCTTATTTTGTGTGATTCGGTTTAACCACCTAGAGTTTTAGCTATGTCGACTGCAAGGATAATCAAAGTCTCCGCTGCGTGCCCAGTCTTCGATGGCACTAATTACCCCTACTGGAAGAATAAGATGCGCATGCATCTTGAAGCCATTGACATTGACCTCTGGTATGTCATCAAGACAGGCGTTCCCAGGTTGATGAAGGTCTCACCACTGCTGATGTCAAGAGGTTCGCGCAACTGGACTCAACCGCCAAGAACATCATATGTGGTCATCTGACCAAAGGACGGTATGGTCGTGTGAGTGCACTGGAAACTGCGAAGCTAGTCTGGGACTGGCTGTCCAAGGTCAATGAGGGCGTCTCAACTCAGAGAGACTCAAGGATTGATGATCTTCGCAATCTCTTCAACCGCTTCAAGAGAAATGACAATGAAAATGTCCATCTCACGTTCGATCGCCTCACTGATATCACTAATGAGCTTTGCGCTCTTGGCGCCACTAAGATCACCAAGCATGAAATAGTGAAGAAGCTTCTGAGATCACTTGACAGCTCATTTGACACCTTGGCCCTGGTGATACAAGAACGTCCTGACTTCAGAGATCTCGATCCATCTGATATACTTGAGAGGCTCAACACACATGAGTTCCAGCTATCTGAGAAGAGATACATCTATGGCCCCAACTATGGCCAAGGCCTGCTTTGAAGGCAAAGGTCGTTTCCTCATCTGAAGACGAATCTGACTGCAGTTCTGAGGATCCTGAAGACATTGGAAAAGAGCTAGCAATGCTCGTGAAGAAGTTTAAGAAGTTCTCCAAAAAGAATCGCTTCGGAAAGTCTTCAAGATTCAGCTCAAGAAAAGACGAGGCTTCCTCTCGTGACCACAAGAAGAAAACATGCCACAAATGCAAAAAACCAGGCCACTACATCTCTGAGTGTCAACAATGGGACATGAAAACTAAGAAGAAGAAGAAGAAGAAGAAGAAGAAGAAGAAGAAGAAGAAGAGCAAGGAATATGATTCTAACGACAAGAAGAAGAAGAAATCTTCAAAGTCTTCATCAAAGTCATCATCTCACAAGAAGAGTTCATCTGGCAAGGCTCGTGCGTTCATTGGCAAAGAGATGGATTCAAAGGAGGAGTCTGCTTCTGCGTAGGCGGAGGTGGAGTCTGAGGAGGAGTCTGATCCAGGTGTGGCAAGTGTCGTGGAATTAACACGTCAGATGTCCTAATGATAGGACTTAGTCATGGAGCCATCGCAATAGATTAGCTTAAAGGGGTTAAACCGGACAAAGGACACGGGGAGTTTATACTGGTTCGGCCCCTTGCGGTGAAGGTAAAAGCTTACGATCCAGTTGTGGTGGAATTGATGGGGTCTCGATGAGCAGGGAGCGAATCCGCTTTTACCTATCTCTCGAGTTGTTGTTTCTTGTCCCTGAACTGCCGCTGGGTCGTCCCTTTATATCCACAGGTTGACGCCCGACGGTTTACAAAATACCAGGCCCGGCTCATACACGTGTCCGGCTCGGTTTCTACCTTTCCCTAACTTACAACTCAAGTTACATAACTCATGGCGGTTTATGTCTATGGGCCTTAATCCGCCCTTGGGCTCCAGGCCTCTAAGCTTCAATAGTAAAGCTCCATATTCCTTATCTTCGTGGGCTTCAATACGGATGAGCATAACCCGGCCCCTCCTGGGCGGTTTATGCTCAGTAGTTATATCCCCAACATTAGGCCCCAGATTGATTTGAACCTGTTCATGTCAATCTTCAATCCTTAGAAAAACTCCTTGATCTTCAAAGAATCTTGTAAACCGCCATGACATCATTTCCATATGCACTTGGTAAACCGCCATGACATCATCTTTTAAGATTGTAGTGAATCGTCATGACATCATCTCCATATAAAAACCTATAAATGCTTTTTTCTTATTAATAACCCTCCGAAAATCAAGGCGACAGCTGTGTCAGATATCCATTTTTTGGGTTCCTCGATTCCCGCGTCTGTCACTTATCCCTTCGCTTTATAAATAGGTCCAAGGGTCATTCTTTCCTTTCCCCTTTGTGCCCCTTCGCCTCATCGTCTTCCTCGCGTCGCCTCAGAGCTCGAGCGCAGCCGCCGCTGTCGACCTTTGCTTCTTCACCACCAACGGCCGGTGCATCAACCTGATCTGACCAAAGAAACGCGATGCCTCTCCCCCTCTCTTGCAACCTCTGTAAGCTTTCTTCCTCTTCTCCTCAGATCCACCATTAGGGTTTCGTTAGTTCTTCGGTGTTCTTCAGTACTCATCCATACCCATTGTTGTCAGACGGATCTTTTAATAAGAATACGACCTTTGTTTCTGTGTGGCCATAACTAGATCTCATTTTTCTTCATCATAACATCTCTATTATCAGTAAACAGATCCCATCTGGCCTTTAGCTATTTCGTTGATACCGCCTAGGGTTTTGAATTTTTCCTTCTTTTTAAGACTACGGTAGATCCAAAACTATAGCCACAACTTGCAAAACCTGTTTCTACAAGTACTTAGAGATTTTTCAGATCTGTAACTTCCGCACTAGTGTATGCAGTTTAACTTTTACAAGATGATAACCTGCCAGGCACCATTAGCCCTCTCTTAAACCGCCAACTTATCATGCGCATATGTTTCAATTTGTTTTTCATGTCTTTAACCCGGATTATCTGCATCAATCAAAACTTTAAACCGGCCTTGATCCTCTTTTCCAGCTTCCTGTTCAAATGGCCAAATCGTTTTATGCTTGCAATTGGGTCCCTTCCCGATTTACTGAAGAGCAACTGACTGGGTATGTTGTGACTGGCGCTTTAGCGAGCAAGGAAACCATCCACTGGAGAGTCCCCGGTTTAGAAAATCCTCCTGAGCCTCAGAATGGAGAAGTGACTTTTTTTATTGATCATCTGAATCGAGGGTTCAGCCCTCCCGGATCAAAGTTCTTTCATGATGTTCTTGCTAGCTTCCAGATCCACCCTCAAGATATTGGAGCGAACTCTGTGTCCTATATATGCAATTTTCAAGTATTTTGCGAAGTCTATCTGCAAGAGGAACCCACTGTGGAACTATTCCGGGACTTCTTTTACTTAAATCGCCGTACTGAATTTACGGACGGGCCCAACACTGAACTCGGGGGCATTTCAATACAGAAGAGAAAGGATGTCGACTTCCCTCACGCCAAACATCATAGCCACCCCAAGGACTGGAATGAGACTTGGTTTTACTGCTGTAATACAATTCCAGACAACGAAAATCCTCTGCCGGGTTATCGTGCATACTGGCTTACCAAAACTCATTCGGTTCCTCAGTGACTCATTGCCAAGGAAAGATCAAAATATGCCCCTCAACTAGCAAAACTCAGGGCATTTGTTGCCAATGACCTGACATGCATTGATTTTGTCCGCTGCTGGGTGTCTTGGAGTATTTTACCTTTAAGCCAGCGCCCCGGTTTAATGTGTGAATATACAGGGGATCTAAAAGACCCTCAGCATCATGTTGACATCCAGCTCACAGATGATGAAGTCACCGAAGCCGTCAAGAAAATGCTTGATGAACCGATGGCTGCCTGTAGCAGAGTAGGGCTTAGTCCCTTCTATGCATCTAACAAACCGCCAACTATAAGAGTTATCTTATTTTTGCTTTAATCCATTTCTCCTTAATTATTTCTTTATAACTTGTTGTCCATCTGCGCAGAGCGATGATTCGTTCTAGAAAAGGAAATCGCAGGATAAACCAGCGAGGGCACCCCACATCAAGACCAGGGTTACCAAGAGGCCAGCAAAGAAGAAAACCACCGAGCTACTGATCTGCCCAATGATGAAGAGCTTGATGATCCGGAGTCAGAGGTAGAACTTGATTCTCTTGGTTCTTTTTTCATACACCTCATTGACAATGATTGTTATCAGGATGATGCGGAAGCTAGCCACGCTGCTGATGTAGAGGTAATTGTTCTATCCTCTGACTCAAATCATGTGCCAGTACCAAAACTTCGTTGAGCAGTCTGGAAAGTAAAACGTTCACACCCTCTTGCTTATTTGGACCCACACTTTTCTTTGAAGACACAACAGCATGAAACTCGCCGCACCACTCGGCATAGCAGTCAACAAGTTACATCCTCCGGTTTACCATATTCTCCGGTTCACAAACGTCGACAAGAGGTCTCTTGTTCTTTTAATACACTTTATCCCAAGGCGGGTTACTTCCGATATCCTCTTAATCCCTCTGATTCGAATTATCAGGGAACCTCCCATTCATCCTCTGGCGATTCATCAACCACACAGATGCCTCCAGTCAAGACCGTTCCTGGGTAAGCATGATAAACTTATTTTTTACGCCTTGCACCGGTTTATTGTACTAACCTCTGCATTTGTTCTTTTTAGTGCCAAAGCCGGACTTAGCAAAAAAGCCAAGCTGACTACACCAACTGATGATAATCTGGCCACTGAACCAGACAGGACCTCAGAGGCTTTTGATCAAAATGCTGACGTTGCTCTGGATGACCCGGTACCTCAGGGTCAGGATACTTTTGTTGATCCGTAAGAAATAAATCCAACAAGCCAGCCTGCTGATCTGCTAAGCCCAGCTGCCGATCCACCAAGCCCAGCAAGAACGTCTGCTAAACCGCCAAGCCCAGATAAGACTGCTGAAGGCACGACAAATGATGTTGTGATTACTAGCTTTGGCCATACTGCTCCTGGCAATCCTGTCGCTTTATCAAAGCATAGTGCAAAAGAAGAATTTTCCGCTATGGACAAGGGCAAGTGGAAAACAGATTTGTCAAGCTATGCCCACCTCTCTGCTCAGGACATTCACTCTGGATATTTAAACCATCTGTATACAAGCCACGACTATGAAGCCGGTTTAGTAAGCCTAATGAAAGAGCGATATGAGGTAAATACTCTTTCCTTTGCACAAGTTCCTTTTCCTTAGAACCAGTTTCAATTATCAACTCCAGTAGCCCCCAAGGCTCGGTTCATCAATGTGGATGTGAACCGGAACTTGTAGTGGAAAGATATTGGCTTTTGCTGTGTAACCCCTGTAGACCGGTTTATACCTTTAAGATAAACCGGCATATCTTATGTAATGTAGTTTTCAATATTCCTTTCAATCATCAATATAATCCGGTTTGCTGACAAATTTGATAACCTTGAATTGATCCGATATGCATTAGCCCCCAAGTGCCAAGCATATAACTTGTTGTATGCTTGGGACTTAAAATATCAGTTGAGAAAAAGCAATCCGCATTAGCCCCCAAGTACCAAGTGTGTAATGTGTTATGTGCTTGGGACTTTGAAAAAAGTATTACCAACTTATTGTCTGTCTTTTGCAGGCTGACTTGACCAATGAAGATTCTCAAATCGCCGATCTCCAGGAAAACATCAAGTCCCAGCAAGCCGAAACTTCAAAGGCCAAAGAACAGCTGAAGGGCGCTTTAACAGCCATGGAGCAATTGAAGGATGGCGTCAAAGGCGAGCGAGCAGATTGGGAGGCTGAAAAAGCCACTTTGCTAAAGTGGGCGGAGGATGCTGAAGCAGCACTTAAACCGGTGGCGAAAGAGCTGACTGGCTTAAAGCGTCAAATCAACGCTATGACTTCTGCCATCTTTGGTAAGTAGCCTTGTCATGAACCGTACTTAATCATCCTTGAAACCGCCGGTTTAATAATATGGTAACCATTGCAGGTAGCCGTGTTACCCATCTTGGTTGATAGAGCAGTTATATACCGGCGCTCAACGGGTCATCTGCACAGCCTCATACAATAAACCGCCGCCAACGTTAATCAAGAACACATTGGCCAAGCTATCCATGACACCTGCCCAGCTAGAAGAGGTGAAGAGATCTGCTGCAAGGGCCGGCGCACTGTCTGCACTGACTCGGGCTAAAGCTTGGATAACTGATCTTGATCCAGAAGACATTGGGAATGGCTATCCTAGCCAAAAAGAAGATGGGTCCGAATTTGACAATGATGCCCTTAAAGCTTTGACAAAAGAAATGAGCTTGCTTGCAAGTAAACTGGCCGAAGAGACTGACTTGTCTTTCCACCGGTCCATCTATGACGCAGACAACAAACGGATTGATGTGTTGGTTTATGAAGCACAAAATCTAATCCCGTCATTCCGTAAGCATACTTATGCCCCTGATGTTGAACCGTCAGATCTTATAAGCGATGAAGCTGTCTTCCGAGATTTGTCGGGAATTGACTGGGCAACCATTGACTTCCAGCCACTGGGTGGGGAGGCGGAGGGTGAACCGGCTCAGGATGACCCGCAACCTTCACATCAAGCTGAAGAAGAATCATAACCCGGAAGCCGGTTTATTGTCTGCGCACTGTCCTCTTTAGGAGAAACAATTATCTTTTTGGGCAGCTAAAACGCCTTGTAATAGGCTAGCTTAAACACTTGGTCTGCTATGCCATCGTGCATAGCTACTTTGCCTGATACTGTCAATCTGTCATGATATGCAATGTCTGCTTATGATCTTTAACAGTTTTATGCAATCCTGTTTTCTGCATGTGATAAACTTAAAATTGCCCTGGCGGTTTACCGCCAGACGGGTTATGATACCCAATATAAAGCCAGAGTTTATAACAAAGGTTGTAAAGATAATGAAATATGAAATACATCATACCTATGATATTGAATCACATCGTTGGTTTACCAACGTTCTTGTAGTAAGGGTGATGACTCAAATCTTTGAGTGCTGACAACTCCCACCATGCTGTGCTGGTTTAAAATAAGTCATGTCGGGTTATGATAAACACCGGATGATCATCCTGGTGACCTATAGTCAAATGCCAGACCGGGTTAACAAACACCGGTTTATAATCGGTTGTGCACTAACAACTGATAGTTGAAAGCCACGCCGGGTTAACAAACATCGGAATATATTGGTGACTTTTAGTCAGGCCGGGTCAATAGACGCCGGTTTACCTCAAAACCTTATCAAAGGAGAAAAACTTTGACAAATAAAAGCAAATGAAAAAACTTGTAGTCGAGGCTTTTCAAGGGCTGCCAGGACCAAATTCGAGGCTTTTCATGGGCTGCCAGGCCACTGAGTTAAACCATTTTACAAAGCCTTTTAAGATAGGCCTCACATTAAACAATCGTCCTTTTAACTTTGACAAGTTCAGGGTCTGTATAAGATTGACTTGTCAAACGTTCGGCGAGTCATACCAGGATTACCTGGACAGAGTGGCTTACTTGATGAGGGAAGGTTAACCCGGGGTTTTAGGTGAATACACCTAGCTTCCAAGCCTGGCTTGATAGCCTATTACAAGGGTCCTTTAAAACTCTTTGTTGCTGTGCACAAAGAGCCCCCAGGTAACATCGTGAGATGTGCTCAGTGGGTACCTATGTTTGAGCTATGCGTGGCAACAGACTCTCTTTGGTCCCTTGGGTGTGAAGCTCCCAAGCTTTTTTTCTTATGGCTTTATAAGCCGGTTTATTGGTAATTAGAACTCCGCTTTATAAGCAGAAGCCCCCATGTAACCAAGAAGACATATAAGATGAAACGGCAGAGGCCCCGCTTTAGCAAGGATGCAAATTTATTTATTGATCATAATATGTACATTGTCAAAAATATATACATAATAAGAGCCTGTGGCTCAGGTGTAGTAAGGCCGAAGATGAGCTATATTCCACGGCCGGCGGGTCTCCTCCTCCGATTTGCGCGAGTCTTTGTGCTCTCGAACATCGATAAGGTAGTATGACCCATTGTTCAGATTCTTGCTGACCACAAAGGGCCCTTCCCAAGGTGGGGATAACTTGTGCATATCCGTCTGATCCTGGATAAGCCGGAGCACTAAGTCGCCTTCCTGAAAAGCTTTGGTTTTAACCCGGTGGCTGTGATAACGCTGCAGGTCTTGCTGATAAATCACCGAACGAGCTGCCGCAATATCTCGTTGTTCATCTGACAGGTCCAATGCATCTTGGCGTGCTCTTTCATTGTCTGCTTCAACATAAGTTGCCACTCGGGGCGAGTCATGGCGAATATCACTTGGGAGAACTGCTTCCGCTCCATAAACCATGAAGAAGGGTGTGTAACCCGTAGATCTATTGGGGGTGGTGTTAATGCTCCATAAAACGGAAGGCAACTCTTCCACCCAACAACCCGGCGTCCTCTGTAAAGGGACCATACACCAGGGCTTGATACCCTTCAGGATTTCTTGATTAGCTCTCTCCGCTTGACCATTAGACTGGGGGTGAGCCACTGACGACACATCAAGACAGATGTGCTCACGTTGACATAACTATTCCATAGCACCCTTGGAGAGATTCGTGCCATTATCTGTTATAATGCTGTGTGGAAAACCAAAATGGAAGATCACCTTTTTCATGAATTGAACCGCCGTGGCCGCATCACACTTGCTCACTGGCTCTGCCTCCACCCATTTGGTGAATTTATCAACCACCACTAGAAGGTGGGTCTTCTCATCCTTGGACCTCTTAAAAGGCCCAACCATATCCAGCCCCCAAGTTGCAAACGGCAAGGTGATTGGAATCATTCTTAATTCCTGGGCCAGAACATGAGCTCAGCGTGAAAACTTCTGACAGCCACCACACTTTCTGACCAGATCCTCCACATCAGCCTGAGCCGTTAACCAATAAAAACCATGCCGGAAAGCCTTAGCCACCAAGGATTTTGAACCAACATGATGACCGCAATCTCCTTCGTGGATTTCACGCAAGATCTCACCGCCTTCTTCAGGAGAAACACAACACCGAAACGCCCCTAAAACACTTCAATGATGTAACTCGCCATTGACAATTGTCATGGACTTGGATCACCGGATTATCTGTCTGGCCAGAACTTCATCCTCAGGTAACTCGCCCCCGGTCATATACGCCAGGTATGGCACTGTCCAATCAGGGATAGCATGAAGAACCGCCACCAATTGAACCTCCGGGTCAGGAATAGCCAGATCCTCCTCCGTTGGTATCTTGACCGATGAATTATGGAGAACATCAAGAAAAACATTAGGCGACACCGTCTTACGCTGGGATCCTAGCCGGCTTAAAGCGTCCACCGCTTCATTCTTGTGTCAATCAATGTGCTCGACCTGGTAACCCTTGAAGTGACCGGCAATGATATCCACCTCACGCCGATAAGCCACCATAAGTGGATCCTTAGAGTCCCACGTACCAGATACTTGCTGAGCCACTAAATCGGAGTCGCCAAAGCAACATACCCAGATTAAGTTCATCTCCTTAGCCATCCGAAGACCGTGGAGCAAGGCCTCATACTCAGTTGCATTGTTAGTACAGGGAAACATTAAGCGGAGAACATAACAAAATTTGTCACCTCGAGGAGAAGTAAGAACTACTCCAGCCCCCGAGCCCTCCAATTGTCTGGATCCATCAAAGTGAATAGTCCAGTATGTGTTATTCGGTTTATCCTCTGGTGCTTGTAACTCTGTCCAGTCGTTGATGAAATCCATGAGCGATTGGGACATGATAGCAGTGCGAGGCATATATTTTAACCCATGAGGTCCAAGCTTAATAGCCCACTTAGCAACCCGGCCAGTCGCCTCCCTGTTCTGAATGATATCTCCTAATGGAGCGGAATTGAGCATAGTGATGGGATGGCCTTGAAAGTATTGCTTAAGCTTCCGGCTCACCATAAACACTCCATACAGCAGCTTCTGCCAATGGGGATATCTCTGTTTGGACTCGATAAGTACCTCACTGATGTAATAAACCGGCCGTTGAACCGGATACTCCTTACCAGCCTCTTTGCGCTCCACCACAATAGCCACGCTGACAGCTCGGGCGTTAGCAGCCACGATAACAGCAATGGTTCCTTATCAATGGGGGCAGCAAGGACTGGCGGTTCGTCCAACTGTTTCTTCAAATCCTCAAACGCCTCATTAGCAGCATCACTCCAGACAAAATTGTCTGTTTTCTTCATCATCTGATATAGAGGGATCGCCTTCTCCCCCAACCGGCTGATAAACCGGCTTAGAGCTGTAATACGACCCGCCAGTTGTTGAATGTCATTGATACACGCTGGTTTAGCCAGGGACGTAATAGCCTTGATCTTTTCCGGATTAGCTTCAATACCCTTGTTAGACACCAGAAAACCCAAGAGATTGCCAGCCGGTACACCAAAAACACACTTGGCCGGATTAAGCATCATCTTATAAACCCTCAGATTATCAAAAGTTTCCTGCAAGTCAACTATTAGTGTTTCTACTTTCTTGGACTTCACCATGATATCGTCCACATAAGCATGAACATTGCGCCTAATCTGATTATGAAGACAATTCTGCACACACCGCTGATAAGTCGCCTGGGCACTTTTGTGTTGGAAATATGCCCTAGAGGCAATAATAAAAGTATTATTATTATATTTCTTTGTTCATGATAATAGTCCTTTATTCATGCTATAACTGTGTTATCCGGAAATCGTAATACACGTGTGAATAAATAGACCACAATATGTCCCTAGTGAGCCTCTAGTTGACTAGCTCGTTGTGATCAACAGATAGTCATGTTTTCCTGGCTATGGACATTGGATGTCGTTGATAACAGGATCACATCATTAGGAGAATGATGTGATGGACAAGACCCAATCCTAAGCATAGCACAAAGGTCGGTTAGTTCGTTTGCTAGAGCTTTTCCAATGTAAAGTATCTCTTCCTTCGACCATGAGATCGTGTAACTCCCGGATACCGTAGGAGTGCTTTGGGTGTACCAAACGTCACAACGTAACTGGGTGACTATAAAGGTGCATTACAGGTATCTCCGAAAGTGTCTGTTGGGTTGACACGGATCGAGACTGGGATTTGTCACTCCGTATGACGGAGAGGTATCTCTGGGCCCACTCGGTAATGCATCATCATAATGAGCTCAAGGTGACCAAGTGTTTGGTCACGGGATCATGCATTACGGTACGAGTAAAGTGACTTGCCGGTAACGAGACTGAACAAGGTATTGGGATACCGACGATCGGCTCTCGGGCAAGTAACGTACCGATTGACAAAGGGAATTGTATACGGGGTTTGATCGAATCCTCGACATCGTGGTTCATCCGATGACATCATCGAGGAGCATGTGGGAGCCAACATGGGTATCCAGATCCCGCTGTTGGTTATTGACCGGAGAGTCTCGGTCATGTCTGCATGTCTCCCGAACCCGTAGGGTCTACACACTTAAGGTTCGGTGACGCTAGGGTTATCAGGAAGACAAGTATGTGATTACCGAATGTTGTTCGGAGTCCCGGATGAGATCCCGGATGTCACGAGGAGTCCCGGAATGGTCCGGAGGTAAAGTTTTATATATGGGAAGTTGTTAAACGGGCACCGGAAAGTTTCGGGGTCATACCAGTATTGTACCAGGACCACCGGAAAGGTTCCGGGGGTCCACCGGGAGGGACCACCCCTCCCGGGGGGCCACTTGGGCTGCGTAGGGATAGCAGCCAGCCCCTAGTGGGCTTGGCGCGCCCCCCCTTGGGCCCATGCGCCTAGGGTTGGGGAGGAAACCCTAAAGGGGGCGCACCCCCCTTGCTTGGGGGGCAAGCCCCCCACCCTTTGGCCGCCGCCCCCCT
Source organism: Triticum dicoccoides (assembly GCF_002162155.2). Classification (NCBI taxonomy): domain Eukaryota; kingdom Viridiplantae; phylum Streptophyta; class Magnoliopsida; order Poales; family Poaceae; genus Triticum; species Triticum dicoccoides. The sequence continues at coordinate 623,736,242 of NC_041393.1, read as the reverse complement.
CTAGGGTTTCCCCTAGAGGGTCGGCCCCCTTGCGCCTCTCCTCCTATATATAGAGGGGTGAGGGGAGGGCTGCTACACACCACAACTCAAGGCGCAGCCCCTCCCCTCCCCAACACCTCTCCTCCTCCGTACGTGCTCGGCGAAGCTCTGTCGGAATACTGCTGCACCAACTACACCACGCCGTCGTGCTGCCCTTGGAGCTGCCTTCCTCAACCTCTCCTTCCTCCTTGCTGGATCAAGACAGAGGAGATGTCGACTGTCCCGTACGTGTGTTGAACGCGGAGGTGATGTCCGTTTAGCACTTGGTCATCGGTGATCCGAATCACGACGAGTACGACTCCATCATCACCATCCCCTTGAACGCTTCCGCACTCGATCTACAAGTGGTATGTAGATGCAAAATCTTCCCCTTGACTCATTGCTTAGATGAACTCATAGATGGATCTTGGTGAAACCGTAGGAAAATTTTTAATTTTCTGCAACGTTCCCCAACAGTGGCATCATGAGCTAGGTCTATGCGTAGTTCTCTTTGCACGAGTAGAACACAATTTTGTTGTGGGCGTGGATCTTGTCAACTTACTTGCCACTATTAGTTATTTTCTTGCTTCAACGGCATTGTGGGATGAAGCGGCCCGGACCAACCTTACACGTACGCTTACGTGAGACCGGTTCCACCGATTGACATGCACTAGTTGCATAAGGTGGCTGGCGGGTGTCTGTCTCTCCCACTTTAGTTGGAGCGGATTCGATGAAAAGGGTCCTTATGAAGGGTAAATAGAAGTTGACAAAATCACGTTGTGGTTATTCGTAGGTAAGAAAACGTTCTTGCTAGAACCCAATTGCAGCCACGTAAAAGATGCAACAACAATTAGAGGACGTCTAACTTGTTTTTGCAGCGATTGATCATGTGATGTGATATGGCCAGAAGTTGTGATGAATGATGAATTGTGATGTATGAGATCATGTTCTTTGTAATAGGATTCACGACTTGCATGTCGATGAGTATGACAACTGGCAGGAGCCATAGGAGTTGTCTTTATTTTTTGTATGACCTGCGTGTCATTGAAGAACGCCATGTAAACTACTTTACTTTATTGCTAAACGCGTTAGTCATAGAAGTAGAAGTAGTCGTTGGCGTGACAACTTCATGAAGACACGATGATGGAGATCATGGTGTCATGCCGGTGACAAGATGATCATGGAGCCCCGAAGATGAAGATCAAAGGAGCTACATGATATTGGCCATATCATGTCACTACTTTATATAATTGCATGTGATGTTTATTATGTTTTATGCATCTTGTTTACTTAGGACGACGGTAGTAAATAAGATGATCCCTTACAACAATTTCAAGAAGTGTTCTCCCCTAACTGTGCACCGTTGCTAAAGTTCGTCGCTTCTAAGCACCACGTGATGATCGGGTGTGATGGATTCTTACGTTCACATACAACGGGTGTAAGACAGTTTTACACAGCAAAAACACTTAGGGTTAACTTGACGAGCCTAGCATGTGCAGACATGGCCTCGGAACACGGAGACCGAAAGGTCGAACACGAGTTGTATGGAAGATACGATCAACATGAGAATGTTCACCGATGATGACTAGTCCGTCTCACGTGATGATCGGACACGGGCTAGTCGACTCGGATCGTGTAACACTTAGATGACTAGAGGGATGTCTAATCTGAGTGGGAGTTCATAATTTGATTAGATCTTAATTATCATGAACTTAGTCTAAAAACCTTTGCAAATATGTCTTGTAGATCAAATGGCCAACGCTCATGTCAACATGAACTTCAACGCGTTCCTAGAGAAAACCAAGCTGAAAGATGATGGCAGCAACTATTCGGACTGGGTCCGGAACCTGAGGATCATCCTCATAGCTGCCAGGAAACAATATGTCCTAGAAGGACCGCTAGGTGACGCTCCCGTCCCAGAGAACCAAGACATTATGAATGCTTGGCAGTCTCGTGCTGATGATTACTCCCTCGTTCAGTGTGGCATGCTTTACAGCTTAGAACCGGGGCTCCAAAAGCGTTTTGAGCATCATGGAGCATATGAGATGTTCGAGGAGCTGAAACTAGTTTTCCAAGCTCACGCCCGGGTCGAGAGATATGACATCTCCGACAAGTTCTATAGTTGTAAGATGGAGGAAAATAGTTCTGTCAGTGAGCACATACTCAAGATGTCTGGGTTGCACAACCGTATGACCCAGCTGAATATTAACCTCCCTGATGAGGCAGTCATTGACAGAATCCTTCAGTCGCTCCCACCAAGCTACAAGAGCTTTGTGATGAACTACAATATGCAGGGGATGGTAAAGACCATTCCTGAAGTATTTTCTATGCTAAAGTCAGCAGAGGTTGAAATCAAGAAAGAACATCAAGTGTTGATGGTCAATAAGACCACTAAGTTCAAGAAGGGCAAGGGTAAGAAGAACTTCAAGAAGGACGGCAAAGAGGTTGCCGCGCCCGGTAAGCCAGTTGCCGGGAAGAAGTCAAAGAATGGACCCAAGCCTAAGACTGAGTGCTTTTATTGCAAGGGGAAGGGTCACTGGAAGCGGAACTGCCCCAAATACTTAGCGGATAAGAAGGCCGGCAACACAAAAGGTATATTCGATATACATGTAATTGATGTGTACCTTACCAGTACTCGTAGTAACTCCTGGGTATTTGATACTGGTGCCGTTGCTCATATTTGTAACTCACAGCAGGAGCTACGGAATAAGCGGAGACTGGCGAAGGACGAGGTGACGATGCGCGTCGGGAATGGTTCCAGAGTCGATGTGATCGCCGTCGGCACGCTACCTCTACATTTACCTACGGGATTAGTTTTGAACCTTAATAATTGTTATTTGGTGCCAAGTTTGAGCATGAACATTGTATCTGGATCTCGTTTAATACGAGATGGCTACTCATTTAAGTCTGAGAATAATGGTTGTTCGATTTATATGAGAGATATGTTTTATGGTCATGCTCTGATGGTCAATGGTTTATTCTTAATGAATCTCGATCGTAGTGTTACACATATTCATAGCGTGAATACCAAAAGATGTAAAGTTGATAACGATAGTCCCACATACTTGTGGCACTGCCGCCTTGGTCACATTGGTGTCAAGCGCATGAAGAAGCTCCATGCTGATGGACTTTTAGAGTCTCTTGATTATGAATCATTTGACACATGCGAACCATGCCTCATGGGCAAGATGACCAAGACTCCATTCTCCGGAACAATGGAGCGAGCAACCAACTTGTTGGAAATCATACATACCGATGTGTGCGGTCCAATGAGCGTTGAGGCTCGCGGAGAATATCGTTATGTTCTCACTCTCACTGATGACTTAAGTAGATATGGGTATGTCTACTTAATTAAACACAAGTCTGAGACCTTTGAAAAGTTCAAGGAATTTCAGAATGAGGTAGAGAATCAACGTGACCGAAAGATAAAATTCCTACGATCAGATCGTGGAGGAGAATACTTAAGTCACGAATTTGGTACACACTTAAGGAAATGTGGAATCGTTTCACAACTCACGCCGCCTGGAACACCTCAGCGTAACGGTGTGTCCGAACGTCGTAATCGCACTCTATTAGATATGGTGCGGTCTATGATGTCTCTTACCGATTTACCGCTATAATTTTGGGGATACGCTCTAGAGACAGCTACATTCACTTTAAATAGGGCACCGTCAAAATCCGTTGAGACGACACCGTATGAATTATGGTTTGGGAAGAAACCTAAGCTGTCGTTTCTGAAAGTTTGGGGATGCGATGCTTATGTCAAGAAACTACAACCTGAGAAGCTCGAACCCAAGTCGAAAAAATGCGTCTTCATAGGATACCCTAAGGAAACCATTGGGTATACCTTCTACTTAAGATCTGAGGGCAAGATCTTTGTCGCTAAGAACGGATCCTTTCTGGAAAAAGAGTTTCTCTCGAAAGAAGTAAGTGGAAGGAAAGTAGAACTCGATGAAGTACTACCTCTTGAGCGGGACAGTAGTGCAGCTGAGGAAGATGTTCCTATGACGCCTACGCCAACTGAAGAGGAAAATAATGATAATGATCAAGGTACTCCGGATCAAGTTGCTACTGAACTTCATAGGTCCACAAGGACACGTTCCGCACCAGAGTGGTACGGCAACCCTGTCCTAGAAATCATGTTGTTAGACAACGATGAACCTTCGAACTATGAAGAAGTGATGGCGGTCCCAGATTCCAACAAATGGCTAGAAGCCATGAAATCCGAGATAGAATCCATGTATGGAAACAAAGTATGGACTTTGACTGACTTGCCCGATGATCGGCGAGCGATAGAAAACAAATGGATCTTTAAGAAGAAGACGGACGCGGATGGAAATGTCACCATCTATAAAGCTCGACTTGTCGCTAAGGGTTATCGACAAGTTCAAGGGATTGACTACGATGAGACTTTCTCTCCCGTAGCGAAGCTTAAGTCCGTCCGAATCATGTTAGCAATTGCCGCATACTATGATTATGAGATATGGCAGATGGACGTCAAAACGGCATTCCTTAACGGTCATCTTAAGGAAGAGCTGTATATGATACAACCGGAAGGTTTTGTCGATCCTAAGAACGCTAACAAAGTATGCAAGCTCCAGCGATCCATTTATGGACTGGTGCAAGCATCTCGGAGTTGGAATATTCGCTTTGATGAGATGATCAAAGCGTTTGGGTTTATGCAGACTTATGGAGAAGCCTGTGTTTACAAGAAAGTGAGTGGGAGCTCTGTAGCATTTCTCATATTATATGTAGATGACATACTCTTGATGGGAAATAATATAGAATTTCTGGACAGCATTAAGGCCTACTTGAATAAGTGTTTTTCAATGAAGGACATTGGAGAAGCTGCTTATATATTAGGCATCAAGATCTATAGAAATAGATCGAGACGCCTCATAGGTCTTTCACAAAGCACATACCTTGATAAGATTTTGAAGAAGTTCAAAATGGATCAGTCTAAGAAGGGGTTCTTGCCTGTATTGCAAGGTGTGAGATTGAGCTCGGCTCAATGCCCGACCACGGCAAAAGATAAAGAAGAGATGAGTGTCATCCCCTATGCTTCAGCCATAGGATCTATTATGTATGCCATGCTGTGTACCAGACCTGATGTAAACCTTGCCGTAAGTTTGGTAGGAAGATACCAAAATAATCCCGGCAAGGAACACTGGACAGCGGTCAAGAATATCCTGAAGTACCTGAAAAGGATAAAGGACATGTTTCTCGTTTATGGAGGAGACGAAGAGCTCGTCGTAAAGGGTTACGTGGACGCTAGCTTCGACTCAGATCCGGATGACTCTAAGTCACAAACCGGATACATGTATATGTTGGATGGTGGAGCAGTAAGCTGGTGCAGCTGCAAGCAGAGCGTCGTGGCGGGATCTACATGTGAAGCGGAGTACATGGCAGCCTCGGAGGCAGCGCATGAAGCTATTTGGGTGAAGGAGTTCATCACCGACCTAGGAGTCATACCCAATGCGTCGGGGCCGATCAAACTTTTCTGTGACAATACTGGAGCTATTGCCCTTGCGAAGGAGCCCAGATTTCACAAGAAGACCAGGCATATCAAGCGTCGTTTCAACTCCATCCGTGAAAATGTTCAAGATGGAGACATAGAAATTTGCAAAGTACATACGGATCTGAATGTCGCAGATCCGTTGACTAAACCTCTCTCGCGAGCGAAACATGATCAACACCAGAACTCTATGGGTGTACGATTCATCACAATGTAACTAGATTATGGACTCTAGTGCAAGTGGGAGACTGTTGGAAATATGCCCTAGAGGCAATAATAAAAGTATTATTATTATATTTCTTTGTTCATGATAATAGTCTTTTATTCATGCTATAACTGTGTTATCCGGAAATCGTAATACACGTGTGAATAAATAGACCACAATATGTCCCTAGTGAGCCTCTAGTTGACTAGCTCGTTGTGATCAACAGATAGTCATGTTTTCCTGGCTATGGACATTGGATGTCGTTGATAACGGGATCACATCATTAGGAGAATGATGTGATGGACAAGACCCAATCCTAAGCATAGCACAAAGGTCGGTTAGTTCGTTTGCTAGAGCTTTTCCAATGTCAAGTATCTCTTCCTTCGACCATGAGATCGTGTAACTCCCGCATACCGTAGGAGTGATTTGGGTGTACCAAAATTCACAACGTAACTGGGTGACTATAAAGGTGCATTACAGGTATCTCCGAAAGTGTCTGTTGGGTTGACACGGATCGAGACTGGGATTTGTCACTCCGTATGACGGAGAGGTATCTCTGGGCCCACTCGGTAATGCATCATCATAATGAGCTCAAGGTGACCAAGTGTTTGGTCACGGGATCATGCATTACGTACGAGTAAAGTGACTTGCCGGTAACGAGACTGAACAAGGTATTGGGATACCGACGATCGGGTCTCGGGCAAGTAACGTACCGATTGACAAAGGGAATTGTATACGGGGTTTGATCGAATCCTCGACATCGTGGTTCATCCGATGACATCATCGAGGAGCATGTGGGAGCCAACATGGGTATCCAGATCCCGCTGTTGGTTATTGACCGGAGAGTCTCGGTCATGTCTGCATGTCTCCCGAACCCGTAGGGTCTACACACTTAAGGTTCGGTGACGCTAGGGTTATCAGGAAGACAAGTATGTGATTACCGAATGTTGTTCGGAGTCCCGGATGAGATCTCGGACGTCACGAGGAGTCCCGGAATGGTTCGGAGGTAAAGTTTTATATATGGGAAGTTGTTAAACGGGCACCGAAAAGTTTCGGGGTCATACCGGTATTGTACCGGGACCACCGGAAAGGTTCCGGGGGTCCACCGGGAGGGACCACCCCTCCCGGGGGGCCACTTGGGCTGCGTAGGGATAACAGCCAGCCCCTAGTGGGCTTGGCGCCCCCCCCCTTGGGCCCATGCGCCTAGGGTTGGGGGGGGGGGAACCCTAAAGGGGGCGCACCCCCTTGCTTGGGGGGCAAGCCCCCCACCCTTTGGCCGCCGCCCCCCTCTAGGGTTTCCCCTGGAGGGTCGGCCCCCTTGCCCCTCTCCTCCTATATATAGAGGGGTGAGGGGAGGGCTGCTACACACCACAACTCAAGGCGCAGCCCCTCCCCTCCCCAACACCTCTCCTCCTTCGTACGTGCTCGGCGAAGCTCTGTCGGAATACTGCTGCACCAACTGCACCACGCCGTCGTGCTGCCCTTGGAGCTGCCTTCCTCAACCTCTCCTTCCTCCTTGCTGGATCAAGACGGAGGAGACGTCGACTGTCCCATATGTGTGTTGAACGCGGAGGTGCTGTCTGTTCAGCACTTGGTCATCGGTGATCCGAATCATGACGAGTACGACTCCATCATCACCATCCCCTTGAACGCTTCCGCACTCGATCTACAAGTGGTATGTAGATGCAAACTCTTCCCCTTGACTCGTTGCTTAGATGAACTCATAGATGGATCTTGGTGAAACCGTAGGAAAAATTTTAATTTTCTGCAACGTTCCCCAACATTTTGAGCCCAAAAGGCATAGATACATAGCAGAAGGCTCCAAAGGGAGTTATAAAAGCTGTATTCTCCTTGTCCTTAACTGCCATTTTGATCTGATGATAACCGGAATAAGCATCCAGAAAGCTCAACTGCTCACAACCCGATGTAGCATCAATAATCTGATCAATACGGGGGAGGGCAAAGGGATCAGCTGGACAAGCCTTGTTCAAATCTGTGTAGTCCACACACATACGCCAAGTGCCATTCTTCTTAAGTACCAGCACCGGGTTAGCCAACCACTCAGGGTGAAAGACCTCCACAATAAGCCCTGCTGCTAAGAGCCGGGCTACCTCCTCACCAATGGCCTTGCGTCTCTCTTCGTTGAAACGGCGAAGAAACTGCTCGACCGGTTTAAACTTGGGATCAATATTGAGAGTGTGCTCAGCGAGTTCCCTCGGTACACCTGGCATGTCAGAAGGTTTCCATGCAAAGATGTCCCGGTTCTCACGGATGAACTCGATGAGCGCGCTTTCCTATTTTGGATCCAAGTTAACGCTGATGCTAAACTACTTGGATGAATCGCCAGGAACAAAATCAACAAACTTAGTTTCATTAGCCGATTTAAACTTCAAAGCTGGATCATGCTCTGTAGTGGGTTTCTTCAGAGAAGTCATATCCGCCGGATCAACATTGTCTTTATAGAATTTTAACTCCTCTGTTGCACAAACTGACTCAGCATAAGCCGCATCACCTTCCTAGCACTCCAAAGCAATCTTGCGGCTGCCATGAACCGTGATGGTCCCCTTATGGCCCGGCATCTTGAGCTGCAGATAAACATAACACGGCCTTGCCATGAACTTAGCATAGACCGGCCGTCCAAACAGGGCATGGTACGGACTTCTAATTTTTACCACTTCGAAGGTCAATGTCTCTGACCTTGAATCATGATCATCTCCGAAAACTACCTCCAGAGCTATCTTACCGACCGGGTAGGCCGATTTACCAGGCACACCGTGAAAAACGGTGTTCGGCGGTTTAAGGTTCTTATCCGTTAACCTCATACGCCGGAAGGTTTCATAATACAAGATGTTGATACTGCTCCCTCCATCCATGAGCACCTTGGTGAACTTATAACCTCCAACCTGTGGTGCGACCACCAACTCCAGATGACCCAGATTATCAACCCGGGGCGGATGATCTTCTCGACTCCACACAATAGGCTGTTCAGACCAGCGCAAATAATGGGGCACTGCCAGTTCAACGGAGTTCACTGCCCTCTTATGAAGCTTCTGATCGCGCTTGCATAGACTAGTAGTGAAGACATGATACTGTCCACCATTTAACTGCTTCGGGTTACTCTGATAGCCCGACTACTACTGTTGTTGATTCCACTGTTGATTATAACCACCTTGGTTACCCTGATTGCCTTGATTGCCCTGTCCACCTTGGTTACCTTGAAAACCTGAACCGGAGTTACCTCCACCATAACCCGGCCCGTGAAACCCGGGTCCTGAACCGCCAGATGGTCCATGATCATACCAGAAGAGATCTGAGTTTTTGAACTCTCACATAATAAAGCAATCCTTCCATAGGTGCGTAGCTGGCTTCTCTTGCGTCTCGTACTTCGGGCAGGGCTGGTTCAACAAACGCTCCAGATTCGTACCTGATCATCCGCCCCGTGGGGGCAGTTTACCCTTACGACGCTGATTATTACCCTGTACGTTGGTGTTAGCCACAAAATCAGAGTTATTGTCCGCCTTGCACTTACCGTCATTCCCATGGCTCGCCTGGCTATGATGCTGCCCTTTTGCACCGACATTCTTCTTTCCCTCCTCCGGCTTCTCTTCATCAGACTCGGGGTCCTTGGTACTATCAGAATCGGCATACTTAACCAAAGCTGCCATAAGTGTTCCCATGTCATTGCAGTGATGCTTGAGCCGTCCCAACTTCAACTTCAACGGCTTAAACCGGCAATTGCCCTCCAATGTTATGATTGCTGAATCAGCATTGATGCGGTCCGACGAATACAGGATTTCTGAAACCCGGCGCACCCAATGAGTTGTTGATTCGCCTTCTCCTTGGACACAAGCGGCCAGATCCGCGATTGAGATGGGTTGCTTGCATGTGTCTTTGAAGTTTTCTATAAACTGGGCCTTCAACTCGTCCCATGAACCGACAGAATTAACGGGCAGACTTTTTAACCAAGTGTGAGCCGTTCCGTCCAACATCATGGTAAATTACTTCGCACACGCCGCTTCGTCCACATCCAGCATCTCCATTGCCATGTCATAACTTTGAACCCATGACTCGGGGGGTAAATCGGCGGTGTAATTAGGTACCTTACGCGGGCCCTTGAAATCCTTGGGTAACCGCACATTGCGTAGAGCCGGTGTGAGACACGACACCCCCAAGAGCTGAAAGCAAGTCCTCGTTCCACTGACATCATCGGTCGGACCAGAGTAAGTTGATGATTCGCATACTGCGCTGCCAACTACGCTACTAACTCTGCCTCCCGATGCGCTCTACCATTATTCACCACATCCTGAGCATTCACACCACTGCGCGTTGGATTAGGCCATCGAGGGGCGTCATGGTTCCGCGCACTGCTTGACACAGCCGGTTCATCAATGTGCCTGCTGTAACTCTTTCTCGGGCGAGGGGTTGAATGGATTCTGTCTCGGCTATATGAATATGCCTGCTGCTGTACCATGGCAGTTTGAAGGATATCCCTAGCCCGCCGCGTCTCAACTGCCGCCGGAGACTCGCCCTCCATTGGAATAGCTGTCAATCGAGACGCCGCAGCAATCATGTTATCCAAAGGGGTGGAGAAGTGACCCGGCAGGGTCGGCATGTATTGCGGCGGGTTATCCGTTCATCGAGGCGGGTCTGTCACCCGTGGCTGATCCGACGCTCCTGTCTCAGGTGCTTCGGTCCAGTTTACCGCTGCCGGATTACTGGGTCTTGCTCCTAGCGTGTTGAAGAGATTCATTGCTTCATAAACCGGCGGTAGACGAGACTGATGCCTCCTCCTCAACACCTCGTTCGAAGCGTTCTAATCCAGCATGAGCTGGTAATTCTCTGCCTGAATCCGCTGTGACTTGGCATCTAAAGCGGCCCGTTCATCAACCATCCTGGTTTCCTTAGCCGCCAACTCCTCCTTGGCCTGAGTTATCTGATCCCACAGCTTTGTGACCTCCGCGTTGTGCCGATCTTGAGTCTCCGGGGTAACTGCTGTGGTCAACAATGTCGTCCAGGCGTCCAATAAACTGGAAAGAACTTGAGGCGGCCGGTGCACGGGGCCTCCTGCCCCGGCTGCCGATCCGGAAGTCATTGCTGCTACAGTTGAAGATTGCAATGTGGGCTGCATACCGGCCATGAAGATCGCAACCCGGTTTGGCAGTTCAAGGGGGTCCGGAATACTGTCGCCATTGGAACAAGCCCCAAATCGACCATCTTGTAGCTGGTACAGTGACTCGGTCTCGCCAGTGGATGATTCTCCATCAGAGTAAACGACTGTCTCACCATCGAACACCAGTTTGGATTCCACACCATGGATGAATCCCACGAACACATGCTTCATGGCAGGCCGAACCCGGGCAGGGCTCGCACGCTGAGCCATCTCGACGAGGTCCGTGCAGATGTCCGGTGATACGTCTCCGTCGTATCTATAATTTTTGATTGTTCCATGCCAATATTCTTCAACTTTCATATACTTTTGGCAACTTTTTATACTATTTTTGCGACTAACATATTGATCCAGTGCCCAGTGTCAGTTCCTGTTTGTTGCATGTTTTATGTTTCGCAGAAAACCAATATCAAACGGAGTCCAAACGGAATAAAAACGGACGGAGAATTATTTTGGAATATTTGGGATTCTCTGGAGGAAGAATCAACGCGAAACGATGTCCGAGGTGGCCACGAGACAGGGGACACGCCCACCCCCTAGGCGCGCCTGACCCTCTCGTGGGCCACCCGTAAGGCGGTTGATGCCCTTCTTTTGCCACAAGAAAGCTAATTTTATGATTAAAATTTGGGCGAAAGATTCACCCCAATCGGAGTTACGGATCTCCGGATATTTAAGAAACGGTGAAGGGGTAGAATCTGAGAATGCAGAAACAGAGAGATAGATCCATTCTCGGAGGGGCTCTCGCCCTTCCCACGCCATGGGAGCCAAGGACCAGAGGGGAAACCCTTCTCCCATCTAGGTAGGAGGTCAAGGAAGAAGAAGAAGAAGGGGGCCTCTCTCCCCCTTGCTTCCGGTGGTGCCGGATCGCTGCCGGGGGCCATCATCATCACCGCGATCTTCACCAACACCGCCATCATCTTCACCAACATCTCCGTCACCTTCCCCCTTCTATATTCAGCGGTCCACTCTCGCATCCCGCTGTACCCTCTACCTGAACATGGTGCTTTATGCTTCATATTATTATCCAATGATGTGTTGCCATCCTATGATGTCTGAGTAGATTTTTGTTGTCCTATCAGTGATTGATGAATTGCTATGATTGGTTTGAGTTGAATGTTTTATTATTGGTGCTGTCCTATGGTGCCCTCCGTGTCGCGCAAGCCTGAGGGATTCCCGCTGTAGGGTGTTGCAATGCGTTCATGATTCTCTTATAGTGGGTTGCGTGATTGACTGAAACACAAACCCAGTAAGGGGATTGTTGCGTATGGGATAAAGGGGACTTGATACTTTAATGCTATGGTTGGGTTTTACCTTAATGAATCTTTAGTAGTTGTGGATGCTTGCTAGAGTTCCAATCATAAGTGCATATGGTCCAAGTAGAGAAAGTATGTTAGCTTATGCCTCTGCCACAAATAGAATTGCAATAGTGATTACCAGTCTAGTAACATAGTCAATTGCTTAGGGACAATTCCACAACTCCTATCACCACTTTTCCACACTCGCTATATTTACTTTATTACTTCTTTATCTAAAATGCCCCTAGCTTTTATTTACGTGCTCTTTATTATCTTGCAAACCTATCCAACAACACCTACAAAGTACTTCTTGTTTCATACTTGTTCTAGGTAAAGCGAACGTCAAGCATGCGTAGAGTTGTATCGGTGGTCGATAGAACTTGAGGGAATATTTATTCTACCTTTATCTCCTCGTTGGGTTCGACACTCTTACTTATCAAAAACTGTTGCGATCCCCTACACTTGTGGGTTATCAAGACCTTTTTCTGGCGCCGTTGCCGGAGAGTCATAGCGTGGGGTGAATATTCTCGTGTGTGCTTGTTTTCTTTATCACTCAGTAATTTTTATTTGCTGTCCTTAGTTGTTCTCTATCTTTAGTTATGGATATGGAACACGAGATACCAAAAAAATTAGGTGTAGTTGCTACTCATGGAGATGGGGAACCTCCTAAAACCCACGATGCTAGTTATGTGAAAGAAATTATGTATTACTTTGATAATCCTGAGAAAACCCCATTCAATTATGTTATGGGAGACATGTTGGATCAACGTGAATACTTTAGGGATTATCACTTGACACAAAAAGGGAAATTGTAATGGGATCAAATTTATATGTTGTATTGGTATGCTAGGCAACTATGCTTGAGATATGATATTACTTGTTGCTCTAGGATGAAGGCTCCACACCTTCCCTTTTCATGCGAATTTAATGATAATAAAACCTTGGCTTCTTATGCTAATGGTATCTATGATTACTATGATGTGGAACAAATAGAAGAATTTGTTGCTTTTAAGGGTGCTTATGAAATTGAATCTTTGTTTGAAAAGTATGAAGCTTTAGATGATGATGTTTATAGGCCTGAAAATTTTGCTATATTGAAATATTGCTATGAAAATTATGAATACAATTACAATATTAATGCATTTATTGAGAAAGTCTCTGCTGTCCAAGAAGAGACTAATATTTTGCAGGAAGCTATGGAAGAAGAAATTGATGAAACTGTGAGCTCATTGGATGAAAAAGATGATGAGGAGAGCGAAGAACAAAAGGAGGAAGAGCGTATTAGCTACCCATGCCCACCTTATAATGAGAGTAACTCTTCAACTCATACATTGTTTAATTTCCCTTCGTGCTTACCGAAGGATGATTGCTATGATGATTACTATGATGATTGCTATGATGATAATTATGATCCCGTTGATTCTATTGAAATATCCCCTTTTGATGATGCTTATTATTCTTGCGGCCAAGATGCCAATATGAATTATGCTTATGGAGATGAACTTGCTATAGTTCCTTATGTTAAACATGAAATTGTTGCTATTGCACCCTCGCATGATAGTCCTATTATCTTTTTGAATTCTCCAAACTACACTATATCGGAGAAGTTTGTGCTTATTAAGGATTATATTGATGGGTTGCCTTTTACCATTGCACATAATGATTTTGATAGATATAATATGCATGTGCTTGCTGCTCCTGCTTGCAATTATTATGAGATAGGAACTACATCTCCGCCTCTTTATGTTTCGAACACGATGGAATTGCAAGAAACTACTTATACTATGCATTGGCCTTTACTTGGTGTGCATGAATCGTTCTTTTATGACATGCCGATGCATAGGAAAAGAGTTAGGCTTCGTTATTGCATGATATATGTTACTTTGTGCTCACTACTAAATAACAAATCATTGTTAACTAAAATTGGATTTGATATACCTTGGGATCCGGGTGGATCCATTACTTGAGCACTATATGCCTAGCTTAATGGCTTTAAAGAAAGTGCTGCCAGGGAGACAACCCGGAAGTTTTAGAGAGTCATTTATTTCTGTTAAGTGCTTTTATATAGTTTAAAAACAAAATAAAAATAAAGAGGGGAACCCTAAAACTTTTCAAAAAGGAAAGTGAGAGTGAGAAAGACAAGCATTGTTGAAGTGGGAGCTAGCCTTGAACTTTGTTCATGCTCACGGAAACTTTGTGAATCTTGATTACAGAAACTTTTCATAAAAAATAATTATCCCCTTGTACAATTACATTGTATTATAAAAATAATGTGCCAAGGTTTGCCTTTAGGATGTTTACAATCCTTGTTGGTTTGTACGGTGCAGGACAGAAACTTTGGCTGTAGTGCGTGATTTTACATTTTTTAACTGGAACGTCAAACGGTTCTGATTCTTTTTGCACTGTCTTTCTATACAACTTTTTTATTTTTCCAAATTTTGGTAGAATATTTGGTGTACCAGAAGTATGGTGAATGTTGAGATTGCTACAGACTGTTCTATTTTTGACAGATTCTGTTTTTGATGCATAGTTTGCTTGTTTTGATGAATCTATCAATTTATATTAGTGGATTACGCCATAAAAAAGTTATATTACAGTAGACACAATGCAAATACAAGGCATGAATTGGTTTGCTACAGTACTTAGAGTAGTGATTTGCTTTTTTATACTAACGGATCTTAACGAGTTTTCTGTTGAAGTTTTGTGTGGATGAAGTATCTAATCAAGGATGTCTCGATATGAGGAAAAGGAAGAGAGGCAAGAGATCAAGCTTGGGGATGCCCGAGGCACCCAAGTAAATATTCAAGGAGACTCAAGCGTCTAAGCTTGGGGATGACTAGGAAGGCATCCCCTCTTTCTTCAACAAGTATCAGTATGTTTTCGGATTCGTTTCGTTCATGCATTATGTGCAAGTCTTGGAGCGTCTTTTGCATTTAGTTTTCACTTTTCCTTTATGCACCATGCTGGTATGAGATAGTCCTTGGTTGATTTATAGAATGCTCATTGCACTTCATTTAAATCTTTTGAGTATGGCTTTATAGAATGCTTCATGTGCTTCACGTATATCGTTTGAAGTTTGGATTGCCTGTTTCTCTTCACATAGAAAACCGCCATTTGTAGAATGCTGTTTTGCTTCATTTATATCTGTTAGAGCGTGGGCATATCTTTTGTAGAAAGAATTAAACTCTCTTGCTTCATTTATATCTATTTGGAGAGATGACAGGAATTGGTCATTCACATGGTTAGTCATAAAATCCTACATAAACTTGTAGATCGCTGAATATGATATGTTTGATTCCTTGCAATAGTTTTGCGATATAAAGATGGTGATATTAGAGTTATGCTAGTGGGTAGTTGGGGATTGTAGAGACACTTGTGTTGAGGTTTGCAAGTCCCGTAGCATGCACGTATGGTAACCGTTGTGTGAAAATTTTGAAGCATGGGGTGTTTCTTTGATTGTCTTCCTTATGAGTGGCAGTCGGGGACGAGCGATGGTCTTTTCCTACCAATCTATCCCCCTAGGGGCATGTGTAGTAGTACTTTCCTTCGAGGGCTAATAAACTTTTGCAATAAGTATATGAGTTCTTTATGACTACTGTGAGTCCATGGATTATACGCACTTTTACCGATCCATATTTGCTAGCCTCTTCGGTACCGTGCATTGCCCTTTCTCACCTCGAGAGTCAGTGCAAACTTCGCCGGTGCATCCAAACCCCGTGATATGATACGCTCTATGACACATAAGCCTCATCACATCTTCCACAAAACATCCACCATACCTACCTATCATGGCATTTCCATAGCCATTCCGAGATATATTGCCATGGAACTTCCATCATCATCATATTCATGACTTGAGCATTCATTGTCATATTACTTTGCATGATCGCAAGATAGCTAGCATGATGTTTTCATGGCTTGTCCATTTTTTGATGTCATTGCTACGCTAGATCATTGCACATCCCGGTACACCGCCGAAAGCATTCATATAGTCATATCTTTGTTCTAGTATCGAGTTGTAATATCGAGTTGTAAGTAAATAAAAGTGTGATGATCATCATTATAGAGCATTGCCCCATAAAAAAAAGGCCAAAGAAGCCTAAATAAAAAAAGGGGGGCCAAAGAAGCCCACCCAAAAAGAAAAAAAAAGAAAAAAAGAAAAAAAAGAAAAAGAAAAGGGGCAATGTTACTATCCTTTTTCCACACTTGTGCTTCAAAGTAGCACCATGTTCTTCATATAGATTGTCTCCTATGTTGTCACTTTCATATACTAGTGGGAATTTTCATTATAGAACTTGGCTTGTATATTCCAATGATGGGCTTCCTCAAATGCCCTAGGTCTTCATGAGCAAGCAAGTTGGATGCACACCCACTTAGTTTTCAGTTTGTGCTTTCATACACTTATAGCTCTAGTGCATCCGTTGCATGGCAATCCCTACTCCTCACATTGACATCAATTGATGGGCATCTCCATAGCCCGTTGATTAGCCGTGTCGATGTGAGACTTTCTCTTTTTTGTCTTCTCCACATAACCTCCATCATTATATTCTATTCCACCTATA
The DNA here is from genome assembly GCF_002162155.2 of Triticum dicoccoides. Lineage (NCBI taxonomy): Eukaryota > Viridiplantae > Streptophyta > Magnoliopsida > Poales > Poaceae > Triticum > Triticum dicoccoides. The sequence continues at coordinate 623,719,480 of NC_041393.1, read as the reverse complement.
GTGCTTTATCCATGGCTTGCGCTCATGTATTGCGTGAGGGTTGAAAAAGCTGAAGCGCGTTAAAAAGTATGAACCAATTGCTCGACTCTTCATCGGGGTTGTGCATGATGGGAGCATTTTGTGTGACGAAGATGAAGCATGGCCAAACTGTATGATTTTTTAGGGATAAGCTTGCTTTGGCCTTGTTGTTTTGAAAAGACATGATTGCTTTATTAGTAAACTCTAAGTATTATTATTTTTATGTCAAATGATAGACTATTGCTTTGAATCACTCGTGTCTTAATATTCATGCCATGATTAGATATTTGATCAAGATTATGCTAGGTAGCATTCCACATAAAAAATTATCTTTTTTATCATTTTCCTACTCGAGGATGAGCATGAATTAAGCTTGGGGATGCTGATACGTATCCATCGTATCTATAATTTTTGATTGTTCCATGCCAATATTCTTCAACTTTCATATACTTTTGGCAACTTTTTATACTATTTTGTGGACTAACATATTGATCCAGTGCCCAGTGCCAGTTCCTGTTTGTTGCATGTTTTATGTTTTGCGGAAAACCAATATCAAACGGAGTCCAAACAGGATAAAAACGGACGGAGAATTATTTTGGAATATTTGGGATTTTCCGGAGTAAGAATCAACGTGAAACGATGTCCGAGGTGGCCACAAGATAGGGGGGCGCGCCCACCCCCTGGGCGCGCCTGACCCTCTCATGGGCCACCCGTAAGGCGGTTGATGCCCTTCTTTTGCCGCAAGAAAGCTAACTTTATGAGAAAAATCTGGGCAAAAGATTCACCCCAATCGGAGTTATGGATCTCCGGATATTTAAGAAATGGTGAAGGGGTAGAATCTGAGAACGCAGAAACAGAGAGATAGATCCAATCTCGGAGGGGCTCTCGCCCCTCCCACGCCATGGGAGCCAAGTACCAGAGGGGAAAGCCTTCTCCCATCTAGGGAGGAGGTCAAGGAAGAAGAAGAAGAAGGGGGCCTCTCTCCCCTTGCTTCCGGTGGCGCCGGAGCGCTGCCGGGGGCCATCATCATCACCGCGATCTTGACCAACACTGCCTTCATCTTCACCAACATCTCCATCACCTTCCCCCTTCTATATTCAGCGGTCCACTCTCCCGCATCCCGCTGTACCATCTACTTGAACATGGTGCTTTATGCTTCATATTATTATCCAATGATGTGTTGCCATCCTATGATGTCTGAGTAGATTTTCGTTGTCCTATCGGTGATTGATGAATTGCTATGATTGGTTTGAGTTGCATGTTTTGTTATTGGTGCTGTCCTATGGTGCCCTCCGTGTTGTGCAAGCGTGAGGGATTCTCGCTATAGGGTGTGGCAACGCGTTCATGATTCGCTTATAGTGGGTTGCGTGATTGACTGAAACACAAACCCAGTAAGGGGATTGTTGCGTATGGGATAAAGGGGACTTGATACTTTAATGCTATGGTTGGGTTTTACCTTAATGAATCTTTACTAGTTGCGGATGCTTGCTAGAGTTCCAATCATAAGTGCATATGATCCAAGTAGAGAAAGTATGTTAGCTTATGCCTCTGCCACAAATAGAATTGCAATAGTGATTACCAGTCTAGTAACATAGTCAATTGCTTAGGGACAATTCCACAACTCCTATCACCACTTTTCCACACTCGCTATATTTACTTTATTACTTCTTTATCTAAACAGCCCCTAGCTTTTATTTATGTGCTCTTTATTATCTTGCAAACCTATCCAACAACACCTACAAAGCACTTCTAGTTTCATACTTGTTCTAGGTAATGCGAACGTCAAGCGTGCGCAGAGTTGTATCGGTGGTCGATAGAACTTGAGGGAATATTTATTCTACCTTTAGCTCCTCGTTGGGTTCGACACTCTTACTTATCAAAAACTGTTGCGATCCCCTACACTTGTGGGTTATCATCCGGCTCAAGGCCCGGTTCTGATCTTGCCGATGAAAACGTGAATTCCGCCAAAGGGGACCCGGTACCCATACTCGATTGAGTCGGCCTCGAGGCCCCAGCCTACGTTGTCGATGTAGAGCTTGCCACGACGACTCTTGGTCAGCCAGCCAACCGCGTATCCCTTGAGTCCTTCAAAGTTGCCCTTCAAGAACTCAAAACCATCATGTGATATCCTCACGGTGGGCGCCAACTGTCGTGGAATTAACACGTCAGATGTCCTAATGATAGGACTTAGTCATGGAGCCATCACAACAGATTAGCTTAAAGGGGTTAAACCGGAAAAAGGACACAGGGAGTTTATACTAGTTCGGCCCCTTGCGGTGGAGGTAAAAGCCTACGATCCGGTTGTGGTGGAATTGATGGGGTCTTGATGAGCAGGGAGCGAATCCGCTTTACCTATCTCTCGAGTTGTTGTTTCTTGTCCCTGAACCGCCGTCGGGTCGTCCCTTTATATCCACAGGTTGACGCTCGGCGGTTTACAAAATACCAGCCCGGCTCATACATGTGTCCGACTCGGTTTCTACCTTTCCCTAACTTACAACTCAAGTTACATAACTCATGGCGGTTTATGTCTATGGGCCTTAATCCTCCCTTGGGCTCCAGGCCTCTAAGCTTCAATAGTAAAGCTCCATATTCCTTATCTTCATGGGCTTCAATACGGATGAGCATAACTCGGCCCCTCCTAGGCGGTTTATGCTCAGTAGTTATATCCCCAATAGCAAGCCTAGCTCTAGCCTTGGCATTCGTCGCCAAGTCCATCTTCAACACTGAAGACAATGGTCACATCACCGACATTGAAGCCGATGATGAGGACGACTCTGCTCCGACCTACTGCTTCATGGCACGAGGTGCCAAGGTAAACTCATGCGATGCTTATTTTCAAACATCCAGTGAACATGACTCTGAGTGTGAATCCAAACCTAGCTATAAGACTCTTGCTAAAATTGCAACCGAACAACAAACTGCTATGGAACATATTCAAAAGTTGCTAGAAAAAAGTGATGACCTGTTGGATGAGGAAATGAATCGAACTCAGTCCTTAATCGAAGACATTAAAAATCTTCGTGTGAAGTACGAGGAACTTGAAAGTCATCATGAAACACTCTCAGCTACTCATGAGAAGCTTTCCTACGATTATCTTCAAAGGAAGCAAGATCTAGAGAAACTGAGAGTGTCTCATGAAGATCTTCAAAAGGAGAATGATTCACTACTCGCTCAACAGATCAGTTCTTCTCAGGAAGAGTTTGTGCCAGCATGTTTGAAATGTCTTGAGCATGATAATGTTATCTCTGTTGCTGAATGCTCCACTACCTCTGATGTTGCAATATCTTCAACTGCTGATGTGGTAACTAACCCCTCTACTGAGGATACCACTACTATTGCTGATGAGAATGCCAGGTTGAAGACATTGATTGAAACAGGCATGTACAAAAGCCTCGAAGGGCATCAGACACTATGTGATGTCCTCAAGAAACAGATTCTGAACTGAAACCCTAGGAAAGAGGGTGTTGGGTTTGAGAAGAAAATGAATGTTGATGGTTCTTACTGGAAGCCTGAGTAGTACCCCAAAACCACATGGGTTGCTGCAAAGGGCCCTTCAGTGGACCCATCCACCTTATCTGGCTTCACTTATGCCAACCCCATTATCATTGATGAATCCTTTGACGCCAACTATAAGTTTTTTAAGAATCAAAATGGTGAAGTGTTTGCCAAGTTTATTGGTACTAACTGCAGGAATGGACCACCTTTGAAGAAGATCTGGGTGCCCAAAAGTTGTCTTGAGAAGCTTCCCGTGAATGTCATCATGACACCACCTGGGAAGAAGACAAACCCCAGACCTAAGGCTTCATATGGTCCAAAGGCTTCATACAAATTGAGGACCTCACAAGGTCACCCTAACGCCAATGTTTTGCAGGGAAACAATACTCAGATTCATGAATATGAGCGTGTTTCTTCAAACCGCTATGTTCATAAAAAAAACTTTTTTGCATATTCTTATGAGTATTATTCACCTCCTGCAAGGCTATTTGCTAGGGCTCCAAAGCCAAAATTGTCAGATGCTGCACTTAGACTCATTGCTTCTAAGCCACCCCTGAAGATGTGGGTGGTTAAGAAGAATTAACTTTCTTTTGCAGGGAAAGGTCTCCAGCCGGAAATCAAAGGCTTCTGGCGCTAATGCTGGGGACCTAAAACATCTTGTGGGACACAAGATAAAGTGCCAAAATGGTCTTACCATGTATTTCGTCCCAGGGTTTCTTGACAAGCATCCTATCTTACCAAACAAGAATCTTAACTTTGATAATATTCTTGTTCGTTACATGTTTGTGCTTCACAATACTCTTGGTGAAGCCTATCCCGCTAACTTCACTGTAGGGTACGGCTTCGAAGGCTACTGAGTGGATTATGGACAGTGGATGCACTAACCACATGACCGATGATCGAAGTCTCCTTATGGATTCAACCCTGTGTCCGTCTAGCAAAAGTCACATCACGTTTGCTGACATTGGTAAAAGCAAGGTATTGGGCCTAGGTAGAGTTGCAATCTCAAAGGATCAACACATGGATAAAGTGATGCTTGTTGAATCCCTTGGATTCAACTTAATGTTGATCTCAATGCTTTGTGATCTGAACATGATTGTGATATTTGGAAAATATCATTGCCTTGTGCTTATGGAATCTGACAAATCTCTAGTCTTCGAAGGGTATCGAAGAGACAATCTGTATATGGTAGATTTCTTCGCAGGACCACAACTTGCCGTATATCTTCTAGCAAAAGCTTCAGAGTGTTGGCTCTGGCATCAGAGTCTAGGACATGCGGGCATGAGAAACTTGCACACTCTCGTGAAGAAGAAGCATATCATTGGCATCGAGGGAGTCAAGTTGAAGAAGGATAATCTATGTGGTTGTGAAGCTGGGAAGATGACAAGGGCCAAGCATCCCTCGAAGATAATCATGACTACATCATGCCCCTTCGAGCTGCTACACATGGACTTATTTGGCCCTACTCATTACTCTACCCTTACTATCACTGCACATCTTTATGGCTTCGTTATTGTTGATGATTATTCAAGATACACATGGGTGCACATAGTTCTCTACAAGATATAAGTTCAGGATGTCTTCAGACGTTTCGCCAATTGTGCCATGACTAATTATGGCATCAAGATCAAACACATCAGAAGTGAAAATGACACAGAATTCAAGAACACCGGCCTCGACACTTATCTTGATACATTGGGCATCATGCATGAGTTCTCTGCTCCATACACACCTCAACAAAATGGCATCGTGGACCGCAAGAACAGAACCCTCATTGAGATGGCACATACGATGCTTGATGAGTACAAGACTCCAAGAAAGTTCTGGCCTGAAGCCATTGATACTGATTGCCACATCATCAATAGAGCTTATCTTCATAAGTTCTTCAAGAAGACATCCTATGAGCTTCTGACTGGTAAGAAGCCAAATGTTAGTTATTTCAAAGTCTTTGGTGCTAGGTGCTGGATCAAGGATCCACATCACACTTAAAAATTTGCACCGAAAGCACATGAAGGTTTTATGCTTGGTTACAGAAAGGATTCGCACACCTACAGAGTCTTCAACCTCTTTCACTATAAAGTGGTTGAAACTGTAGATGTGCGGTTTGATGGGACTAACGACTCGCAGAGAGAGCACCTGCCAAATGTGCTAGATGAAGCTACACCTAGTGAATCTATCAAGCTAATGGGTACTGGAGAGATCATACCCACCGTGGAACAGGCTGAAGAGGAAATCATCATTTCTGCACGTAACTAGCATGAAGACAGTGCTCAGCCTGAAGCCAATGCTGAAGATGAAAACAATGACCAGCAAGGGCAAAATCTTCGTCCATTGCATCCTCGAGTTGCAAATGAAGTCCAGTTTGAGAAGATAATTGATAGTATAAATGCACCTGGTCCACTCACTCGTTCAAGAGCAACATAGCTAGCAAACTTCTATGGGCACTTTGCATTTGTCTCTATATCTGAACCCAAAGTTGATGAAGCCTTCATAGAACCTGGATGGATTCAAGCTATGCAAGAAGAGCTTCAATAGTTTGAGCTGAATAATGTATGTGAGCTTGTCAAACGTCCGGATCCTCGCAAGTACAACATCATTGGCACCAAATGGATCTATCGCAACAAACAAGATGAGCATGGTCAAGTTGTCAGAAACAAGGCTCATCTTGTTGCCCAAGGTTACACACAAGTGGAAGGAATTGACTTTGACGAAACCTTTGCTCCTGTGGCTAGGCTGGAAGCCATTCGCATAATGTTAGCCTATGCCAATCACAACAACATTCTTCTGTACCAAATGGATGTAAAGAGTGCCTTCCTCAATGGCAAAATTGAAGAAGAAGTGTAAGTTGCACAATCACCTGGTTTTGAAGATCCAGAGCGTCCTGACATGGTGTAGAAGCTCAACAATGCACTGTATGGCCTCAAACAAGCACCTCATGCTTGGTATGACACACTCAAAGACTTCCTAAAGAGCAAAGGATTCAAACCCGGTTCTCTAGATCCCACTCTCTTCATGAAGACATATCATGGTGAACTGTTCATATGCCAAATCTATGTGGATGACATTATCTTCGGCTACACTGATAAGAGATACAGTGATGAGTTTGAACATATGATGCAAGAGCAATATCAGATGTCCATGATGGGTGAGCTGAAGTTCTTCCTTGGTCTTCAAATCTGTCAGCAAAGAAATGGCATCTTCATATCACAAGAGGAATACCTCAAAGATTGCCTAGAGAAGTTTGGTATGGAAGACTGCAATGGGTACACAACGCCAATGCCAACCAAAGGCCAATTGGGCCCCGACGACAGTGGTAAAGAGTTCGATCAAAAGGTATACCGCTCCATGATTGGTTCTTTACTGTACTTATGTGCATCTAGGCCTGATATAATTCTTAGTGTTTGCATGTGTGCCCGGATCCAAGCGGCACCAAAGGAATCACATCACCTAGCACTGAAGCAAATTCTTTGATATTTGGCTCACATCCCAACACTGGGATTATGGTATCCAAAGGGCTCAGAGTTTGATCTAGTTGGATTCCAAGATGTTGATTATGCCGGTGACAAGGTTGATCACAGGTCCACATCAGGCACATGTCACTTTCTCAGATGACCTCTTGTTTGTTGGTCTTCAAAGAAGCAGAACTGTGTATTACTCTCCACTGCAGAATCTGAATACATTGCCGCGTTGAGGTTCTCTAGATGAAGCAAACTCTCAAGGGCTATGGCATCAACATGAAGCATGTGCCACTCTACTACGACAATGAAAGCGCCATCAAGATTGCTCACAATTCAGTTTAGCACTCGAAGACAAAGCACATTAAAATCCGTCATCATTTTCTCAGGGATCATGTGTTAAAGGAAGACATTGATATCATTGACGTCAATGCTGAAGAGCAACTGGCAGATATCTTCACAAAGCCCTTGGATGAGAAAAGGTTTTGCAAGCTGCGGTGTGATCTAAATATCTTAGAATCCTCGAATGTCCTATGAATAGACACACATCCTAACGCTTATGCATGTTGATGACTTAGATGTGCAACACACGAAGTCACGTATATCTTCAATTCATGAAAACTTACCCTCTAAGTGTGAACACATTAATGTGGAATTTGACTTCAGAGCGCCATGATAATTGTGTGTCGTGTCTGGGTATAATATTTCCTATACAATGGGTAACGCCACCACCAACTTTCTTGAAGATTTTCGATTGGCGCCATAATTGCATTATCTTCATATTTGGTTTGTCTTCAACATTGATTTGACTTCAAAGATTATCTTCACAATGTTTATTTGGTCTTCACACACACACACACACACACACACACACATATCTGTGTTTGTCCTCTACAACATTCACTTATAGCTATATCTTCAAATTTGCTACTTTATGAACTAATTAAATGTGATCGGACCCTAACCTCTTCTATGCTTATCCCTCAAATTCTCTCGTCTCTTCATATGCATTATGTTGACATGTGTCGAATGTCTTAAATGTGTCCTTGTCAGCTGAAGATACAGAGGCACACATTTAAAATGCTTTTAATGCACTTATCCTTTTTGCCTGAATACCGGAGAAGCCGGAATGACTACCCGACAAACCAGACGCGCGTGGGAACATGGCTCAACTCTCAGTGAGTTGCATAGGTGCCACGTGTTCACCAGATATGAACCATCAGAAGCACCTGCATAATTGCACTGCGCAACCCCTTCACCTTCTCGCGCTGTCGGGGGGATGAACCTAGGTAGGCAACGGAACCCAGATCCTTTTCAAAAACAACGGGGCCAACATCGCCCCTCAATCCGGCCCACGCTTTGCCAGGTCGCTCAACCCGGACAAGCCCCTTGACCCGACCGAACTCTCCAACCCGGCCAAGGTCCTCGACTCGGCCCCAACAACCAGCTCAAGGTAGCCGAGCCCGGCACACCAAGGTTTCCCCAACAAGCCTGCTCCACCCTTGGCATGTTCCTCAACCCAGCCACGGGTCAGCTCTCGTCCCACCCAGGCCGTACTATGGGACAAGTCCCCATCTACCGATGACCAAGGCAACAATACCCCACCCGTGCCTCTGGTCAGCCGGGGCGTGGCAACATGGCCCCTAACCTACCCGCTGACCAGGGCCGGCATGGCAATAGTGCCCCCGTCATCACCACTGACGCCAGCAAGCGGCGGCCTGACGGAGCGCCACTCTACCCGACTCAACCCGGCCACTCCCTGACAATCGACAAGACGGTGCACAGTGCCCCTGGCAAGTGGGGCCCACGCCTAGGGGAACCCGGCGAATCACCTGGCACCCGGCGGGTCCTAGCTCCAGGTTCCTAGACGCCGACAACCCGACCCTACGGCCTTGTAACATTACCATTGTACCCCTGGGGGGTTGGCCTATAAAACCCCCCAGGATCCCTCATGCATACGGGCAAGTGATACGTCTCCATCGTATCTATAATTTTTGATTGTTCCATGCAAATATTCTTTAACTTTCATATACTTTTGGCAACTTTTTATACTATTTTTGGGACTAACATATTGATCCAGTGCCCAGTGCCAGTTCCTATTTGTTGCATGTTTTATGTTTTGCAGAAAACCAATATTAAACGGAATCCAAACGGGATAAAAACAGACGGAGAATTATTTTGGAATATTTGGGATTTTCTGGAGGAAGAATCAACGCGAAACGGTGTCCGAGGTGGCCACGAGATAGGGGGCGCGCCTGGCACTCTCGTGGGCCACCCGTAAGGCAGTTGATGCCCTTCTTTTGCCGCAAGAAAGCTAATTTTATGAGAAAAATCTGGGCAAAAGATTCACCCCAATCGGAGTTACGGATCTCTGGATATTTAAGAAATGGTGAAGGGGTAGAATCAGGGAACGCAGAAACAGAGAGATAGATCCAATCTCGGAGGGGCTCTCGCCCCTCCCAAGCTATGGGAGCCAAGGACCAGAGGGGAAATCCTTCTCCCATCTAGGGAGGAGGTTAAGGAAGAAGAAGAAGAAGAAGGGGGCCTCTCCCCCCCTTGCTTCCGATGGCGCCGGAGCGCTGCCGGGGGCCATCATCATCACCGCGATCTTCACCAACACCTCCGCCATCTTCACCAACATCTCCATCACCTTCCCCCATCTATATCCAGCGGTCCACTCTCCCGCAACCCGCTGTACCATCTACTTGAACATGGTGCTTTATGCTTCATATTATTATCCAATGATGTGTTGCCATCCTATGATGTCTGAGTAGATTTTCGTTGTCCTATCGATGATTAATGAATTGATATGATTGGTTTGAGTTACATGTTTTATTATTGGTGCTGTCCTATTGTGCCCTCCGTGTCGCGCAAGCGTGAGGGATTCCCACTGTAGGGTTTGCAATATGTTTATGATTTGCTTATGGTGGGTGGCATGAGTGACAGAAGCATAGACCCGAGTAAGTAGGTTGTTTGCGTATGGGATAAAGGGGACTTGATGCTTTAATGCTATGGTTGGGTTTTACCTTAATGAATCTTTAGTAGTTGTGGATGCTTTCTAGAGTTCCAATCATAAGTGCATATGATCCAAGTAGAGAAAGTATGTTAGCTTACGCCTCTCCCTCAAATAGAATTGCAATAGTGATTACCGGTCTAGTAACATAGTCAATTGCTTAGGGGAAATTTCACAACTCCTACCACCACTTTTCCACACTCGCTATATTTACTTTATTGTTTATTTATCTAAACAGCCCCTACTTTTCATTTACGTGTTCTTTATTATCTTGCAAACTTATCCAACAACACCTACAAAGTACTTCTAGTTTCATACTTGTTCTAGGTAAAGCAAACGTCAAGTTTGCGTAGAGTTGTATTGGTGGTTGATAGAACTTGAGGGAATATTTATTCTACCTTTAGCTCCTCGTTGGGTTCGATAATCTTACTTATCGAAAACTATTGCGATCCCCTACACTTGTGGGTTATCAAGACCTTTTTCTGGCGCCGTTGCCGGGGAGTCATAGCGTGGGGTGATTATTCTCGTGTGTGCTTGTTTGCTTTATCACTAAGTAATTTTTATTTGCTATTCTAAGTTGTTCTCTATCTTTAGTTATGGATATGGAACACAAAATACCAAAAAAATTAGGTGTACTTGCTACTCATGTAGATGGGGTAACTCCTAAAAACCCCGATTCTCATTATGTGAAAGATATTATGTACTACTTTGATAATCCTGAGAAAACCCCATTCAACTTTATAATGGGAGACACGTTGGATCAACGTGAATACTTTAGGGATTATCGCTCGACACAAAAACGGGAACTATTATGGGATCAATTTATTATGTTGCGTTGGTATGCTCGTCAACTATGCTTGAGATATGATTATACTTGTTGCTCTAGGATGAAGGCTCCACACCTTCCCTTTTCATGCAAATTTAATGATAATGAAACCTTAGCTTCTTATGCTAATGGTAGATATGATTACTATGATGTGGAACAAATAGAAGAATTTGTTGCTTTTATGGGTGCTTATGAGATTGAATCTATGTTTAAAACATTTGAGATTTTGATGATTCAGTTTATAGACCAGAAAATCTTGCTACACTTAGATATTGCTATGAAAATTATGAATACAATTACTATATTAATGCATTTATTGAGAAAGTCTCCGCTGTCCAAGAAGAGACTAATATTTTGCAGGAAGCTATGGAAGAAGAAATTGATGAAGCTGTGAGCTCATTGGATGAAAAAGATGACGAGGAGAGCGAAGAACAAAAGGAGGAAGAGCGGATTGATCACCCGTGCCCACCTTCTAATGAGAGTAACTCTTCAACTCATACATTGTTTAATTCCCCTTCGTGCTTACCGAAGGATGATTGCTATGATGATTGCTATGATCCCTTTAATTCTCTTGAAAAATCCCTTTTTGATGATGTTTGCTATGTTTGTGGCCAAGATGCCAATATGAATTATGCTTATGGAGATGAACTTGCTATAGTTCCTTATGTTAAACATGAAATTGTTGCTATTGCACCCACACATGATAGTCCTATTATCTTTTTGAATTCTCCCAACTACACTATATCGGAGAAGTTTGTGCTTGCTAAGGATTATATTGATGGGTTGCCTTTTACCATTGCACATGATGATTCTGATGAATGTAATATGCATGTGCTTGCTGCTCCTACTTGCAATTATTATGAGAGAGGAACTATATCTCCGCCTCTTTATGTTTCCAACACGATAGAATTGCAAGAAACTGCTTATACTATGCATTGGCCTTTACTTGGTGTGCATGAATTGTTCTTTTATGACATGCCGATGCATAGGAAGAGAGTTAGACTTCATTGTTGCTTGATATATGTTACTTTGTGCTCACTACTAAATTAAAAATCATCGTTAATTAAAATTGTCTTTGATATACCTTGGGATCCGGGTGGATTCATTACTTGAGCACTATATGCCTAGCTTAATGGCTTTAAAGAAAGCGCTGCCAGGGAGACAACCCGGAAGTTTTAGAGAGTCATGTATTTCTGTTGAGTGCTTTTATATAGTTTAAAAGCAAAAAAATAAATAAAGAGGGGAACCTAAAAACTTTTCAAAAAGGAAAGTGAAAGTGACAGAGACAAGCGTTGGTGAAGTGGGAGAGCTCCTTGAACTTTGTTCATGCTCACGGAAACTTTGTGAATCTTGATTACGGAAACTTTTCATCAAAAATAATTATCCCCTTGTACAATTCCATTGTATTATAAAAATAATGTGCCAAGGTTTGCCTTTAGGATGTTTATGATGCTTGTTGGTTTGTACGGTGCAGGAAAGAAACTTTGGCTGTAGTGCGCGATTTTACATTTTTAACTGGAACGTCAAATGGTTCTGATTGTTTTTTCATTGTGTTGATGTACAACTTGTTTATTGTTCCTAATTTTGGTATAATTTTTGGGTTACCACAAGTATGGTGGATGTTCAGATTTCTACAGACTTTTCTGTTTTTGACAGATTCTGATTTTTGATGCATAGTTTGCTTGTTTTGATGAATCTATCAATTTTTGTCAGTGGATTAAGCCATGAAAAACTTATATTACAGTAGACACAATGCGAAAACAAAATATGAATTGGTTTGCAACAGTACTTAGAGTGGTGATTTGCTTTATTATACTAACGGATCTTACCGAGTTTTCCATTGAAGTTTTGTGTGGATGAAGTGTCTAAGCGAGGAGGTCTCGATATGAGGAAAAGGAAGAGAGGCAAGAGCTCAAGCTTGGGGATGCCCAAGGCAACCCAATTAAATATTCAAGGATACTCAAGCGTCTAAGCTTGGGGATGCCCCGGAAGGCATCCCCTCTTTCTTCAACAAGTATCGGTATGTTTTCAGGTTCGTTTCGTTCATGCATTATGTGCAAGTCTTGGAGCGACTTTTCCATTTAGTTTTCACTTTTCTTTTATACACCATGCTGGTATGAGATAGTCCTTGGTTGATTTATAGAATTATCATTGCACTTCATTTAGATCTTTTGAGTATGGCTTTATAGAATGCTTCATGTGCTTCACGTATATCGTTTGAAGTTTGGATTGCCTGTTTCTCTTCACATAGAAAAACCGCCATTTGTAGAATACTCTTTCGCTTCATTTATATTTGTTAGAGCATGGGCATGTATTTTGTAGAAAGAATTAAACTCTCTTGCCTCACTTATATCTATTTAGAGAGATGATAGGAATTGGTCAATCACATGGTTAGTCATAAAATCCTACATAAACTTGTAGATCGCTGAATATGATATGTTTGATTCCTTGCAATAGTTTTGCGATATAAAGATGGTGATATTAGAGTCATGCTAGTGGGTGGTTGTGGATTGTAGAGACACTTGTGTTGAGGTTTGCAAGTCCCGTAGCATGCACGTATGGTAACTGTTGTGTGAAAAATTTGAAGCATGGGGTGTTTCTTTGATTGTCTTCCTTATGAGTGGCAGTCGGGGACGAGCGATGGTCTTTTCCTACCAATCTATCCCCCTAGGGGCATGCGTAGTAGTACTTTGCTTTGAGGGCTAATAAACTTTTGCAATAAGTATATGAGTTCTTTATGACTAATGTGATTCCATGGATTATACGCACTTTTACCTTTCCATCATTGCTAGCCTCTTCGGTACCGTGCATTGCCCTTTCTCACCTCGAGAGTTGGTGCAAACTTCACTAGTGCATCGAAACCCCGTGATACGATACGCTCTATCGCACATAAGCCTCATTATATCTTCCTCAAAACAGCCACCATACCTACCTATCATGGCATTTCCATAGCCATTCCAAGATATATTGCCATGCAACTTCCATCATCATTATATACATGACTTGAGCATTTATTGTCATATTGCTTTGCATGATCGTAAGATAGCTAGCATGATGTTTTCATGGCTTGTCCGTTTTTTATGTCATTGCTACGCTAGATCATTGCACATCCCGGTACACCGCCGGAAGCATTCATATAGAGTCATATCTTTGTTCTAGTATCGAGTTGTAATATAGAGTTGTAAGTAAATAAAAGTGTGATGATGATCATTATAGAGCATTGCCCCATAAAAAAAGAAAAAAAAAGAAAAAAAGGAAAGGCCAAAGAAGCCTAAATAAAAAAGGGGGCCAAAGAAGCCCACCCAAAAATAAAAAAAAAGAAAAAAAGAAAAAAAAGAAAAAGAAAAGGGGCAATGTTACTATCCTTTTTCCACACTTGTGCTTCCAAGTAGCACCATGTTCTTCATATAGAGAGTCTCTTATGTTGTCACTTTCATATACTAGTGGGAATTTTTCATTATAGAACTTGGCTTGTATATTCCAACGACGGGCTTCCTCAAATGCCCTAGGTCTTCATGAGCAAGCAAGTTGGATGCACACCCACTTAGTTTTCAGTTTGTGCTTTCATACACTTATAGCTCTAGTGCATCTATTTCATGGCAATACCTACTCCTCGCATTGACATCACACTACTAGGGAAAAGGCTAGCAGCAGCGTGGGTTTTAGGTGTATCAGTAGCGCGGGTAGCGGCGCTACTAATAAGGCGCTACAGCTAACACATAGCAAGTAGCACGGGCTCACCGGCACTACTGCTACACAAGTGTAGCAGCAGCACGGTTAGCGGAAGCTCGCTACAGCTAGTAGCTCTAGTGTGCTTTCCCTGGACGCGCTACTGCTATCGCGGCGCTGCCGCTAACTTTTATACACTCGCTACTGCTAATTTAAGTAGTTTTTTGTTTTTTTTCGGCATATTTGTTTTGTATTTGAACAGGCTTTATAGAAGAATCTTTAGCACATAGAAATGTCATCATGATACACATACAAATGCCTGCAAGACCACAAATGTAATCGTAGCATATAGATACAAATAGTCTCATCATAATCATCATCCAACACAAAGTGGTATCTTGTCATCATCTCGAAAATAGCGATACATGCAAGTCTCAAATACTTGCAACTACAACAACGTCATCCATCTAAACAAAGGTATACGCAAGAAGAGCTATCACTATGAGTGACAGCGGAACTATGCAGTACATGAGGTGGCTGCTACGAGTCCTCTCTCATGCTAGCGTGAACCTCAAGTAACTAGCTTCTCCTTCTTGTCTGCTTTTGAAGCCTTTATGGCTGGCGCCCGTGAACCCATTCACTTGCGCCTGACACTCATGCCACTCATTGTACACCCCTGGAACCTTCCCTTTGTACACGACATAGCAATTCCATCTCGCCATCAAGAAACTAGGTACCTGTTAGAGATGCATGTTCATGAAGAGGATGTACAATCATATATATGCAACAAAATATACTAGAGCAACACCGAAAAAGAAAGGGTTAGCAACTAGATGCAACATACAATACGCAAATTAATTAACTAGAGGTACGCAGGTCATCGTACGCAAACTAACAAAGTAGCTTACGCAAGTTCGGCAGGGACCGTGGACATCACAAAGTTTCATCGCTACAAAAAGTATACAAGTTCAACCGACACATATCATCATCATCGGCATCATAAATCACTAGAAGTTCCATCCTTCCATATCATCGAGGATGAACCCTAGCTTCTTGAATGGCGTGAGGTCTAGACGTTGCATGCCTATGTGAGTTCGGACGTCAGCTCGCGATATAGGGCCGTGGTGGAACATCCCCTTCTCATCGACGACTTCTTTCATGATGATCGTCGCAATGTTGCTTTGGATGCGAAAGAAGTCATCTCTAAGTTCATAATCCGCTTCTCCATGAGATTCTAGCCACTTGTGGATATGATCATCATTTCTGCTTCTCATGCGAAGCTTTTGGTGATCCGTGTTGAACTGAATCATGAGATGGACGATGTAGAATCCATCCTTCTTGCTTTGTTTTGGGACATGGATGCAGGAGAAGTTAGTTTTATGCGCGAAACCCATCTTCTTGTTCCTTTGTTTCCTGATCTGCACGTGGCCACCTCTAAAGCTGAAGCCTTGGAGAGCATCATCTAGAATATTCATTATGTGGGTGTAGTCTTTTATCTCGTAGTCTCTGGAAGGGTCAAAATACACGACGTGGGAGACTTGTGGGTAAAGAACGATAAGGACGGCGCGCCTGTTGCTGCGGGGAAAAGACACCTCAAATTATTCCCCATATGAGAGAGAAGGAATGATTGAAATGGACGAAAGGGTTGTCCGGAACTGACTTACTTTGGATGATAAGGCACGAGGACAATTTCCCGGTCCTTATTCTGTACCATGAAGTTTTGGAGGTACTCCCTAGCAATTTCACGCTCAAAGTCGCCGAGACTCAAGAAAGACTCGTGCATGTAGTACGGATCCGCCACACAGATTTGCGAGACTTCTTCACTCTTCATGGCGGAGCTCATATGTAGCGCAAAAAGGCGGACAATTGTAAAATCAAGCCGCCTTGTTAGAAACATCTCAAAGATATGGTCAAACCGCAGGAAGAACACCTCCGCGGGCCGTGTCTCGACGTAGCACTTCCCCTCAGGCACACGAGCCGTGTATGTTGGATATCCTGGATCCTTTGAGGCTAGCAGGTTTTTCTCAGTCGAAAGCACATGGTCGTGCAGTCTCCTGAGATCCCCTGATAGTGCCTCCAGCGGTTTCGGCGGTAGCATCGGCTCGCCCGTGAGATGGAACATGACCGCACCTTTCACGGGTAAACGCTCTTCAGAATGCATCGTCTGGCTGCTATGTGCTCTGGCTTGTTTGGAGGCAGTTATCTTCCCCGATCTCTTCCTTTCCTTTTTCTTGGGCACACCTTCCAGACCCTTCCTTAACCCCTGTCCCAGTGTTCCCGGGCTAAGTACTGTACGACCCTCGTGCCCGGCTAGTTGAGCCTGTGTTGAGGCGGCATCTTCAGGCGTGTCCTGTGAGGATTTCATGAAGAGAGACTTTTTGCAATCCCTGCTACGACCCTGCCCGGGCATATCATGCATATCCTCATTAGCAAGATGATAGCCCGATTCATCATATGGTTGACTCATCATATCTATGTCACAGTCATACGCGTTTGTATTGATGTAATCCATAGGGTCGACCTCCTTCTCATCATCCATTCTCTGTTCTACAGGAGAAATTACATCAGCCAGTACTATTGCACCCCCTTCGTCATGTCGTCCGCCGCTCTCACCCGGCACTACAGGAGCTGGTAATTGCGTAGGCGGGGTGGTGGTCTCCGCACATGCTTGTTGATGTGTGGTTATTGGTGTGCTCTCGGCCGGCTCCAAATGAATAAGATTCTTCGGCCATAGCAGCACCCAACCCTTGCAGCTTCCAATCCGCGGCGGGGTCTCATTGTCCGCTCCCACATGCTGTACTGGAGGAGGCAAATCCTCGTGCCCCGATTTCACACTGGTCAAGCTAACCCTGAAGTGCCTAGCGGGGATCGGCTGGTTGTGGAACATGGGTTGCGAGGGGTCCATTATCATTCCCTTTCCCACGTCCACCTTCTGGCCTTTGATCAAGTAGAGTCTGGTGCACGGGGTTTCTTTCTCCTGCAAACACATATGTCTGTGGCGTAAAACAACCGAAAGGCAACAAAAATGGAATATTATATATATATATATGTTGGTGCAACATGTAATTACCGTGACGGCGTCGAGCTCAGCCAAAGACGAAGGCCCACCTAGCACGCCTGAGACTGAGGACGGGCTGCTATGAGCGGGAGCGGCTGCGAGAGGAGGCCTGGTTGCGTGAGCAAGTGATGGTGCGATGGTGTTGTTGTTCATGGAGTTGCTCCCGACGAAACTGGGCAACAGGAAATCATGTACCGTCTTGTCTGGATTTTCCTTTGTCCAGTTGATGATAACTGGAACCAGGTTAGTAGCGAAATCATTTCTGCAGGCAGTTACAGTTGCATTGACTGCCTGCTGTAGCAACTCATATTTGTCCTCAGCTGCTTTTTTCGCGTCCTCAGCTGCTTTTTTCTCAACCGCAAGCTTTACCTTCGCGTTGATGTCCGTCTGACTAAAGTTCTTTTTCTGCTTCTTGGCCTCCGGGCCCTCGTCGTAAAACACCTTCCACGTGGCGCCGTCTCCAGCACCATGCACACGACCATATTGCGGCCGCTGGCCCAAAGGGAGTCCCTTAAGTTCGTTCAAGGCCCGGTTGAGAGGGGTGTCCCACTTGGGCCTCGTCGGAGAAGTAGGGCTTTCGGCTGCAAGCCGGTGTTGCTTCTCCAGTAGTCTAATCAATTTCCTCGTGATCTTGTCCATGTAAAAAACCTTTTTCTCCTTGTCCCACTTGTAGCGGGCCCTGATGAAGTCACGCTCCAAGGGGTTGGTGAACTTCGCGAAGGGGTCTGGGAGACCCACGGCTTCATGTTCTGCGTCATCCTTATCCCATATGGGCCTTTTACTGAGGTAGCCACGGCTTCCGAGGCGATGCTTCCCCGTGTTCCTTTGCTGAAGGCTCTTGAATTTCGCAGCCTTAGCCTTGGCTGCCTCGGTAGCGCAAGTGTCCTTGAACTTTTCGAACTCCTCTTCCGTAAGTGTCGGATTTTCCTCCAGAATCTTGGACAAGGGTTCATCAGCCTCAATAGCTCGTTTCACCCTCCCTTTCCAGGAGGCCAAATCATTGCTGAACATGCCCATGGCGTGATTGTTAATCTTTTTCATCTTCGGATCATCCCACGGTTGTTCTATGTTATCATCCCGGTCGGGGAACTGGAATCTCTTGTGCAACTTCGTTAGGAGCAACTACGTCAAATGTTCTTTACTCCTTAATTCATCGTCATTGATGCTCGCGCATTCCCGTAGGATGCATCCTACTTGGTTCCCATAGCACTTGCGAGGTTCTTCCGGCTCTAACGGCTCAAACTTGCCAAGTGCCATTTTTGTGATCACAAGTCGTCCAATCCCTAGTTTGTTAGGTTTTCGTATCCTCTGCTTCTTATGCTTCCTCTTTTCGGTAGCGGCATCGGGGCCGGTACCTTCCCCGCCGGTATCTTCCCCGCCGGAACCTTCCCCGCCGGTACCTTCCCCACCGGTCTCGGTGCTGGCACCGTCGGTGTCGATGTCGGCGTCAGTACCATCATCAAGGCCAACCTGCGAACCTTGCTTAGCAGTCAAATAGTCGAGGTACTCTTGTTCACCCTCATAATCCATCTCGTCTGCATCTTGGTCAGAAGGCCCAGTTTCTTCGTTGTTCGACATGTTTCCTATGATTAAGTGTCCTCATTTATTTCTAAAAGTATGAATAAATGAGAAATGACATAAAAAGAAATCTATGTGCCAGCAGTCGATATGCCAACTATGTAGCACAAATCATGCCTTTATTCACGAGAAATTTCGGCATGACCTGCTAAAAAATGGACATATCGAGCGCCTGAAATTCACCGGAACGGAAATGAATCAACATTCCAACGTAACATAGGCCACTCGGATCATTTTCCAAACATGACATATCCACATATCACATGTCCAATTCAAATTTGCATATAAATTCAGCTAATTTTGAAACCTAGCTAAATTCATAACTAAATAGATAACCTAATTAACATACTGCCCTAACTAAAACCTAAGTAGCAGAGAGAGAGAGTGGGAGGGGAGGTTTACAGAGGGTGCAGGGGCGAGGAGGCAGGCCCGACAACGGCCGAGGTTGGGAGGGGAGGAAGCAGAGGAGGGAGGCGAGGGCCGACGGGTCGGAGGCGAGCGCGCTAGGGTCGGGGGCGAGCGCGGCGTGGTCGGG
>NC_041393.1:623689293-623699726 GCF_002162155.2 Triticum dicoccoides | reverse complement strand
GAGCGCCGGCGCCGGGGTCAGGGGCGAGCGCCGGGGTCGGGGTCGTGGGCGAGGGCGGGGTCGGGGGCGAGCGCCGGCGCCGGGGTCGGGGGCGAGCGACGGGGGAAGAGAGAGTGGGGATGTGGGGGGAAAAGGCGGGATGAAGCAGGGATAGTGAGAATTTTGGGTTAAGTGGACGTAGCAGCAGCGCGTTTGGCCAAAATGCGCTGCTACTACCTTCAGTAGCTGTAGCTATTTGTACGAAACGCGCTACCACTACCTTCAGTAGCTGCAGCGGTTTATACGAAAAGCGCTGCTACTACCTTCAGTAGCTGTAGTAGTTTATACGAAACGCGCTACTACTACCTTCAGTAGCTGCTACTACTTCCAGTTTTCCTTTTTCTTTTCCTTTATTTTCTCCCACTTTTATTTCTAGAGAGAAGTGAACGAAGGGAGGGCGATATATATTGCATCATCTGACGGTTAAATATGTATGCAAAATAGGAACATATATATTACATCATTGGACCCATGCATAATAATGGCTAAGTGTGTATACAAAATAGGAACATATATATATATATATATTACATCATTTAACCGATAACATACGGTTCCTCAGCGCCGACGTTTTCGTTTTTGAGTCAGCTTCTTTCCTTCTTGTTCGTCGAAGAATAATTGAGCCCCTCATTGTGACTTTGCCTTTTCCATGGAGTACGATTTTTTCTTAGGTAATGTAGTATTGATTCTTCTTTTGACGTATACTTCATCATCATCATCATCTTCCCTCATTGGGTTGCCGTACTGATCATAGTCTTCCTCGTTGGCGACTCCATCCATTCCAATGATGTTCCTTTTGCCTCTCCTCAAGACAACACGACTGGGATTGCATGGGTCGGTTATGAAGAAGCATTGTGTCACGTGCTTCGCGTGTACCCATGGCTCGTTTTTTGCGATAGCGTTCACGGTAGCACTCTTGGCGTCGGGTATACTCATGGTAGTGAAAATCCGGTTTTCTCTTTGGACATTCTTTGCCCATCTGACATGGAACATCATCGTGTTGTGCAGTCCAGAGTAGTCAAGCTCCCAGATCTCCTCGACCCTTCCATAAAATCGTTCAGTTGTGCCGTTGTCGCTGCCGGTCATGCATTCCATCGTCACCCCTGAGTTCTGATCATCACTGTCCATATCTTTGGCCTCCATGTAGAACGTGTATCCGTTGATATCATATGCCTGATAGGTTACGAGGTTGGGCGAGGGGCCATGTGCTAAGGCGTATATGAGCAATCCGTCCTTAGAGCCCTCCTCCAGGGGATTCGCAATAATATGCTCTTTGAACCAATGAAGGAAAGTGGAGTTGTGCTCTCTAGTAACTTCGGCGTTTGTCCTGCATACCCCCCGGTCACGATACTTCTTTGCGATAATTTCTTTGTGCAGTGCCACGAAAGGATCTAACTCGTCTAGGTGTTGTAGCACTACCAAGTTTGCTCTGTCAAAGTCGCTGCGTCGATCTGAGTATGCCACGTGCAGTTCCCTGCGACCGTTGCAGTGACCATCTCCTTCGAGCCTCCCACCGTGCTTGTTAACGGGAAAACCAATACTAACACCAGGCGGCTGGTCTGCGCCATATAGAAAATTCTCACAGAAAGAGATGCACTCTTTTGTCAAATAGCCCTGGACGATGCTTCCATCCGGACGGGACATGTTACGAACGAATCCTTTGATGATCCCATTCATCCTCTGAAACGGCATCATGTTGTGCAGGAATGACGGCCCCAGGTCTATTATGTCATCCACAATATGGACACACAGATGCACCATCACGTCAAAGAACGCGGGCGGGAAGTACATCTCAAGCTCATTCAGTATCACAACAATCTCTTCCTGTAGCCTTCGGATCTGCTTCACACTGATCGACTTTTGAGAGATGACGTCGAAAAAGTTGCAGAGACCAATAAGCGTGTCACGGACGTGCTTGTCCATTATCCCTCTAAGGGCAACAGGTAGTATCTGTGTCATCATCACATGACAGTCATGAGACTTCATCCCGCTAAACCTTTTCTTGTCCGTGTCTAGATATCTGCTTATCTTGCCACGATAACCGAAACTAACTTTGACTCCGGTAAGGCACTTAAAGAAGGCATTGATCTCAGCCTGACTTAAGGTGAAGCAAGAAGGGGGGCAATAATCCTCTTTCTTTCTTTTCTTGCCCTTATTCTCCCGTGCCTCTGTCTTCGTCTCTGTCTCGTCTGACATTTTACGGGGCGGCATGTGCAGATCTTCCCTGATTTTCTAATCTTGCAAGTCTTTTCTTGCCTTCGGCCCATCCTTGGTCTTATCCGACATATTCATCAGTGTTGCGAGCAAGCTCTCAAGGACATTCTTACAAATATGCATTTGATCAAGGCAATGAGGTGTATCGAGTTTGTGCCAGTACTCCAAGTCCCAGAACACAGACCTCGTCTTCCATACCTTCAACAGCGGGTCCGACGCCTTTCTCATCGTCTTTCTCGGCGTGGGGCACTCCTTCCAGTTTTTCAACAGCTCATCGATTTTGGCACCGCTCCGCTTACGTGGAGGTCCTTGATGCTCAGCGTGACCATTGAATAGATCTCCACGGTTTCTCCACGGGTCGTCCTGTTCAAGCCATCTTCGATGCCCCATGTACACGATTTTCCCAGACCCGCCATCTTTCCTTGACGTTAGCTGCTGAGATGTCGTATCATCCATGCTCCGCGTGCATCCGCAATATCCATGGCACACCTGGCCTGCCACATATTCGTAACTGAGATAGTCCTGCACTGTCGTGATCAGTGCGGCTCTCATGTTGAAATACTCGCCTTTGCTTGCGTCCCATGTCTTGGCCGGTGTTTTCCATAACGTGTCTAACTCCTCTTGACGTAGCCCTAGATACAAATTAATATTATTTCCTGGTTGTTTCGGCCCTTGAATAAGCATGCTCATGTGAATGTACTTCGATTTCATGCACAACCAGGGGGGGAGATTGTACATCCATACAAACATGAGGGTCCCGCACGATTGAACTTAGTACCGACGAACTCTGCTGCGTGGAGTCCATGTCGTTCTCTCCGCCGCCATGTCCGGCCCCTTCTCCTCTGCCATGTCCGGCCCCTTGTCCGCCGCCATGTCCGGCCTCTTCCCTGCCGCCATTATCGATCATCTCTTCGTCTTGCCCCGTGTCATCATCGCGTGCCCCGTCGGCATCCTCAACATCGTCATCCTCATCTTCAGTTATCCACCGAGTATAGCCATCCATGAAACCAGTCATGAGCAGGTGCGCTTCGACACGACCATCGTCATAGGGGTCGAACCAAACTATTCCTTTGCATTTTCGACACGGACATAAAACCTCTGTCCGGTTATTTTCTTTCATGTCCTGCACCGCCGATCGCAACCACCTGCCCACCATCGTTCCACTGACCATCGTCAACTCTGCACGATAATAATAAACAAATTGATTATAAAAATTCGTGCATGCATCAAAGTCATACAAAAATTCGGCATGACCTTCCCTAAAAATAGGACATATATGGATCTAGAGTTTGCCCGGAATTCGCCAAAACGGAAATAAATCGACATTTCAGCAAAACATAGGCAACTCAAAAGCACAATTTGGCGTCAACTCATGCCACACACACAATTTCCACAAACATATCACACACACATAAACATATTTCCATTTTGCAAAAGCATGAAATTTTCATCACCTATCTCGAGATCGAGCACACGGTGGAGATGATGTTGTAGGGAGATCAAAATTGCACACAACTCTTCTTGACAAACATAGATCTAGTTAGGGGGAAAATAGGTCTTAACTAAATCCTACATCTACCTAGCTACCTAATTTGGGAGGAGACAACTTCAACTAGTGGAGGGGAAGGAAAAAGAGAAAGGAGATGCATTAATGGAGGTGGTGTAGTTAGGTAGAAGTAATGAAGAGAGAGAAAGGTAGATAGAAGAGAGAGAGTAATGGGGGAGATGTATTGAGGAAGAAGAAGAATGAGAGTGAGAGCATGTGGGAGGTAGGGGAAAGGGAAGAGAGGAGAGGGAGGGGGGACGGTGGGGAAAAGGTGGAGGGGTTGGTGCAGATTAGCAGTAGCGCGGGACGTAAAACGCACTGCTGATAAGGAAGTAGCAGCAGCGCGCTTTCGTCAGAAGCGCTACTGCTAACCGGGACAAAAAGTGTGACCAATTTGAAAATTAGCAGCAGCAACCTCAGAAAAACCATGCTACTACTACAGCTTTAGCAGTAGCGCGGTTAGCGATACCGCGCTGCTACTAAATGGAGGTGAGGGGGCACTGTCGGTCGATATTTGTAGCAGCGCATGTTACACAGAGCGCGCTACTGCTAAACACTTGTCAGTAGCGCATTTTCCTCACCCACGCTACTACTAATTAGCAGCAGCGCTCCTTTTTGAGCAGCACTGCTGCTAAGATTCTGTGTATAGGGTTTTCCCTAGTAGTGTCAATTGATGGGCATCTCCATAGCCCGTTGATTAGCCGCGTCAATGTGAGTATTTCTCCCTTTTGTCTTCTCCATATAAACCTCCATCATTTTATTCTATTCCACTTATAGTACTATATCCATGGCTTGCGCTCATGTATTGCGTGAGGGTTGAAAAAGCTGAAGCGCGTTAAAAAGTATGAACCAATTGCTCGGCTCGTCATCGGGGTTGTGCATGATGGGAGCATTTTTGTGTGACGAAAATGAAGCATGGCCAAACTATATGATTTTGTAGGGATAAGCTTGCTTTGACCTTGTTGTTTTGAAGAGACATAATTGCTTCATTGGTACGCTTGAAGTATTATCGTTTTTATGTCAAATGATAGACTATTGCTTTGAATCACTCATGTCTTAATATTCATGCCATGATTAGATATTTGATCAAGATTATGCTAGGTAGCATTCCATACCAAAAATTATCTTTTTTTATCATTTACCTACTCGAGGACGAGAAGGAATTAAGCTTGGGGATGCTGATACGTCTCCGTTGTATCTATAATTTTTGATTGTTCCATGCCAATATTCTTCAACTTTCATATACTTTTGGCAACTTTTTATACTATTTTTGGGACTAACATATTGATCCAGTGCCAGTTCCTGTTTGTTGCATGTTTTATGTTTCGCAGAAAACCAATATCAAACGGAATCCAAACGGGATAAAAACGGATGGAGAATTATTTTGGAATATTTGGGATTTTATGGAGGAAGAATCAACGCGAAACGGTGTCCGAGGTGGCCACGAGACAGGGGGCGCGCCCACACCCCCTGGGCACGCCTGGCACCCTCATGGGCCACCCGTAAGGCGGTTGATGCCCTTCTTTTGCCACAAGAAAGCTAATTTTATGAAAAAATCTGGGCGAAAGATTCACCCCAATCGGAGTTACGAATCTCCGGATATTTAAGAAACGGTGAAGGGGTAGAATCAGGGAACACAGAAACAGAGAGATAGATCCAATCTCGGAGGGGCTCTCGCCCCTCCCAAGCCATGGGAGCCAAGGACCAGAGGGGAAACCCTTCTCCCATCTAGGGAGGAGGTCAAGGAAGAAGAAGAAGAAGGGGGCCTCTCTCCCCACTGCTTCCGGTGGCGCCGGAGCGCTCCCGGGGGCCATCATCATCACCGCGATCTTCACCAACACCTCCGCCATCTTCACCAACATCTCCATCACCTTACCCCATCTATATCTAGCGGTCCACTCTCCCGCAACCCGCTGTACCCTCTACTTGAACATGGTGCTTTATGCTTCATATTATTATCCAATGATGTGTTGCCATCCTATGATGTCTGAGTAGATTTTCGTTGTCCTATTGGTGATTGATGAATTGCTATGATTGGTTTGAGTTGGATGTTTTATTATTGGTGCTGTCCTATTGTGCCCTTCGTGTCGCGCAAGCATGAGGGATTCCCGCTGTAGAGTTTGCAATATGTTTATGATTTGCTTATGGTGGGTGGCATGAGTGACAGAAGCACATACCCGAGTAAGTAGGTTGTTTGCGTATGGGATAAAGGGGACTTGATACTTTAATGCTATGGTTGGGTTTTACCTTAATGAATCTTTAATAGTTGCGGATGCTTGCTAGAGTTCCAATCATAAGTGCATATGATCCAAGTAGAGAAAGTATGTTAGCTTACGCCTCTCCCTCAAATAGAATTGCAATAGTGATTACCGGTCTAGTAACATAGTCAATTGCTTAGGGGAAATTTCACAACTCCTACCACCGCTTTTCCACACTCGCTATATTTACTTTATTGTTTATTTATCTAAACAGCCCCTACTTTTTATTTACGTGTTCTTTATTATCTTGCAAACTTATCCAAC
The DNA here is from genome assembly GCF_002162155.2 of Triticum dicoccoides. Taxonomy (NCBI): domain Eukaryota; kingdom Viridiplantae; phylum Streptophyta; class Magnoliopsida; order Poales; family Poaceae; genus Triticum; species Triticum dicoccoides. The sequence goes on along the minus strand of NC_041393.1, from coordinate 623,693,405 downwards.
AACACCTACAAAGTACTTCTATTTTCATACTTGTTCTAGGTAAAGCAAACGTCAAGTTTGCATAGAGTTGTATCGGTGGTCGATAGAACTTGAGGGAATATTTATTCTACCTTTAGCACCTCGTTGGGTTCAACACTCTTACTTATCGAAAACTGTTGCGATCCCCTACACTTGTGGGTTATCAGCAAGCACTCAACAAAGTAGCCAACTGACCAGTAGAACACACAGATAGAGGGAAGGAGCAGCCTAAGCCCTGGCTAGCCTTCCTTCTTCCTCCAAACAACTCTAGGAGCAACTATGTACTATTGTATATCAACCTCACTCGGCAGGACTAGGGGTGTTATCTCTCGGAGAGCCCCGAACCTGGGTATGTCTTGCGTCCCGCGCTCGCTCATGCCGACCTCGCCTCTGGAGCCCACCAGTGCCCTCAAGCCTCCTCCTCTCTTTAGCCATCCCTTGGCATCTGCCGTGCGCCCACCACGACAGTTGGCGCCCACCGTGGGGCAGCTCGAGGTCCTGGCCGGGAGCATGCTTCAGACGGGGCTCCTGTCCGACTCCGACGAGCCCGTCACGCTTGCGGACGACGTCATCGACGCGCTCGCCGCCTCCGTCGCCGCGTTGTGCATATCCGATGCGCCTGTGGCCAATGAGTACCCCAGCGAGGTACTTGACTTTTCCGATTCCCCCCTCTCCCTCAGCGGCAGCGCCCCCTCTGGGGCAATGGACGTCCACATGGAGGTCTTTGTCACCGGCACCGACGCCTCCTCCTCATCGAGCGCAGCGAGAAAGGCCGCTGAAGCCAAGGCTGCAATGGGTCAGGCCGCCTCGCCCAACCCATTGTGCCCTGCGATGCAGAGCCTTCGCATCCCCATCGACACCAACATCGACACCTCCAACATCACCGAGGCCCGAGCCCGGCTTGAAGAGAACCGCCAGCACCTACTGGACCTGATGGAGACGCTCGCTGTCACGCAGGGTTGCCAGGATCCCGCTCAGCTGGAGCACAACGTCACCTACGGCTTCATGCCTGCCGCGGCCGAGCCAAGCCAGGTCACCAATGTGCGAGCCCGGGGCGGCGCGATCGGCCGCGCCTTCGGCGCCATCCCGCCCGTCTACAAGAATCCCGTGAAGAACATGTGTGCTGCCCAGGCGGCCACAGTCGGCCTGGACCAACTCACGGGCGAGGATCTGATGGATCGCATCAAGCGGATGAACGACCTCCTCGACGCGGCCAACGTGCAGTAGGACCGCCTCAACCAACTCGCCAAGCTAGCGAGATCCGGCTCCACCCGCGCTGGCGAGCCCGGCGATCATCAGCACACGGCGTCCTCACCACCCGGCGAGGCGCACTCCGTACGCACCCGGACCCGGTGCGACCCGGCCCCAACGACTGCCGGCGGCTTAGGCGACGACCCAGCCCCGGAAAACCGATGTGGACCCGACCAGCCCGGTCGGTGTCCGGCTCCAACCGACCCAGTCCCCCGTGGCCTGGTCGCCAGCCAACTCGGCGCACGCGCCATCGACGACACCGACGCTCGCCACCGCCTCGACTGGCTCGCTTTCTCCCTGGAGGTGGAAGAGAGCGGCGCCGTCGGGCCGGCGTGTTTTGACCCACGCATCCGGGACGAGCCCTTTCGCAAAGGGTTTACGCTCCCCCGCGACACCCCCAAGTACAACGGAACCGTGAAGCCGGAGGAATGGCTCACCAACTACACCACCGCCATCGGCATCGCAAGAGGCGACCACCGACTCGCCGTGCGCTACGTGCCGCTCATGCTCCAAGGGTCGGCCCGCACCTGGTTGAACAGTCTGCCAGTGGGCAGCATCAACACGTGGGTTGACTTCGTGCAGGCCTTAGTCCGCAACTTCACGGGGACCTACCGGCGACTCGGCCGCCCCAGCTAGCTCGCCATGTGCGTGCAAGGGCCGACGGAAACCGGCTGCGAGTACCACGCACGCTGGACCGAGCTTCGGAATAGTTGCGAAGGCATCCACGAGGTTCAAGCAATCCAGTACTTCGTCAACGGGTGCCGAGATGGCACCCTCCTTAAGCACAAGCTCTTGCGCTCCGAGCCGGCCACCATGGCCGCGCTCATGGTGACGGCGGACAAGTACGCCAATGCCGACTCCGCCATGAAGATCCAGGTGATGCTGGATGAAGCCGGCAAAGCAAAGCCGGTTCCCCCTTCGAAGCCGGCCGGTGAAGGCAGCCGGTAGCAACACAACCAGCAGAACAGCATGCGCAAGGCCGACCAGCTGGCTCAGCGCTACGACAACTGGCTCGCCGCGGCCACCGAGCCCGCAACCGACCCGGCAGCCAAGCGCCGGCAGACCGGCAAGACGGCATGGCAACCTGCCATGAGCTTCGAAGAGATGCTCGACGCCCCCTGCAAGCACCACAGCGTCGGAAGGCCGTCCACACACACGCTTCGGCATTGGGGCATCACCAAGTGCATGAGGGGCGACGTCCCGCCTCCTCCGGCTCCGGCTCTGGGCGCAGGTCAACCGCCTCCACCTCCTACACCGCCCCCAGCAGGCGGCACGATGCGCGACGATGTCTACCTGGATCAGAATGCATCCTACATCGTCTTCACCAGCCTCAGCGACGACAAGCGCAGCGAACGTCTCCTTCGGCAGGAGGTGAACACCGTCATCCCGGCCAAGCCGAAGTACATGCACTGGTCGGACCGCCCGGTCACATGGACCCGGGGAGACCATCCGGCTATCCTGCCGAATCCAGGTGGCTACGCCCTCGTCCTCAACCCCACCATCATCGCACCTCGGCGCACGTGCAAGTTTTCCCGAGTCCTCATCAATGGCGGCAGCAGCATCAACATCCTCTACCGCGACACCATGACCAAACTCGGCCTCGAGGCCAAGGACCTGGAGCCAACTCGGACGATCTTCCACGACATCGTTCCCAGCCTCTCCTGCTCTCCGATTAGCCGGGTCCGGCTCGACGTCCTGTTCGGCGATAGCAATCACTTCCGGCACAAGCTGATCTGGTTCGAGGTGGTGGACCTGTCCAGCGCGTACCATGCACTGCTGGGCCAACCCGCGCTCGCCAAGTTCATGGCGGTCCCCCACTACGCTTACCTGAAGATGAAGCTGTCGGGTCTGAAGGGCCTCATCACCATCACCGACGACTACCACAAGTCCCTGGAGTGCACACGAGATGGCGCCAAGTTGGCCGAGTCATTGGTCATAGCCGAGGAGCGGCGCCAGCTCGACCAGATCGTCTCCGTGGCCAACAAGAAATCAGCAGCACCGATCCCGGCCGAGGAGTCGGCAGACGAGGCCGCCTTCAAGCCCTCCAAAGAGACCAAGAAAGTAAAGTTGAACCCGGAAGACCCTCGATGCAACAAGTATGTGGTGATAGGCACCCGCATCGACAGCAAATAGGAAGGCGAGCTCGTCGACTTCCTCCGTGAGAATCGGGATATTTTTGCATGAACCCCAAAGAACATGCCGGGTATCCCGAGGAAGTACACCGAGCACAAACTCCACGTCTGCAAGGATGCCATGCCTGTCCGCCAACCCCCCTACAATGTTTCTCCGAAGAGAAGAGAAGAACCATCAGTGAGGAAGTCACCAAGCTTTTGGCGGCCGACTTCATCGTGGAAGTGTTCCACCCCGAGTGGCTGGCCAACCACTACTAGGGAAAACCTTATACACAGCATCTTAGCAGTAGCGCTGGACAAAACAGGGCGCTACTGCTACTTAGTAGTAGCGTGTTTAAATAAACCGTGCTACTGCTACTACTTTAGCAGTAGCACGTTCTAGTAAAACGCGCTGCTACTATGTTTGTACTGGGCGCAGATGGCTAGCCTCACTTATCAGTAGCACGCATCCCTAACCAGCGCTACTTCTATGTCCGTTAGCAGTAGCGCGTATCTCGGGAACGCGCTACTACTTACTTACCTTATCCTGGAGCGGTTGACCCTCTCACTCACTCTCCCTCTCACTCGCTCTCGCCCGTGCCGAACCCGTTGTCTGCTGCCGCCGCGCGGCTCCTCCACTGCGAGGTACTACCTCCTCCCTCCTCCCCTCCCCCCTCCTCCTCCGGTCGCACTCCTCCCACCGCCCCTCCCTCCTCCTCCTCCGCCCCCCTC
>NC_041393.1:623657477-623689152 GCF_002162155.2 Triticum dicoccoides | reverse complement strand
CCCTCCATCTCTTTTTTTATGTTTTACTATAGTTTTTTACTATTGTATAATGTAGTTTTTTTAACTGTTTTTAGTAAGTGTTTAAAATAATTAGTAAGTAAATTAACAAAACTAGTTTAACTAGTTTATTTTTAGTAAGAACTAGTTGAATTAATAGAACTAATGCATTTTTAGTAAGAAAATTAATATAACTAGTTGAACTAGTTTATTTTTAGAAATAACTAGTTTATTTTTATTTATAGTAAGTTTATTTTTAGTAAGAACTAGTTGAATTAATAGAACTAGTTGAACATGTCACATTTGTTGTTATTTTTTTTAGTTTAAGCAATTATTCCTGCATCGACGTCGACGGTGCCTATCCCGCATCCTTGTCGTCGATACCCGTCATTCTCTAGGGTTTTAGTTGTATTAGTGATGTTATATGTATGATACTATTCGGGATGTATTAGTGATAACTTATAGGGTTTTTGTTTTTGCAGAAATCAAGGAGCCCCTCCATCATCCCCGCCGCCGTCCCCATCACCGACCCCCACCGACCTCGAGGTGGGACCAGCCAAATCTCCATGTCAATATGAGTCCTATAAGATATGATGTAGATAAAAACATGTATATCTTGTGTTGCTAAAATAGGATATGTGGTTGCCCAAGTGGCCGGTCATGTTTGCAGGTTACACCTTCGAGTGGCCTATGTTTTGCCGGAGTGTTGATTAATTTCCATTCCGAAAAATTTCAGGCGCTTGATATGTCCTGTTTTAGCAAAGGTCATGCCGGAATTTTCCGTGAATTTTGGCATGACTTGTGCTAGAATATGTAGGAAATATCGAGTGGCCTGGATTTGCTAGAAAGATAACTAAACGATATTTCAGGTTGACTTTAAGTCTGTCGAGGCCGAAGATTCCCGACCGTTGTCATGGGGGTCATTTCTCCTTATTCTCCGGGTGCTATACCTTTGTTATGCACTAGGGGAAGGAGGAGTAATGACCATCACCGACGGTCGCAAATGTCAGAGAGGAATCAGTGAGGGAGAGTCTCCACCATATATGAGAGGATGAAGAATCCCGACTGTTGTCGTGGGGGTAGCTTCTCCTTTGTTCCCGTATGCTAGACAATTTGGTGTAATGCACTCGGGAACGAAAGGAGGAGCTACCATCACCGACGGTCGAATATATACACCATGTGAGCTGAGAGTTTTCAAGAAAAGACTCGACAAACCGATAGTCAACCCGTGATGAATAATAATAATCTAATTTAGTTTTTCTAGTACATATATTTAATTGTACAACTTTAATCTTTGAATTGTGAACATAGGAAATGTCGTCGGATGAAGAAGGTCCCGGGGAGTGCACCTGGTGCGGCGCTAACCGGGGTTTCTGCGCAGGCCTCACCTGGATGAAGGTCGGTGCTTCAACATTAAGCTCGCGGAGGCCTTCGATTGTGATATGGTAAGCTACGACGCAAAGTGTTTTTTCGTAATTAAGCTCGACTTCTACTACTTCAGCGTGTAATTTTCGTCTTTTACAATTTGACTAGCTTATCCCATGCCATGCAAGACGCTATGTCTTGGAGAGGATGGGTTTTGAAGATCATGAGAGGAATGAAACAAAGAAAATTAACCTAAGGACCCATCATGGTATGAATTTTGAGGTAAATCTATACAATTCTGAGAGTGTATCCCATTTTAGTTGCCCGGGTTGGGAAGCACTTTGCAAGATGTATGATTTTCAAGAGGGTATGTTTGTCACCATGGATCTTGGTGATCCTTACATCAACCAAGACAATTTGGACATTTGGGTCCTTGTTGATACGCTTCCAATTCTACCGCTATGTGAGTTTCTCAAACATAGTTATGAAGTAATTTATATTGTTTATTTCAAAATAGTTGACTGCTTATTTCCGTTGATAGCTTATTTTCATTCTTCAAAGAATATGCGGAAGATGGTAGACAGAACCTACTACACCGATGGCTCTGAGTTAACTTATTAGGAGAAAAATCATCTGGTTGCATATTGTACTGAAATTGAGAATTAAAATGCCTTTTATCGAACTCCTCCAAATTATGGTCAATACGTGCCACTAGTGCACGTGTTGAACCACGATAACTTCAATGGAGATGCACTGGTAAGATTTTTTACTATTACGACATCCGTGCATCTTTTGCATACTTCTAAAACTGAAATACATTGCTAACTGTGAAGTTATTACTATGTTTTTCAACGAAAAATCCTGATGGTTGTGTGCCTCATTTGATGTATCAGAATGGTCGCCTTGATGTTTTGAACATACAGCCATGTCGTCCTATGAATCTCACCTATCCATACCGGATTTCTAAAACTGGTGAACAGTCGTAAGGAGGTTCTTGGAAGCAACATTGTGCGAAAGGCAAGAATTGGAGACAGGATAATCTCCATTCTCCATAATGGAGAGTCAGGGGCTATCTTGTTTTATGCTATTTTACCTAAGATAATATAGTAGGTCCTAAGAGAATGTAGTAGGTCCTATGAGGTACAATATGTTTATGATAGTTGATGATGAGGAGTAGTTGTGATTATGACTAGTGACCAACTTGTATGTGATGTCTCATTGATGAAAACAATGATCATGAGGAGGTGTTATATGACAATGATGTACTATGATGGTAAGTTGTTAATGATATGATGATGATGGTATTTATTATATCATTGGGTGAAAGAACAACTGATTAGTTTCAGTGGATGTCCATGCACTTGAAACTAGTCCACGGTTCTTTATCCTAGTGATTTAATAACTCATTATGATGTAAAAACAATCTCTAAATTGCTGCGGTATGAAAACTTGTATAAAGGTGTATGAATACAACATGAAATAAAAAAGAAATACGGAATAATAGTAGTAGCGTGTGCTTAGAGAAGCGCTACTACTAATTACCAGTAGCGCTCATTGTGGAAGCGCTAGTACTAAGTCGATATAGCAGTAGCATGGTCCAACCCACGTGATACGTCTCCAACATATCTATAATTTATGAAGTATTCATGCCATGCTTACAATAGTTTTATATGATTTTGGTATGATTTGATTAGAACTAACCCGGACTGACGCTGTTTTCAGCAGAACTATCATGGTGTTGTTTTTGTGCAGAAATAAAAGTTCTCGGAATGCGCTGAAAATCAACGAAGATTTTTTTGGGAAAATATAAAAAATATTGGAACAAAAATCTACAGGAGGGGAGTCCCGTGGGCTCCACGAGGGTGGGGGTGCACCCACCCCCCGGGGCGCGCCCCTGTGCCTCGTGGACTCCCTGTAGGGCCCCTTGACTTGTCCTCGACGCCAACCACTTCTATAAATACCCAAACCTCCAGAAAATAACCTAGATCGGAAGTTCCTCCGCCGCAAGCCTCTGTAGCCATGAGAAATCAATCTAGGCCCTCTCTGGCACCCTGCCGGAGGGGGCCATCATCACCGGAGGCCATGAGGAGGATCCCGGAGGGGCCATCATCGCCATGAAGGCCAAGATCCAGAGGGAGAACATCTCCCCATCCAGGGGGAGGCCATGGAGGAGGAAGCACAAGGGGGAGAACCTCTCCTCCTCCCTCTCGGTGGCGCCAGAGTGCCATCGGGAGGGGAATCATCACCGCGGTGATCGTCTTCATCAACATCACCATCCTCATTTATTTTACACGGTCCACTCTCTCGCACCCCGCTGTAATCCCTACTTGAACATGGTGCTTTATGCCACATATTATGATCCAATGATGTGTTGCCATCCTATGATGTTTTGAGTATATATCCTTTATCCTTGGGTTGATTGATGATCTAGATCGGTATGAGTTGTATGTTTTTTTGGGTGCTGTCCTATTGTGCCCTTCGTGTCGCGCAAGCGTGAGGGATTCCCGCTGTAGGGTGTTGCAATATGTTCATGATTCTCTTATAGTGGGTTGCTTGAGTGACAGAAGCATAAACCCGAGTAAGGGGGTTGTGGCGTATGGGATAAAGGGGACTTGATATGTTAAAGCTATGGTTGGGTTTTACCTTAATGATCTTTTGTAGTTGCGAATGCTTGCTAGAGTTCCAATCATAAGTGCATATGATCCAAGAAGAGAAAGTATGTTAGCTTATGCCTCTCCCTCATATGAAATTGCAACGACGACCACCGGTCTTGTTAACAATTGCCTAGGATAATTCCGCACACCGATCCATCATTATTCCACACTCGCTATTTATAATATTTAGTAATATATTCTAAATTTATGATAACAGCACCTACTTTTATATTTTAGCTCTCCGATATCATGCAAATTTATCCTCTTCATACCCACAATGTAGTTTTATTTCTCGTTTCTAGTTGGAAGCAAACATTCGGTGTACGTAGAGTCGTATCAGTGGCAGATAGGACTTGAGAGAATATTGATCTTACTTTTAGCTCCTTGTGGGTTAGACACTCCATACTTATCACTTCCACCTTTGGGAATTGCTACGATGATTCCCTGCACTTGGGGATTATCAAGCTCTTCTCTGGCGCCGTTGCCGGGGAGCAATAGCGTGGGGTTGATATTCTCGTGTGTGCTTGTTTGCTTTCTTCACTAAGTAGTTTTTGTTTTCTCTTTTTGATTTGCTTAGTTGTGGGTGAAACATACAAAAAAACAAAAAAAAATGAAAATACAAGAAGATGCACTTGCCTCATATGCCTAAAAAGTTTTTCAAGAAGAGAAGTGATTGGAAAGTTATGCATTGGAGATGTGAGGGTCGACTTTGAGCAATTGTGTTCATGCTCATGGAAACAATGTAGAATTTTCATGGAAGTTTCTCTGTAAATAATTACCCCCTTGTATATATCCATCCTTTCTTTAATAAAAATAATGTGCCATACCTTGACCTTGGAGAATCTGCTTATATATTAGGCATCAAGATCTATAGAGATAGATCGAGACGCCTCATAGATCTTTCACAAAGCACATACCTTGACCCGATATCGAAGAAGTTCAATATGGACCAGTCCAAGAAGGGGTTCTTGCCTGTGTTGCAAGGTGTGAAATTGATCTCAGCTCAATCCCCGACCACGGTAGAAGATAAAGAAAAGATGAGTGTCATCCCCTATGCCTTGGCCATAGGGTCTATTATGTATGTCATGCTGTGTACCAGACCTGATGTAAACCTTGCCGTAAGTTTGGTTGCAAGACACCAAAGTAATCCCGGCATGGAACACTGGACAGCGGTCAAGAATATCCTGAAGTACCTGAAAAGGACTAAGGATATGTTTCTCGTTTATGGAGGTGACGAAGAGCTCGTCGTAAAGGGTTACGTCGATGCTAGCTTCGACACAGATCTGGATGACTCTAAGTCACAAACCAGATACATGTATATTTTGAATGGTGGGGCAGTAAGCTGGTGCAGCAGCAAGCAGAGCGTCGTGGCGGGATCTACATGTGAAGCGGAGTACATGGCAGCCTCGGAGGCAGCGCATGAAGCAATCTGGATGAAGGAGTTCATCACCGACCTAGGAGTTATACCCAATGCGTCGGGGCCGATCACTCTCTTCTGTGACAACACTAGAGCTATTGCCCTTGCCAAGGAGCCCAGGTTTCACAAGAAGACCAGGCACATCAAGCGTCGCTTCAACTCCATTCGTGAAAATGTTCAAGATGGAGACATGGATATTTGCAAAGTGCATACGGATCTGAATGTCGCAGATTGTCGGGGAAACTGACCCACAAACACCTATGGGGCCGGCGGACCGGGCCCCTTTCGGTTCGGTGGGGGGTGGAGGTTGCACGAAGAGCAGATCGAGGCGAAGCACATGAGCGGTTTACCCAGCTTCGGAGCTCTCCGGAGAGATAACACTCCTACTGCTGCTTGTCTGGTTGTATTATCTGGTGTTCTTGCTCTCGAGCGAGAGAGAGAGATGTGTTTTCTGGGCTACCAATGGATCAAAGCCGATTGTCTGAGGCTTCAAACCTATGAGCCGAACCGAACCCCCTCTACATTGCGCATGGGCCTCCTTTTATACGCTAAAGGAGTCACCGACAGGTGGCAACGCAGAGGAGGGCAAAAACATAAAAAGCGAGGTAGTTGATACAGTTGCTTGTATAGTGCACCCTACCTAACCCTGACGGCAGGGGACAAGGGCATTAAATGCCCGTCTGAGTCGCCCGAACAGTGCAGAAAAGGACCGTTAGGGGCGCCACCGTTCACCATGATGGCGATCTTGTCAGCTTCGCATGCCGCTGCGCACCGCTGGCTGCACAGCCTCCTGCCACGTGCGCTCGGGGAGGCCCCCAGAGCGACACGTTGGTGGATGCGCTGGAGCGTGGACGCAGAGTGGCCGCCTGCCGTGGCAAGTGTCTTGCCGCTGCTGCTATCTTGTCGGGCCCGGAGGCTTGTCGCTTGCCGGGCTTCGAGGTACTTTGGTTGGTCTTCCCGGCAATCTCCTCTTCCCGGGGCCTTGCTGCCTTGCCGGAGCGAGTGGCGCGTCGCGGCAAGTTCCTTGGTGCGTCTTGATTGGCCTTCCCGGCAAGCTCCTCTTGCCGGGGTCTTGTCTCCTTAGCTTATATACTTTGTTCTTGGATGGCTCCAAGGGAACCTTGGAGGGTCTTGGCGTTCGCCCGGCAAGCCTTGCCGCCGGGTGCTGCAACTGCCCGTGCACAAGTTCGGGGTACTAGGGTACCCCTATTCTAGTACACCGACAGGAGCCCCCGGGCCTGGGCCAGACACGGTGCCGAGCGCTGTTGGGCCAGGCCCAAGACAGGGCACGGGCACACGCAGGCTGGGCTACACCAAATCTCGCTCCGTATCCACCGCGCTCCCCCATAACGGCACGCGTTGAATGCAGCATCGTGGGGGAGATCGTGGGTGGTTGTTTATTAGGAAGGGCGAAACGTCCGCCCCGTCCCTCTTTATAAGCAGAGGAAACAGGGGCAGTTCGTTCGCCCCCGTTGGTTGCTGCTACTCCTTCTTCACAAACTCTGCCGCTCCCCCCTTCTTCTCGAAGCCGAGAGAGCAGCGCTCCACTCCTCCCATTGTCACCAGCATCACCACGCCGTCGACCTTCTCCACCACCTCCGCCATGGGCCCGAAAGCCGACAAGGGAAAGGGTGTGAAGTCGGTCGAGGCGCAGCGGCTCGCGGCACTGCGGAAGGAGCGGGCGATCTTCACCCCCCAGCTCGGCATGCAGGAGCTGAGGGAGTACTTCTACCTCTTTTGGGCGACGGAGACGCGTGCACATCCGCGCACGAGGGTACTCCCGGCTGCTGCCTCGGAGTCGGCTCCAAATGGGTACCCGTTCTTCCCGCTATTCTTCTATTGCAGGCTCTGTCCGCCCTTCTCGGAGTTCTTTTGTGACATTATGAACACATATGGCTTCCGCCTCCTTGACTTTACCCCCAATGCTGTCCTGACCATGGCAGTTTTCGCACACTTGTGCGAAAACTTTGTCGGAGTCCACCCTAGTGTAGCCCTTTTCCGCCACTTCTTCATACCTCGGGTAGAGAGAGGAGAGCCGCTTGCCGGAGGGATTGCCTGGGTCTCGAGAGTCGGCAAGAAAGAGGCGTACTTGGAGGGTGAGCTTCGCAGCAAGTGGGAGGAGTGGAGAGCGGAGTGGTGTTGGATCGTCGAGGAGGATCCGCAGCCCTTCACCGCTGTGCGCCAAACTCCAATAGTGCGCGGCAATGACTGGAGCAACATGGCCCCGGAAGACGAGAGGCTGAAGATCGCCATCACTAGGATTCTTCGCCTCAGGCTTGCCGGGCTCACCGTAGGTGCTGTCGGGGCAGATTTCCTCCGCCGCCGCATTGCCCCCCTGCAGGAGAGGCGGAGGCCCGCCTGGGAATTTAAGAATTCGGCGAACATCATGAGGCTGCGGCCGGGCCTCAACTACAACTTCACTGTCTTGGAGTTGGATGCAATGCTCTTGGAATTATTCAAACACGACCCCCAGCACCCATTCACACTGCCGAGGGGCGTAGTTCCTTTGTGCAATAACTCTTCGCTTGACCGGATCCGCGCCATGATGCCGTTGTGCGATTCACACGGCATCGTCCCAACTTGGCAAGAGCCTGCGGACGACGTTGTGCGAGCGTTCTTCGACACCTTGGAGGAATTGCCGGTCCGTGCCGACGAGCAGAAGAGCCTCACCCGTGACACCACCAACGAGGAGCTGTAGCTCATCGCTACTAGGGTGGAAGAGGCTGCGGCCGCAACTGCTGCGGGTGTGTTTGGGTTTACTGTGGAGGAGGCGGAGGCTGCAGAGGCGGCAAACCTTGCCGAACGCGCGGAGTTCATGGGCGAGGAGGAGCCTGCCGGTTCTGAAGCCGAGTTGAGCGAGGCCGGCGAGGAGGAGGCTGAACCTTCAGAGAGCTTGTCGCAGGCGGAGCCCCCGGCCCCGCCAAGGAGGCGCCTTCGCAGGGCCGGGGACGCAGCAGGGCGGCAGCCGGCTCCACAGCCACCGAGCCGCGCGATGCGCTCTACCGCGGCAAGCAATGTTGCCACGGGAGCGCCTCACGCAACAGCGGCAACTGGAGCGGGATCTTCCCGGGCCACCGCCGCCGCCCCCGCCAAGCGGGCAAGGGATCCTACTCCTCCACTTCACCGCACCGGAGGAGGGCCGGACTTCGATCTTTCCGCGCTCAACTCCGATGAGGAGGAAGAAGAGTGAGTTTCTTTGGTGCCCTTATAATCCTTCAAGCTTGCTGTTTATATCTTGTATCTGACTTGCTCCAATCTGGACTTTTTTCTTTTCAGAACACTGGCCTAGAGAGCGGCGAAGAGGGCCAAGGCCGCGGTGATCGTCATCGAGGATGACCCCATCGCATCGGTAGGAGGTGGGTCAGAGACCACCTTGACGGACCCGTCAATCACTCCTCGTAGCAGCCCCCAGCGCAGCCCCCAGCGTAAGTTCATAGTTTAGCCTTCTGCTGTCGGGCGCGCTTGAGTGCTTTTCCTTTGTTGACATCTTGCTTGTTGACTTGTGCAGGAGCAGAGCAGCCTCATCAGGAGCGCCCGGAGGCTGGTCCCGAAGTGCCACCTGCTTCAACTGCGCCGCCAAGGGAGGAGTCCCCGGCAAGGGAGCGCTCTCCGGCTAGGGGGGACTCCCCGGCAAGGGACGGCACTGCTGATCCTACGGCGACCGAGGCCGCAACTGAAGATCTTGGCGCAGGTAATCCACTTGCCCAGAAACTTTCCCTTGGGTTCTGTTTCTTCCGTTTTTCCTTTCTTGGATTTTTGATTGATTTTCCTCCCTTCTTCGTTCTTCAGACCCACCTTCGGCTGAGCCAATGGAGACAGAGGGCACCGGCAAGGAAGGTGTTGGTGCTGATGAGACTGCCGGCGAGAAGGCCGCCGGGGCTACTGCTGCGGAAGCCGGCGAGGGGTCGGGCGGTCGCACTGACGACCCTGAGGCCGCAGGAGCGCCGGGTGCTGCACCGACCGCCGAACCCTCTACCGCTTCCGCGGAGCTAGGCTCCGAGGAGCCCCAGCCCAGCGCCTACTTGCAGGCCGGTGACAACATCTTCATCAAGCTACCCTGGGCGTCGAGCTCCAGGGTGCCAGTCGAGGGGGAGACTTTTGACGGGGAGGTGCTCGCCTCTGCTGGGCTGTCATTGGTTGACGCGCCCGGCAGCAGCAGTGGCGAGCCTGAGGAGGAGCAGCTGCTGCGGAAGCTGCTGTCACTCTACCGCACCCAGCAACCCAAGCTGGCTTCCCGGGAAGCGCTTGTCGCGAAGGCGGGAGTTGACATGGAGAAGCGCGCGGAGGAGCTCCGGGGACAAAATCAAGAAGCTCTTCGATCCCTGGCGCAGGAGCGGGAGCGAGTCGACGAGGAGCGCACGGCCTTTCTTCTCGAGAAGGCTGAGGCTGAGGAGGAACAAAGACTTGCTGCCGAGAGGCAGTCCGCGCGGGAAGGCGAGCTAGTGCAACGGAAGGTCCACCTCGACAGCTACGAGGAAGAGCTCGCCGAGCGCGAGTGAGCACTTGGCGGGGCGCTCAAGGAGGCAAAGGATGCCGCGGCAACTGCAGAGGCCGCCAAGAGGGAACTAGAGGAGAAGGTGGCGCGGCTGGAGGCCGAAATTGGGAAGAGTGGCGAGGAGCTTGCCGCGCTCAAGCATGAGCGCGAGAAGGATGCTGCCGCCCATGGTGAGCTGCAAGGCCTTCTCGCTGAGAGGGGCAAGGAGCTCAGCACCGCCAAGGATTCCAAAGCAGATCTGGAGCTAAAGCTGGCCACGCTGACGCAGACGCTGGAGGCCGCCAAGGAGCGGGAGAAGACCTTGGCGGAGAAGGTCAAGGCTGACGCGGCGCTGCTGGAGAGCATTGCAGTCACCCAGAACTCCTTCAGAGACAAAGTGGAGCACAGGACCGAGGGTCTGGTGAACACTGCCGTCGTCATCAACGAGGAGCTGGCGCAGCTGGGGATGGAGGACTTTGGGTATCCTTCCGACGAGAGCCTTCAACCCAGCGCCAAGCTCAGTCTATTCTTCAAGGGCGTGGCGACGGCACTCCAGCGGCTCCGGGAGAGGATCCCGAAGCAGCTGGCCGATGAGTCGCGCAAAATCTGCGCTGGGGTTCTCCAGAAGGTGCTGATGAAGGTGGCCTTCCGCAACCCAGGCCTTAGCTTCAGCAACGTCCTCCGATCCTTGCCGCCTGACACCGATCTGGACGCACTCAAGGCCCTTGTCGCACCCATTGTGGACAAGGTGAGCGAGATCAAGCGAGTCGAGGGCGGGCGCGTAGATTAGGCCGCCCATTTCTTCTTTTCCCTTGTCGCTGCTAGTCATGTCATGAAAACAGTCTATTAGAGCTGCGACAAGTTATCTTTGTAATATAACTTTATTTCTGTTATCAAATTGCAATGTTATTTCCTCTACTAGATTCCTCCCTTTGTATGTTTTCACCCTACGCTTCTAGGGAACTTGTCGGCGCAGGCGCCCGAGCCGCGAGCACTGAGTGCGGAACTTCAGCAGCCCGCTGGCGGCGCTGCTTCCGACAAGAAACCTTGTCGTGACTAGATGCAGCACGCTTAAGCTATTGAGCGGACTCGAAACAAAGTAAGGGCGCAACTAGCCACGAGTTGGTTCCTCTGCGCACAGGTTTTCCATACAAAGCAGGGTCGTTCGAGGAAGATAACTCAAAAATTTAAAAAAAGTGATTGCTCACACTTTGGCAACTTAGCTTTTCTGTTATTTGCTTCCCGGTAAGGCAAGTCTTTGCTTGAACGACGCCTGGCCCACACCACAATCTTCTCCTTCCCCCCGGCAAACTTGTGTGCGAGAGAACCTTCTTTTCCTTTAAGAAAAAGAAAGAAGAGAAAATAATAATATGGAGCTCTTCGGCTCATTACTGCTTACCGGATGTAGGTGCTGCACAAAGTGTCAGATAATTGCATGCAAGAAAGGAACTAACGCATGAAATGGACAGGCTGTGCGGAGCACATAGGGTTTTACTTATGCACGGGGTCTGCGCCCGACTTTGTACAAAGGATTACATGCAACAGCAGCAAGACTTGTACAAAAAGTGGTTGCCGGGACGGGTTCCGGCAACCGCGCCTTATGGGAAAAACTTACGAAGATGTTCTATGTTCCAGGAGTTTCTCACTGGAATGCCATCTTCGGTCTCAAGGCGGACACCGCCAGGCCTTATGACTCGTCTAACCCGATAAGGGCCTTCCCACTTCGGCGTCAACTTGTTGGAATTCTTGGCGGACTGAACGCGCCGAAGAACAAGGTCGCCTTCCTCGAAGCTTCTGGATTTAACTTTGCGGCTATGATAGCGGCGCAAAGCTTGCTGGTATCGAGCATCTCGTACAGCAGCCTGAAGACAATCTTCCTCAAGGAGCAGCGCGTCGTCTTGCCGCAGCTGTTCTTGCTCAAGCTCATCACAAGTGAGCACTCGAGGTGATCCGTATACGAGTTCCGTGGGCGCTGGAACTGTCAAGCTTTGGTCTCAAATTTGAGAGCACTTCAACTATCCAAAGCAGAGCATTGGCAGAGTTCATAGCAGAATGGACGCCAACCCCAGATGAAGAAATTCCAAAGACAAGCATCCCCGTCAAAGAAGCAAGGAAAGAGTGGCTGATGTACTTTGATGGTGCCTTCTCGCTGCAAGGCGCTGGTGCAGGCGTGCTGCTTACCGCACCACCGGAGAACACCTCAAGTACGTAGTCCAGATGCACTTTCCCAAAGAGCAAGCAACCAACAATACTGCAGAGTATGAAGGATTGCTTGCCGGTCTCAGAATTGCAGCAGACCTTGGGATCAAGAAGCTTATTGTCAGGGGTGACTCACAGCTTGTTGTCCGACAAGTGAACAAGAACTACCAGAGTCCGTTGATGGAAGCGTATGTCGATGAAGTGAGAAAACTAGAAGAGCACTTTGACGGCCTACAGATGGAGCATATCCCAAGGGCTCAGAATGACATTGCTGATGGCTTGTCAAAGTGCGCCGCACTAAAGTTACCTGTGGAACCAAGGATCTTTGTGCTTAAGTTGACTCAACCATCCGTAACACCATCAACTGGACAAAGCAAGAAGAGGAAGTTGGTTTCTGGTGACTACTTTCCGGCAGAGCTCCCCGAAGCCGCCGCCAAGAAAGTCCCCAAGATCAACATCAGAGATGCTGAGGGGCAGTCTGCGCCGACAAGGCTTATGGTTTGTTCCGTTGAAGCAGACGATCCCAACAAGTTTTGCTCCGGCAAGCTTGCCGGGGAACATCAAGCTCCGGCAGGACTGCAAGCCCTTGCCGTGGAAGCGGATGTTCCCGCAGTAGCAGATGTGCCTTTAGTCCTTGTTGTCGAGCCGCAAGCTCCAGCATGGGCATAGCAGATTGTCCATTTCCTTCAGACAGGAGAACTTCTCGAAGAACAAGAAGAAGCGGAAAGAGTAGCCCGACAGTCAAGTATGTACCAGTTTGTCGATGGCATACTGTACAGAAGAAGACTCAACGGTGTGAAATTGAAGTGTATTCGCCAGGAAGATGGACAAAAGCTGTTGGCAGAGATACATGGAGGCATATGTGGCCACCACATTGGCGCAAGAGCACTTGCCGGCAAAGCTTTCCGGCAAGGTTTCTTTTGGCCGACAGCCCTCCAGGATGCAACTGCACAAGTAACCAAGTGTGAAGCGTGCCAGTTCCACTCCAAGCAGATACACCAGCCAACTCAAGCTCTCCAGACGATCCCTTTGTCCTGGCCATTTTCGGTCTGGGGGCTCGATATCCTCGGCCCCTTCCCCCGAGCTGTCGGGGGCTTTGAGTACTTGTACGTCACAATCGACAAGTTCACAAAGTGGCTGGAAGTGCAGCCAGTGAGGAAGGTGACAACACAGTCAGTAGTCAAGTTCTTCCGGTCTATTGTTTGCCGTTTCGGGATCCCTAACAAGATCATCACCGACAACGGCACGCAATTCATGAGCCGCACCTTCATGCAGTACGTCCAAGACCTTGGCGCCAAGGTCTGCTTCGCTTCTGTTGCTCATCCGAGAAGCAACGGTCAAGCAGAGAGGGCAAATGCTGAAGTGCTGCGCGGGCTCAAGACCAGAACTTTCGACGGGCTGCACAAGTGCGGAAGGAACTGGATCGAGGAGCTGCCGGTGGTTCTTTGGTCGATCAGAACGACGCTAAATCGAGCCACTGGCCAGACAACTTTCGCTCTAGTATATGGAGCAGAGGTAGTTCTCCCCACGGAACTCGTATACGGATCACCTCGAGTGCTCGCTTATGATGAGCTTGAGCAAGAACAGCTGCGGCAAGACGACGCGCTGCTCCTTGAGGAAGATCGTCTTCAGGCTGCTGTACGAGCTGCTCGATACCAGCAAGCTTTGCGCCGCTATCATAGCCGCAAAGTTAAAGCCAGAAGCTTCGAGGAAGGCGACCTTGTTCTTCGGCATGTTCAGTCCGCCAAGAATTCCAACAAGTTGACACCGAAGTGGGAAGGCCCTTATCGAGTGAGACGAGTCACAAGGCCTGGCGCTGTCCGCCTTGAGACCGAAGATGGCATTCCAGTGAGCAACTCCTGGAACATAGAACATCTTTGTAAGTTTTTCCCATAAGGCGCGGTTGCCGGAACCCGTTCCGGCAACCACTTTTTGTACAAGTCTTGCCGCTGTTGCATGTAATCCTTTGTACAAAGCCGGGCGCAGACCCCGTGCATAAGTAAAACCCTATGTGCTCCGCACAGCCTGTCCATTTCATGCGTTAGTTCCTTTCTTGCATGCAATTATCAGACACTTTGTGCAGCACCTACATCCGGTAAGCAGTAACGAGCCGAAGAGCTCCATATTATTATTTTCTCTTCTTTCTTTTTCTTAAAGGAAAAGAAGGTTCTTTCGCACACAAGTTTGCCGGGGGGAAGGAGAAGATTGTGGTGTGGGCCAGGCATCGTTCAAGCAAAGACTTGCCTTACCGGGAAGCAAATAACAGAAAAGCTAAGTTGCCAAAGTTTGAGCAATCACTTTTTTTAAATTTTTGAGTTATCTTCCTCGAACGACCCTGCTTTATATGGAAAACCTGTGCGCGGAGGAACCAACTCGTGGCTAGTTGCGCCCTTACTTTGTTTCGAGTCCGCTCAACAGCTTAAGCGTGCTGCATCTAGTCACGACAAGGTTTCTTGTCGGAAGTAGCGCCGCCAGCAGGCTGCTGAAGTTCCGCACTCAGTGCTCGCGGCTAGGGCGCCTGCGCCGACAAGTTCCCTAGAAGCGTAGGGTGAAAACATACAAAGGGAGGAATCTAGTAGAGGAAATAACATTGCAATTTGATAACAGAAATAAAGTTATATTACAAAGATAACTTGTCGCAGCTCTAATAGACTGTTTTCATGACATGACTAGCAGCGACAAGGGAAAAGAAGAAATGGGCGGCCTAATCTACGCGCCCGCCCTCGACTCGCTTGATCTCGCTCACCTTGTCCACAATGGGTGCGACAAGGGCCTTGAGTGCGTCTAGATTGGCGTCGAGCGGCAAGGATCGGAGGACGTTGGTGAAGCTGAGGCCTGGGTTGCGGAAGGCCACATTCATCAGCACCTTCTGGAGAACCCCAGCGCAGATTTTGCGCGACTCGTCGGCCAGCTGCTTCGGGATCCTCTCCCGGAGCCGCTGCAGTGCCGTCGCCACGCCCTTGAAGAATAGACTGAGCTTGGCGCTGGGTTGAAGGCTCTCGTCGGAAGGATACCCAAAGTCCTCCATCCCCAGCTGCGCCAGCTCCTCGTTGATGACGGCGGCAGTGTTCACCAGACCCTCGGTCCAGTGCTCCACTGTGTCTCTGAAGGAGTTCTGGGTGACTGCAATGCTCTCCAGCAGCGCCGCGTCAGCCTTGACCTTCTCCGCCAAGGTCTTCTACCGCTCCTTGGCAGCCTCCAGCGTCTGCATCAGCGTGGCCAGCTTCAGCTCCAGATCTGCTTTGGAATCCTTGGCGGCGCTGAGCTCCTTGCCCCTCTCAGCGAGAAGGCCTTGCAGCTCACCATGGGCGGCAGCATCCTTCTCGCGCTCATGCTTGAGCGCGGCAAGCTCCTCGCCACTCTTCCCAATTTCGGCCTCCAGCCGCGCCACCTTCTCCTCTAGTTCCCTCTTGGCGGCCTTTGCAGTTGCCGCGGCATCCTTTGCCTCCTTGAGCGCCCCGCCAAGTGCTTGCTCGCGCTCGGTGAGCTCTTCCTCGTAGCTGTCGAGGTGGGCCTTCCGCTGCACTAGCTCGCCTTCCCACGCGGACTGCTTCTCGGTAGCAAGTCTTTGTTCCTCCTCAGCCTCGGCCTTCTCGAGAAGAAAGGCCGTGCGCTCCTTGTCGACTCGCTCCCGCTCCTGCGCCAGGGATCGAAGAGCTTCTTGATTTTGTCCCCGGAGCTCCTCCGCGCGCTTCTCCATGTCAACTCCCGCCTTCGCGACAAGCGCTTCCCGGGAAGCCAGCTTGGCTTGCCGGGTGCGGTAGAGTGACAGCAGCTTCCGCAGCAGCTGCTCCTCCTCAGGCTCGCCGCTGCTGCTGCCGGGCGCGTCAACCAATGACAGCCCAGCAGAGGCGAGCACCTCCCCGTCAAAAGTCTCCCCCTCGACTGGCGCCCTGGAGCTCGATGCCCTGGGTAGCTTGATGAAGATGTTGTCACCGGCCTGCAAGTAGGCGCCGGGCTGGGGCTCCTCGGAGCCCGGCTCCGCAGAAGCGGCAGAGGGTTCGACGGTCGGTGCAGCGCCCGGCGCTCCTGCGGCCTCAGGGTCGTCAGTGCGACCGCCCGACCCCTCACCGGCTTCCGCAGCAGCAGCCCCGGCGGCCTTCTCGCCGGCAGTCTCATCAGCACCAACACCTTCCTTGCTGGCGCCCTCTGTCTTCGTTGGCTCAGCCGAAGGTGGGTCTGAAGAACGAAGAAGGGAGGAAAATCAATCAAAAATCCAAGAAAGGAAAAACGGAAGAAACAGAACCCAAGAGAAAGTTTCTGGGCAAGTGGATTACCTGCGCCAAGATCTTTAGTTGCGGCCTCGGTCGCCGCAGGATCAGCAGTGCCGTCCCTTGACGGGGAGTCCCCCCTTGCCGAAGATCGCTCCCTTGCCGGGGACTCCTCCCTTGGCGGCGCAGTTGAAGCAGGTGGCACTTCGGGACCAGCCTCCGGGCGCTCCTGATGAGGCTGCTCTGCTCCTGCACAAGTCAACAAGCAAGATGTCAACAAAGGAAAAGCACTCAAGCGCGCCCGACAGCAGAAGGCTAAACTATGAACTTACGCTGGGGGCTGCGCTGGGGGCTGCTACGAGGAGTGATTGCCGGGTCCGTCAAGGTGGTCTCTGACCCACCTCCTGCCGACGCGATGGGGTCATCCTCGATGACGATCACCGCGGCCTTGGCCCTCTTCGCCGCTCTCTGGGCCAGTGTTCTGAAAAGAAAAAAGTCCAGATTGGAGCAAGTCAGATACAAGATATAAACAGCAAGCTTGAAGGATTATAAGGGCACCAAAGAAACTCACTCTTCTTCCTCCTCATCGAGGCTGAGCGCGGAAAGATCGAAGTCCGGCCCTCCTCCAGTGCGGCGAAGTGGAGGAGTAGGATCCCTTGCCCGCTTGGCGGGGGCGGCGGCGGTGGCCCGAGAAGATCCCGCTCCAGTTGCCGTTGTTGCGTGAGGCGCTCCCGCGGCAACATTGCTTGCCGCGGTAGAGCGCGTCGCGCGGCTCGGTGGCTGTGGAGCCGGCTGCCACCCTGCTGCGTCCCCGGCCCTGCGAAGGCGCCTCCTTGGCGGAGCCGGGGGCTCCACCTGCGACAAGCTCTCTGAAGGTTCA
This sequence comes from Triticum dicoccoides, assembly GCF_002162155.2. Lineage (NCBI taxonomy): Eukaryota > Viridiplantae > Streptophyta > Magnoliopsida > Poales > Poaceae > Triticum > Triticum dicoccoides. Next base: position 623,671,955 of record NC_041393.1, on the reverse strand, counting down.
GCCTCCTCCTCGCCGGCCTCGCTCGACTCGGCTTCAGAACCGGCAGGCTCCTCCTCGCCCATGAACTCCGCGCGTTCGGCAAGGTTTGCCGCCTCTGCAGCCTCCGCCTCCTCCACAGTAAACCCAAACACACCCGTAGTAGCTGCGGCCGCAGCCTCTTCCGCCCTAGTAGCGATGAGCTGCAGCTCCTCGTCGGTGGTGTCACGGGTGAGGCTCTTCTGCTCGTCGGCACGGACCGGCAATTCCTCCAAGGTGTCGAAGAACGCTCGCACAACATCGTCCGCAGGCTCTTGCCAAGTTGGGACGATGCCGTGTGAACCGCACAACGGCATCATGGCGCGGATCCGGTCAAGCGAAGAGTTATTGCACAAAGGAACTACACCCCTCGGCAGTGTGAATGGGTGCTGGGGGTCGCGTTTGAATAATTCCAAGAGCATTGCATCCAACTCCAAGACAGTGAAGTTGTAGTTGAGGCCCGGCCGCAGCCTCATGATGTCCGCCGAATTCTTAAATTCCCAGGCGGGCCTCCTCCTCTCCTGCAGGGGGCAATGTGGCGGCGGAGGAAATCTGCCCCGACAGCACCTACGGTGAGCCCGGCAAGCCTGAGGCGAAGAATCCTAGTGATGGAAATCTTCAGCCTCTCGTCTTCCAGGGCCATGTTGCTCCAGTCATTGCCGCGCACTATTGGAGTTTGGCGCACGGCGGTGAAGGGCTGCGGATCCTCCTCGACGATCCAACACCACTCCGCTCTCCACTCCTCCCACTTGCTGTGAAGCTCACCCTCCAAGTACGCCTCTTTCTTGCCGACTCTCGAGACCCAGGCAATCCCTCCGGCAAGCGGCTCTCCTCTCTCTACCCGAGGTATGAAGAAGTGGCGGAAAAGGGCTACACTAGGGTGGACTCCGACAAGTTTTCGCACAAGTGTGCGAAAACTGCCATGGTCAGGACAACATTGGGGGTGAAGTCAAGAAGGCGGAAGCCATATGTGTTCATAATGTGACAAAAGAACTCCGAGAAGGGCAGACAGAGCCTGCAATAGAAGAATAGCGGGAAGAACGGGTACCCATTTGGAGCCGACTCCGAGGCAGCAGCCGGGAGTACCCTCGTGCACGGATGCGCACGCGTCTCCGTCACCCAAAAGAGGTAGAAGTACTCCCTCAGCTCCTGCACGCCGAGCTGGGGGGTGAAGATCGCCCGCTCCTTCCGCAGCGCCGCGAGCCGCTGCGCCTCGACCGACTTCACACCCTTTCCCTTGTCGGCTTTCGGGCCCATGGCGGAGGTGGTGGAGAAGGTCGACGGCATGGTGATGCTGGTGACAATGGGAGGAGCGGAGCGCTGCTCTCTCGGCTTCGAGAAGAAGGGGGGAGCGGCGGAGTTTGTGAAGAAGGAGTAGCAGCAACCAACGGGGGGGAACGAACTGCCCCTGTTTCCTCTGCTTATAAAGAGGGACGGGGCGGACGTTTCGCTCTACCTAATAAACAACCACCCACGATCTCCCCCACGATGCCGCATTCAACGCGTGCCGTTATGGGGGAGCGCGGTGGATACGGAGCGAGATTTGGTGTAGCCCAGCCCGCGTGTGCCCGTCCCTGTCTTGGGCCTGGCCCAATAGCGCTCGGCACCGTGTCTGGCCCAGGCCCGGGGGCTCCTGTCGGTGTACTAGAATAGGGGTACCCTAGTACCCCGAACTTGTGCACGGGCAGTTGCAGCACCCCGCGGCAAGGCTTGCCGGGTGAACGCCAAGACCCTCCAAGGTTCCCTTGGAGCCATCCAAGAACAAAGTATATAAGCTAAGGAGACAAGACCCCGGCAAGAGGAGCTTGCCGGGAAGGCCAATCAAGGCGCACCAAGGAACTTGCCGCGACGCGCCACTCGCTCCGGCAAGGCAGCAAGGCCCCGTTAAGAGGAGCTTGCCATGAAGATCTGATGGTATCCTGAGTATGCATCAAGAAATGAAAGCAAATCACATCTGGCTGTGGAGTCAACAATCTGGTCAATACGCGGCAAGGGAAATGGGTCTTTGGGACAAGCTTTATTAACATCAGTGAAGTCAATACAAAGTCTCCATTTCCCGTTAGCTTTGCGCACAACAACAGGATTGGCCAACCACGTGGGATGGAGTACTCCTCTGACAAGGCCTACTGCTTCCAACTTCTTGATTTCTTCTGCGATAAATTCTTGGCGCTCAACTGCCTGCTTCCTGACTCTCTGCTTGACGGGCCGCGCATGAGGACAAACGGCAAGGTGGTGCTCAATCACTTTCTTGGGAACACCGGGGATATCAGACGGTTGCCATGAAAACACGTCGACATTCGCCCGCAGGAAAGCAACGAGCGCGCTTTCCTATTTGGGGTCAAGAGTGGCGCTGATGGTGAAGGTACCACCAGTGCCATCCTCCTTAGCGGACACCTTCTTAGTCGCAGGTGGAGCTGCCATCGCCTTCTTGCACTTGCCGGTGGAGCTCGATGGTGCGTCCTCGACGGTAGCGCAGCACTCCGAAGAGGTGCGCTTGCCGGAGTGGGCATTAGAGCTCTTGCCAGACTTGGTCTTCTTCTTCGCCCCGGGAGCTTCAGCGGCAAGTGTCCTTTGTTCTGCTGCAGCTGCTGCTTCCCGGTAGATCTTGTCGGCACAGATAAGAGCATCCTTCTTGTCGCCAGGGACAGAGATGACACTTATTGGGCCTGGCATTTTCAGTACGTTGTACGCATAGTGAGAGGCTGCCATGAACTTGGCGAGTGCCGGACGGCCAATGATTCCATTGTAAGGTAATGGAAAGTCAGCAATGTCAAACGTGACCCTCTCAGTCCTGAAGTTCAGTTCACTGCCAAATGTTACCGGCAACGTGATCTTTCCCTTTGGCTTGCTCCTTCCCGGGTTGATTCCTTGAAATGTGCCGGTCTCTTCGAGCTCGCTGTCGGGGATCTGGAGCTTCTGGAGCACTGCGGAGGAGATCAGATTCAAGCCGGCCCCGCCGTCAACTAGCATCTTAGTGACCTTGAGGTTGCGGATAGTTGGTGAAACCAACATCGGCAAGCACCCGACCGCAGTTATGCGATCCGGGTGGTCCTCAATATCAAAGATGATAGGCATGCTAGACCATTTCAGAGGCCTGTGTGACTCGACGGGTGGTTCTGCTGCATTAACCTCCCGCATCCACTGCTTGAGGTGGCGGTGCGAGGCATGCAGAGAAGCACCACCGTCAACGCACAGGACCTCTATAGCTTTCTGGAACTCCTGCTCATCGGTCTCCTCATCATCCATATCTTCATCGTCGCCGTCATCTTCGTCCTTGTCGCGGCCGCGAGGAGGTCTGTCTCCTTGCCGCTGCTTGGCCTTGCCGCGGCGTCCTCCTTGGCCGGGGCGTTTCTTGCCGGATCCACCAGCTCCTTCCTGGGCCTTCTCCTTGTCGCGCCGCTCGTATTCAGCTTTCTGTTGCTCAACGAGCTGCTCGACCCTCTTGCAGTTCTGAAGATCATGGCCCTTGATGCGGTGAATCTTGCAATACTGCTTGTTGGTGCCGTCCTGCTTGTCAGCGACCGCCACCTCCGCGGCAACCTCCTTGCCGGAGTCACCAGCTTTGCCTCCTTGGCGCCGCCACCGTTGCCGGACTGCTCAACAACTAGCACTTCTTTGCCTTTCCTCCTTCTGTTGTTCCGCCGCCGGTTTTTCCTTGTCGGGGCGGCATCTTCACTGTCAGATCCTCCCGCTCCTATATTTTCTCCGGGGAGTCTCCTCCCTTACTCAGCACGCGCGCACTTGTCGGCCAGTGCATATAACTCACTGACGTCCCTGATCTTGCACATCACCATTTCCTCCCGCATCCTGCGGTTCCGCACGTTCTGATGGAACGCGCTGATCACCGCGACAGGGTGGACGTTTGGGATGTTGTGCTGCACGCTACTGAATCTCTGAATGTACTTGCGCAGGGGCTCTCCTTCCTTCTGGGCGAGCAAATGAAGATCACTCTCCTGGCCATGAGGCTTGTGTCCGCCGGTAAAGGCGGCGACAAACTGATGGCACAGATCAGCCCAAGAGGATATGGAGTTGTCCGGCAAGTGCATGAGCCAGGATCTGACATTGGGCTTGAGCACCAGCGGGAAGTAGTTGGCAAGGATCTTGTCATCTCGTCCCCCGGCAGCTTGCACCGCAATGGTGTAGATGCTGAGGAACTCTGACGGATGCGTCTTGCCGTCGTACTTCTCCGGTACATCTGGCTTGAAGTTTTTTGTGCTGGGCCACTGGACTTGCCGCAGCTCACGAGTGAACGCAGGACAACCTACCGCGTACGGCAAATCGCCTTGTTCCCCTGGTGCATGCATGTCAACAGAGGGCCCAACGCGCTTGTCGGATTGATGTCGCGCTTCTCTTCGATGCTCGATGCGGGTTCGAGCGTCTTCTTGTTGTCGATCATGAAGAACTTGGCGCTGATCACGACGAGCTCGTGGATCGACGATGCAGTGGAGTCGCTGTCGAGGTGGATCCGACGAGTCGGCGATCTTGGCCTTCGGGGCGGTGATTGCATGGTAGTTGTACCTCCGCCCGTTTCGTCGCCACCGGCTCGCGTCCGGCGGTCCTGCCGCGGCGGCGACGCGCTCGGCTGCCATGGAGTGTCGCCATTGGCGTAGCCGATGAGACTCTGAATGGTGGCCCTCCATTCGTCGATCTTGTCCGACGTCAGAGGGTAATCTAGGAGAAGTTGAGCTCGCGCCAAAGCTTCTGCTGGAGTGGTAGGTGGCAGTGGCGGACGGCGCGAGGAGCGGGACATGCTCGAACTTCTAACTATGTTAGAAGGAGCAGTATCCCGTCCAGGCGACCGTGTTCCGCTCGTGCCAGCACGCTGGCGTGCATGCTGGTCTTGAGCGGCCCGAGATCCACCAGCTTGGTCTTGGGCTATCATGCGTATGGCACTGCTAGTGCCATGACGCTGTTGATCTTGCGCCTCCTGAGAGTGGCGTGGAACATGTACAGTCGCCGAGGTTTGTGCAGCCTTGTTCTTGGACCTGGCGGCATCATGGGCTTCCTCGTCGGCGTCCTTTCTTCCGCCGGCGTCCATTCCACCACTCGTTTGCTCCAACGGTGGCGGAAGTGACGTGGATGGAGCGGCTGCCGCCGAAGTCTTCTTCTTCGGTGGCATGTTGATGAAGGGAATAAGGATCTAGCTCGTGTGAACGCCGGATCAGGTTCACGCAATCTCGACGCCCCCTACCTGGCGCGCCAAAGATGTCGGGGAAACTGACCCACGAACACCTATGGGGCCGTCGGACCGGGCCCCTTTCGGTTCGGTGGGGGGCGGAGGTTGCACGAAGAGCAGATCGAGGCGAAGCACACGAGCGGTTTACCCAGTTTCGGAGCTCTCCGGAGAGATAACACTCCTACTGCTGCTTGTCTGGTTGTATTATCTGGTGTTCTTGCTCTCGAGCGAGAGAGAGAGATGTGTTTTCTGGGCTACCAATGGATCAAAGCCGATTGTCTGAGGCTTCGGACCTATGAGCCGAACTGAACCCCCTCTACGTTGCGCATGGGACTCCTTTTATACGCTAAAGGGGTCACCGACAGGTGGCAACGCAGAGGAGGGCAAAAACGTAAAAAGCGAGGTAGTTGATACAGTTGCTTGTATAGTGCACCCTACCTAACCCTGACGGCAGGGGACAAGGGCATTAAATGCCCGTCTGAGTCGCCCGAACAGTGCAAAAAAGGTCGGGGAAACTGACCCACGAACACCTATGGGGCCGGCGGACCGGGCCCCTTTCGGTTCGGTGGGGGGCGGAGGTTGCACGAAGAGCAGATCGAGGCGAAGCACACGAGCGGTTTACCCAGCTTCGGAGCTCTCCGGAGAGATAACACTCCTACTGCTACTTGTTTGGTTGTATTATCTGGTGTTCTTGCTCTCGAGCGAGAGAGAGAGATGTGTTTTCTGGGCTACCAATGGATCAAAGCCGATTGTCTGAGGCTTCGAACCTATGAGCCGAACCGAACCCCCTCTACGTTGCGCATGGGCCTCCTTTTATACGCTAAAGGGGTCACCGACAGGTGGCAACACAGAGGAGGGCAAAAACGTAAAAAGCGAGGTAGTTGATATAGTTGCTTGTACAGTGCACCCTACCTAACCCTAACGGCAGGGGACAAGGGCATTAAATGCCCGTCTGAGTCGCCCGAACAGTGCAGAAAAGGACCGTTAGGGGCGCCACCGTTCGCCACGATGGCGATCTTGTCAGCTTCGCATGCCGCTGCGCACCGCTGGCTGCACAGCCTCCTGCCACGCGCGCCCGAGGAGGCCCCCAGAGCGACACGTTGGTGGATGCGCTGGAGCGTGGACGCAGAGTGGCTGCCTGCCGCGGCAAGTGTCTTGCCGCTGCTGCTATCTTGTCGGGCCCGGAGGCTTGTCGCTTGCCGGGCCTCGAGGTACTTTGGTTGCTCTTCCCGGCAAGCTCCTCTTGCCGGGGCCTTGCTGCCTTGCCGGAGCGAGTGGCGCGTCGCGGCAAGTTCCTTGGTGCGCCTTGATTGGCCTTCCCAGCAAGCTCCTCTTGCCGGGGTCTTGTCTCCTTAGCTTATATACTTTGTTCTTGGATGGCTCCAAGGGAACCTTGGAGGGTCTTGGCGTTCGCCCGGCAAGCCTTGCCGCGGGGTGCTGCAACTGCCCGTGCACAAGTTCAGGGTACTAGGGTACCCCTATTCTAGTACACCAACAGGAGCTCCCGGGCCTAGGCCAGACACGGTGCCGAGCGCTGTTGGGCCAGGCCCAAGACAGGGCACGGGCACACGCGGGCTGGGCTACACCAAATCTCGCTCCGTATCCACCGCGCTCCCCCATAACAGCACGCGTTGAATGCGACATCGTGGGGGAGATCATGGGTGGTTGTTTATTAGGAAGGGCGAAACGTCTGCCCCGTCCCTCTTTATAAGCAGAGGAAACAGGGGCAGTTCGTTCCCCCCCGTTGGTTGCTGCTACTCCTTCTTCACAAACTCCGCCGCTCCCCCCTTCTTCTCGAAGCCGAGAGAGCAGCGCTCCGCTCCTCCCATTGTCACCAGCATCACCACGCCGTCGACCTTCTCCACCACCTCCGCCATGGGCCTGAAAGCCGACAAGGGAAAGGGTGTGAAGTCGGCAGAGGCGCAGTGGCTCGCGGCGCTGCGGAAGGAGCGGGCGATCTTCACCCCCAGCTCGGCGTGCAGGAGCTGAGGGAGTACTTCTACCTCTTTTGGGCGACGGAGACGCGTGCGCATCCGCGCACGAGGGTACTCCCGGCTGCTGCCTCGGAGTCGGCTCCAAATGGGTACCCGTTCTTCCCGCTATTCTTCTATTGCGGGCTCTGTCCGCCCTTCTCGGAGTTCTTTTGTGACATTATGAACACATATGGCTTCCGCCTCCTTGACTTCACCCCCAATGCTGTCCTGACCATGGCAGTTTTCGCACACTTGTGCGAAAACTTTGTCGGAGTCCACCCTAGTGTAGCCCTTTTCCGCCACTTCTTCATACCTCGGGTAGAGAGAGGAGAGCCGCTTGCCGGAGGGATTGCCTGGGTCTCGAGAGTCGGCAAGAAAGAGGCGTACTTGGAGGGTGAGCTTCGCAGCAAGTGGGAGGAGTGGAGAGCGGAGTGGTGTTGGATCGTCGAGGAGGATCCGCAGCCCTTCACCGCCGTGCGCCAAACTCCAATAGTGCGCGGCAATGACTGGAGCAACATGGCCCCGGAAGACGAGAGGCTGAAGATCGCCATCACTAGGATTCTTCGCCTTAGGCTTGTCGGGCTCACCGTAGGTGCTGTCGGGGCAGATTTCCTCCGCCGCTGCATTGCCCCCCTGCAGGAGAGGAGGAGGCCCGCCTAGGTATTTAAGAATTCGGCGGACATCATGAGGCTGCGGCCGGGCCTCAACTACAACTTCACTGTCTTGGAGTTGGATGCAATGCTCTTGGAATTATTCAAACGCGACCCCCAGCACCCATTCACACTACCAAGGGGCGTAGTTCCTTTGTGCAATAACTCTTCGCTTGACCGGATCCGCGCCATTACGCCGTTGTGCGATTCACACGACATCGTCCCAACTTGGCAAGAGCCTGCGGACGACGTTGTGCGAGCATTCTTCGACACCTTGGAGGAATTGCCGGTCCGTGCCGACGAGCAGAAGAGCCTCACCCGTGACACCACCGACGAGGAGCTGCAGCTCATCGCTACTAGGGCGGAAGAGGCTGCGGCCGCAGCTGCTGCGGGTGTGTTTGGGTTTACTGTGGAGGAGGCGGAGGCTGCAGAGGAGGCAAACCTTGCCGAACGCGCGGAGTTCATGGGCGAGGAGGAGCCTGCCGGTTCTGAAGCCGAGTCGAGCGAGGCCGGCGAGGAGGATGCTGAACCTTCAGAGAGCTTGTCGCAGGCGGAGCCCCCGGCCCCGCCAAGGAGGCGCCTTCGCAGGGCCGGGGACGCAGCAGGGCGGCAGCCGGCTCCACAGCCACCGAGCCGCGCGATGCGCTCTACCGCGGCAAGCAATGTTGCCGCGGGAGCGCCTCACGCAACAGCGGCAACTGGAGCGGGATCTTCCCGGGCCACCGCCGCCGCCCCCGCCAAGCGGGCAAGGGATCCTACTCCTCCACTTCGCCGCACCGAAGGAGGGCCGGACTTCGATCTTTCCGCGCTCAGCTCCGATGAGGAGGAAGAAGAGTGAGTTTCTTTGGTGCCCTTATAATCCTTCAAGCTTGTTGTTTATATCTTGTATCTGACTTGCTCCAATCTGGACTTTTTTCTTTTCAGAACACTGGCCCAGAGAGCGGCGAAGAGGGCCAAGGCCGCGGTGATCGTCATCGAGGATGACCCCATCGCGTCGGTAGGAGGTGGGTTAGAGACCACCTTGACGGACCCGGCAATCACTCCTCGTAGCAGCCCCCAGCGCAGCCCCCAGCGTAAGTTCATAGTTTAGCCTTCTGCTGTCGGGCGCGCTTGAGTGCTTTTCCTTTGTTGACATCTTGCTTGTTGACTTGTGCAGGAGCAGAGCAGCCTCATCAGGAGCGCCTGGAGGCTGGTCCCTAAGTGCCACCTGCTTCAACAGCGCCGCCAAGGGAGGAGTCCCCGGGCAAGGGAGCGCTCTCCGGCAAGGGGGGACTCCCCGGCAAGGGACGACACTGCTGATCCTGCGGCGACCGAGGCCACAACTGAAGATCTTGGCGCAGGTAATCCACTTGCCCAGAAACTTTCCCTTGGGTTCTGTTTCTTCCATTTTTCCTTTCTTGGATTTTTGATTGATTTTCCTCCCTTCTTCGTTCTTCAGACCCACCTTCGGCTGAGCCAATGGAGACAGAGGGCGCCGGCAAGGAAGGTGTTGGTGCTGATGAGACTGCCGGCGAGAAGGCCGCCGGGGCTGCTGCTGCGGAAGCCGGCGAGGGGTCGGGCGGTTGCACTGACGACCCTGAGGCCGCAGGAGCGCCGGGCGCTGCACCGACCGCCGAACCCTCTGCCGCTTCTACGGAGCCGGGCTCCGAGGAGCCCCAGCCCGGCGCCTACTTGCAGGCCGGTGACAACATCTTCATCAAGCTACCCTGGGCGTCGAGCTCCAGGGCGCCAGTCGAGGGCAAGACTTTCACTACTAGAAATACCACTACTAATGGCGCACCTAATATGGCCATTAATGGCGCATCACTGGTGCGCCATTGATAGCACGCCATTAGTAATTTTTACTAATGGCGCACCACCTGGTGCGCCATTAGTATCTGGTATACTAATGGCGCACCACCTGGTGCGCCATTAGTATGCCTCCCAGGGGGCATGTATACCCAGGTGCTTTGGCATACTAATGGCGCACCACCTCTGGATGCGCCATTAGTAACCGCAGCATACTAATGGCGCACTACCCGGTGATGCGCCATTAGTATGCACTGTCATACTAATGGCGCACTGTCGTGTGATGCGCCATTAGTATGAATATTAGGTTTTTTTTATTTTTTTATTTTCTGTTTTTTGCACAGGTTACAAAATGTATAATTTGACAAAATATAGACAGCACACATCAACAATAGATTCATCAAATACAATAGAAGATTAGTCTTTGAATACAATTCATCGTATTAGTCTCCGAATACAATTCATCATATTAGTCTCCGAATTAAAAAGACCGAACAAAGATAGAACATTATATTACAAGTCTCGAGACCGCGAGTAGCGAGTTTGTCTTTGCATTACAAGTCGATATCGATCATCTAAACTACCATCACATAGAAGAGAGCTGCGGTCATCACGATGAGCATCATCACGATGAAACTCGTCTTCATCCGGTTCCTCCAACGCTCCCTCCCCTCTCCCGCTAGATAGCGGGCGTATCTAGATTCGGCCTCGGCCCTAGTGGTGTACCCTTTGTAACTGTTACCGCTGAATCGGTGAACCTGTCTCCGACACTCCTCCCAGTCATCGTAGACTCCGGGAACCTTACCCTTGTACACGACATACGTCGGCATCGCTATGCACTAGCCAAACGAAACATTAGTACCAATTCACAGACAATACATAAGCAATATATAATTATGCAATAGAACGATCGGAAGAGAAAAGCAAGACATTAATAGCATCTATTACATCTAAGTTGAACGACTCTCGAAACCAAAGAGACATACTACAAGTTCATTAAAGTTTAATTACAACATGAGCCAATCGATGTTTCAGAACTAGACAACTCGACTCAAGGGACCGGAGCGTGGATGAAGCCGCCGTCTATCGTGGGAGTCATGAAAGAACGGGCATTGTCATCCTGCATTTGTAGCATTGTGTCGATGTCACTGTTGGACGGTTGATTTCTGAGGTAGAACTGCCCCGAGGTACGAAGGACATCTTGATGGATGATTTCCGCAAACTCCGACTGGATACGAAAGAATTCTTGTCGGAGGTCCGCGTCCTGGATTGCCGACACGCTCGCGACCCAATCTTGGAGTTTACTTGGTAGCAGAAGTTGATGATGGTCCCGTACGATCGCCCGCATGTGATGGATGGCGTAGTAGGCACCCTTCTGACCGCCAGGCGGCTGCTTGACGCAGCAGAACGTCGTATTGTGGGAGAACACGTGCTTGCCGTACTTACGAATAGGCCTGGTGAAGGTGCCTCCAGATTGGGCGTAGCCGGGGAGAACATCATCAAGAACTTTCTTGACATTTGTGTAGTCTACGTTCGACTGACGGTCCGGGTCGAAATACGTGGCCATGGAATATTTGGGGCTTAGGAGGATGAGCGTGCAACGTGTGTCACTGCAGAAAACACGGAATGTTAAAAGAAAAACGATCGAAAAGTAAGAATTCATATGTTACGGGCCGGTTGAGGGGAGGACTTACTCGGGAAAGTAAGGCACGAGGAAGTTATCCTTATCTTGGTTTGCCAGAATGACGCCTTCGAGGTAAGAACTCGCGACTTGCCGGTCCCCAGCGCTGCCCAAGATCTCGGCACGCATGTAGAAGGGGTCGACTATCACGATGTCCGGGGTCTTGTCGCGAATGATCCTCATCTCCTTACTCAGCGAAAATAGCCGAACGAAGGTGTAGTGCAGCGGATGAAGGTTAAACATAGCAAAGATGTCATCAAACCGCAGGACGATCGTACCCCCGATGTCGCCATCCACAAAGCCCTTGCCCTCTGGCACCTTGGCCACGAAAACCGGGTATGCCACATCCTTCTCTCTGAGACGCCGCTTCTCCAAAGAAAGAACACTGTTGTGCAGACTCCGCATAGCACCGGTTGCAGCATTGAGCATATTTGGTGGTAGCATCGCCCTACCCGCCACATGCACCCTCCTCGAGATATCCTGCGGTGAAGGTGGCCCGTCCTGAGCACGGATCGTACTCGGTGCCGGCTGGCTCGCACCCTTCTTAGTCTTTCTTTTGTGTGCCTTCTTCTTCTCCTGTAATGGGACCGAGTTCTGCTCACAGACCGCCTTCTTGAGTGTGTTGGGGCTGATAATATTTCGCACCTCGCCTATCTGAGGCTCGGTGAAGTCGGCAGCTGGAGGCGTCTCCTGAGAGCTGAACGCCAGACGGCGCCTGTTGCAACTTGGCTTCTCCGCGGTACGAGCTAGATCGCACACGTCTTTTGTTGGGTTTGGTTCTTGAGAAGGAGGCCCCATGAAGTCGCCATCGTACCCATGCTCGGCAAAGTACTGATCGACGTTGCCAAATGTATCATCGTCGTCGTTGTCGTCGTTCTGATCCTGTGCCATATGCATGTTTGGATCCAGTGGCATAGGGATGTCCGGCACCGTTACGGCGGTCTTGCCATGGGGCCGACTTGGCGCCGGCACGACTGGCGGTGTTGTCTTTGGGGTGGTGTCCCCCGCCCCCAAACGAATCTGGCTCTTCGGCCAAAGCAGGGGCCAGCTCAGGCAGGCGCTGAGGGTCATCACGTCATCATCGTCGGCCCCGACGGGTCGAATCGGAGGTAACAAGTCGTCGCAGCCTGGCAGCACCCGAACCAGTTGAACCCTAAACAAGTTGAGTGGCATCTGGGTACCGTGGAACAAGGGGTTGCCCGGTTGAACGATTTTGCCCTTGGCGACATCGACCAACTCGTTGTTCACGAAGTGGAGGAGAGTGCACGGAACGTCGGCGGCGCCCTGCGAAAACATGTAGGGCGTCAGGGATGCCCAGTCAAAGGCAAGGAGATGAAGTCCTCGGCCGAGAGAGGCTTAATTAGTTACCGTGATGATGACATCGAGCTCGGCTAATGTCGAGGCACCGCCAACGGCGGGCGTGCAGTTGACGGAGCGGCCGCTTGCTGAAGAGGTGCCGGCCGGCGTACACCCGGATGCATTAAGCTCCCGTGCCGGCGTCGGAGACACCAATGCCGCCTCCGCCGGAGGCACCAATGGCCCCGCCATCGCATTATACGAGTTGCTGGCCGTGAAGCTAGGAATCGGGGGCGGCCCCTGTTGGCCTCCCGCAATCTACGCACTCAACCCCGAGATCAAGGTAGGCACAAGGGCGGTGATCGTCGCTCCGAGTCGTTGTTCCACTTGCTCTTGGACAATCTCCGGAATCCGCGCCACCTGTGCCTTGAGTTCTTGAACCTCTCGCGCCTGGCTTTCCGAGCTGGTCTTTTTCTCCTTCCGCACACCAGCGGTATAGTATGACCCCCATTTTGTCGACAAGCCTTTGCCGGCCACACGACCAGCTGACGTCGGCTTACTGAGCTTATCCTTGTTCTTCATTATATTCAACCCCCTATTTAGAGTGGTGTTCCAAGGGTTGCTCTGAGTCGACCCCGCGCTACTGCTTTCAGTCGCCTGCGGAAGGAATGTGAACCATTTAGAAATTCGGCTTCATTAATTAGAATGCAACCATATGGAGCTAATTACGCGGGGGTGTATTCCTTACCAGAACAAGCTCAAGCCGCCTGGTCTTCGGATCCGTGGTAAGCTCCTTTGTTTTCGGGTCCTTCTTGTACCGGGCCCTGACAAAGTTCCTGGTCTGCTTGTCACCGTATTTATCGAAGAGGGGCGGTAGGCCTTGCTCGGCACGGTCCGCCTCCTCCTTGTCCCATATAGGCTCTGCCACTCTGTAACCGCCGGGACCGAGTGTGTGTTCCCCTATGTTCAGCTCCCGCATTTGTTCCCCCCACTCACTTGATTGGGAGCTTGCGGTGAGATGTTGCATGAAGTATAACATCTTGTATCTGCTGTATTGCTAGTTGCTACAAATGATCAAAAGAAGATAAAGTAAAATAGTAAACCAATGAGAGCAACAAAGGCAAGCAGGACTACCACCAATCTGAACATTACAACTTAGAGCCTAGATCTTGTCAAATGCACACCAAAATGCCCTTGTTATTCACACAACATGAAATAGGGCATGGACAAATCAAACTTTATGACAACAGATTGCATTCAACAAGTACTGTAGTGTATGAAAAAATGCAACATAAGCATAGATCATACACTATGTAACTAGCAGCCAATCAGACATATCCAGTGTTTGTTTATTGCATGCCCTGATGAAACAGAAATGAAGTCCTATCTGTTGGCAAGAACTAGACAAAGCAAACAATCCTACCCAAGATATTCAAGCATGTGCAACCTATTCTACATTCTCCGTTCCACACAAGCACAGAAATGGGGGAAACAGCAAGGTGCTTGCATACTCTGCGAAGATATGTTGTATTTAGTATAGCATCTTACATATGATGTATTTCTACAATTGATCACATTAAGATAAAATAAAGTAGTAAACCAATGAGACCAATAGTGGCAGTCAGGATTGGTGCCAATATGAACATTACAATTTAGAGCCTAGGTCTTGTCAGATGCACACCAAAATACCCTAGTTACTAGCATGGCATGAAATGGGATAGTGACAGGCCACAGTTTATGACAGCAGATTGCACTTCACAGGTTGGGTAGGGTGTGAAAATTGCAACATAAGCAGGTGGGGTTAGGGTTACCTCCTCGTAGAGAGGCAGGGGTCGAGGTGGCGTCGGGGCGGCGGGGCAGCGTCCGGGCGGCGGGCTCGGGGCGGCGTCCGGGCGGCGG
>NC_041393.1:623632991-623657012 GCF_002162155.2 Triticum dicoccoides | reverse complement strand
CGACTAGGTTTGCTCTTTCAAAGTCGGCGAGTCGACCCTCGAAGTCGACATGCATTTCGCGGCGACCCTCACGGTGACCCCATCCAGCGAGCCTACCGAGGTGCCTGTTGACGGGCAGACCAACGGGGTTCTCGATGCCTAGATAATTCGTGCAGTAGGAGATGCACTCTTCGGTCAGAAAGCCCCTGGCTATGCTTCCTTCTGGACGTGACATGTTGCGAACGTATCCTTTGATGACACCATTCATCCTTTCGAACGGCATCATGCTGTGCAGGAACGTCGGCCCGAGTTGGATGATATCCTCCACTATATGGACCAGCAGATGCACCATAACGTCGAAGAATGCGGGCGGGAAGTACATCTCAAGCTCGCATAGTATCACCACGATCTCTTCCTGTAGCCTTCTGAGTTGCCTCACGCCAATCGACTTCCGAGAGATGACGTCGAAGAAGTTGCATAGGCCAAATAGCGTTTCACGGACGTGCGCGTCCATGATCCCACGGATTGCAATTGGAAGTATCTGCGTCATCAGCACGTGACAGTCGTGAGACTTCATCCCGCTGAACTTCTGCTTCGCTGGGTCTAGGTATCTGCTTATCTTCCCCGCGTAACCGTAAGGAAGTTTTACTCCTAGGAGGCAGGTGAAAAACTGCTCGATCTCCTCCTGACTTAGAGTGAAGCACGCGGGAGGGTAGTCATTTCCGGTCTTCTTGGCCTTTTTGCCTTTGCGACGACTTTCTGTGTCCTGCTTCGCCTCATCATCATCATCATCATCATCATCATCATCATGATCATCATCATATATAGCGTGAAGCTCCTGCCTGATGCCCATTGATTTCAAGTCTGCCCTTGCTTTCGGCCCATCTTTGGTCCTCTCTGGCATGTTGAGCAGGGTACCAAGCAGACTCTCGCACACGTTCTTCGTGATATGCATGACATCAAGGCTGTGAGGCACACCGTGGATCTTCCAGTGCGGCAAGTCCCAGAAAACAGACCTCGTTTTCCATACCTTCAGCAGCGGCTCTGGCGCCTTTCGCTTCTTTCCCGGCTCTGGCGCCTTTTGCTTCTTTCCCGGCAGTGGGCAGTCTTTCCAATTTTTCAACAGCTTGTCTACTTCCTCGCCGCTCCTCGTACACGGGCGTTTTCGGGGTTCGGTTTCACCATCGAACAGATCCTTGCGTTTCCTCCACGGGTCATCGTCGCGAAGCCACCTTCGATGTCCCATGAACACGGTTTTCGAAGACCCGGGATCTCTATCTAGCTGGCGATACGTTGTGTCATCCATGCACCTTACGCATCCAGAAAATCCGTGGACTACCTGCCCCGCAAGATATCCGTAACCGAGATAGTCGTGCACCGTCGAGAGCAGTGCGGCTCTCATAGGGAAATATTCTTTCTCTGCGGCGTCCCACGTATTGGCTGGCGTTTTCCACAGCGTGTCAAGCTCCTCTTTCAGCAGCCCCAGATACAGATTGATGTCGTTCCCTGGTTGTTTCGGCCCTTCAATTAGCATACTCATGTGAATGTACTTCCTCTTCATGCACAACCAGGGGGGAAGGTTGTACATCCACACAAACACAGGCCAGGTGCTATGTGTGCTTCTCTGGCTGCCAAACGGATTGACTCCATTGGTGCTCGCGCCCAGCACGATGTTCCTTGGATCGTTCCTAAATTCTGGGTATTCGAAGTTCAATGCTTGCCACTGGCTCGCATCCTTAGGGTGACTCAGCATCTTGTCTTTTTTATCTATCTCCGGATCATTTGCGTCATCTTCTCGCTTCTTCTCCTCCCTATCCGCGTGCCAACGCAGGAGCTTTGCTACCTTAGGATCCGCGAAATACCGCTGCAGACGAGGAGTGATCGGAAAGTACCACACCACTTTTCGAGGAGCTTTCTTCCTCTTCTTGTATCGAGTGACACCGCACACCGGACATATTGTAGACTCCGCGTGCTCGTCCCGATAAATGATGCAATTGTTCATGCACACATGGTATTTCACGTGCGGTAAATCCAGAGGACACACGATTTTCTTCGCCTCCTCCAAACTGGTCGGGCACTTGTTCCCCTTGGGAAGACGTTCGTGCCAGAATGACATGTTCTCGTCGAAGCATGCGTCCGTCATTTTGTGTTTTACCTTCATCTCCAGGGCCATGAGCGTTACTTTCAGGCGGGTATCCTCGGGCCTGCATCCTTCATACAATGGAGTAACCGCGTCTAACTCAAGTTGATCCATCTTGGCTTTCTCTCGGGCGGCAGCTCTTGCGTTATCCGTCTGCTTGAGAAGCAGCTCTTGAATATGAGGGTCCTGCACCCAGCCCATCGATGGTCCAGCGTCGTCTGCTCCGCCGGCATCATCATCTTCATGATCATGCCCGTCGCCTGCTCCGGCATCTTCCTCATCATCATGTCCTGCATCTTCTACATGATGACTGTGTACAGCATCACAGTCGTGATCATCTCCTGGGGATTCTTCGTCTTCTCGCCCGCCCGAGCCGCGGTGGTTGTCTTGCTGCCCTTCCTCATTTCTTGCCCGGCCCGCATGGACGACTTCGTAGTCATCTTCATCACCTTGCCACCGATAGCCATCCATGAAACCACGCAACAGCAGGTGGTCCCGCACCTGCCCGGAATCCGGGTCCGCAATAAGGCTCTTCAGCTTGCATCTTCGACACGGACATCTTATCTCCGTCTCGTTCTTTTGAAGCATCTCGGCCTTCGCGGACCTCAAAAACCTATTCACGATGCCTTCGGTCATCGTGCGGACCATGGTCGCCTGCGGGGTAGAGCAAGACGATATTTTAGAACCAAACAAAAATTTGGCATGACTTTCCCTAAAAATAGGACCAAAAAGAATGCTTAATGCCAAAATTCTCGCCGAAACGGAAATGAATCAACATTCCGGCAAAATATTGGCAACTATCGCATATCAAATACCGGTACACCTCCAAACACAAACACATATGCAACACCACAAACATATGCAACACCACGAACATACATAGATCTAGCTAGGCCGTAAAAAGTGCATGTGCACATTGTTGTAAGGAGAACAACCTAAATATAGCTTCCCCCCTTACTTACCTATTAAAACAAGGTAATTTAACCACTTAATTTGAATGAATCTATGGTGGAAATGAGGTGAAAAAGAGGAGGCACCCGAGACAAGGAGGAGGTGGAGAGAATGAAGTGGGGAGAAAGTGAGTGTGTGGGTAGGAGAGGCTGTCCCAAATATCTTGTTGCTGCCCACTTACTAATGGCACACCTCTTGCATGGTCCGCCATTAGTAGTTACAACTACTAATGGCGCACTTAAGCAGGATGCGCCATTAGTATGTTTGGATAGGCGCACTAGTTCAAAAAAAAAATTCTATACTAATGGTGCACCCACTGCCTGGTGCGCCATTAGTAGTTACAACTACTAATGGCGCACTCGGGCAGGATGCGCCATTAGTATGTTTGGATAGGCGCACTAGTTCAAAAAAAAATCTATACTAATGGCGCACCTGCTGCCTGGTGCGCCATTAGTAGTTACAACTACTAATGGCGCACTTTGCCCGGATGCGCCATTAGTATGTTTGGAAAGGCGCACTAGTTAAGAAAAAAATTTGATACTAATGGCGCACCCTTAGCGTGGTGCGCCATTAGTAGTTTAAACTCTAATGGCGCATCAGATTGTGGTGCGCCATTAGTATATACTAATGGCGCACCATCTTTCTGGTGCGCCATTAGTGTCAATCCCATCTATAGCCCTTTTCCTAGTAGTGTTTTGACGGGAAGGTGCTCGCCTCTGCTAGGCTGTCATTGGTTGATGCGCCCGGCAGCAGCAGCGGCGAGCCTGAGGAGGAGCAGCTGCTGCGGAAGCTGCTGTCACTCTACCGCACCCGGCAAGCCAAGCTGACTTCCCGGGAAGCGCTTGTCGCGAAGGCGGGAGTTGACATGGAGAAGCGCGCGGAGGAGCTCCGGGGACAAAATCAAGAAGCTCTTCGATCCCTGGCGCAGGAGCGGGAGCGAGTCGACGAGGAGCGCACGACCTTTCTTCTCGAGAAGGCCGAGGCTGAGGAGGAACAAAGACTTGCTGCCGAGAAGCAGTCCGCGCGGGAAGGCGAGCTAGTGCAGCGGAAGGCCCACCTCGACAGCTACGAGGAAGAGCTCGCCGAGCGCGAGCGAGCACTTGGCGGGGCGCTCAAGGAGGCAAAGGATGCCGCGGCAACTGCAGAGGCCGCCAAGAGGGAACTAGAGGAGAAGGTGGCGCGGCTGGAGGCCGAAATTGGGAAGAGTGGCGAGGAGCTTGCCGCGCTCAAGCGTGAGCGCGAGAAGGATGCCGCCGCCCATGGTGAGCTGCAAGGCCTTCTCGCTGAGAGGGGCAAGGAGCTCAGCGCCGCCAAGGATTCCAAAGCAGATCTGGAGCTGAAGCTGGCCACGCTGACGCAGACGCTGGAGGCCGCCAAGGAGCGGGAGAAGACCTTGGCGGAGAAGGTCAAGGCTGACGCGGCGCTGCTGGAGAGCATTGCAGTCACCCAGAACTCCTTCAGAGACACAGTGGAGCACTAGACCGAGGGTCTGGTGAACACTGCCGCCGTCATCAACGAGGAGCTGGCGCAGCTGGGGATGGAGGACTTCGGGTATCCTTCCGACGAGCGCCTTCAACCCAGCGCCAAGCTCAGTCTATTCTTCAAGGGCGTGGCGACGGCACTCCAGCGGCTCCGGGAGAGGATCCCGAAGCAGCTGGCCGACGAGTCGCGTAAAATCTGCGCTAGGGTTCTCCAGAAGGTGCTGATGAAGGTGGCCTTCCGCAACCCAGGCCTCAGCTTCACCAACGTCCTCCGATCCTTGCCGCCTGACGCCGATCTGGACGCACTCAAGGCCCTTGTCGCACCCATTGTGGACAAGGTGAGCGAGATCAAGCGAGTCGAGGGCGGGCGCGTAGATTAGGCCGCCCATTTCTTCTTTTCCCTTGTTGCTGCTAGTCATGTCATGAAAACAGTCTATTAGAGCTGCGACAAGTTATCTTTGTAATATAACTTTATTTCTGTTATCAAATTGCAATGTTATTTCCTCTACTAGATTCCTCCCTTTGTATGTTTTCACCCTACGCTTCTAGGGAACTTGTCGGCGCAGGCGCCCGAGCCGCGAGCACTGAGTGCGGAACTTCAGCAGCCTGCTGGCGGCGTTGCTTCCGACAAGAAACCTTGTCGTGACTAGATGCAGCACGCTTAAGTTGTTGAGCGGACTCGAAACAAAGTAAGGGCGCAACTAGTCACGAGTTGGTTCCTCCGTGCACAGATTTTCCATACAAAGCAGGGTCGTTCGAGGAAGATAACTCAAAAATTTAAAAAAAGTGATTGCTCAAACTTTGGCAACTTAGCTTTTCTGTTATTTGCTTCCCGGTAAGGCAAGTCTTTGCTTGAACGACGCCTGGCCCACACCCTTCTCCTTCCCCCCGGCATACTTGTGTGCGAGAGAACCTTCTTTTCCTTTAAGAAAAAGAAAGAAGAGAAAATAATAATATGGAGCTCTTCGGCTCGTTACTGCTTACCGGATGTAGGTGCTGCACAAAGTGTCAGATAGTTGCATGCAAGAAAGGAACTAACGGATGAAATGGACAGGCTGTGCGGAGCACATAGGGTTTTACTTATGCACGGGGTCTGCGCCCGGCTTTGTACAAAGGATTACATGCAACAGCGGCAAGACTTGTACAAAAAGTGGTTGCCGGAACGGGTTCCGGCAACCGCGCCTTATGGGAAAAACTTACGAAGATGTTCTATGTTCCAGGAGTTGCTCACTGGAATGCCATCTTCAGTCTCAAGGCGGACAGCGCCTGGCCTTGTGACTCGTCTCACCTGATAAGGGCCTTCCCACTTCGGCGTCAACTTGTTGGAATTCTTGGCGGACTGAACACGCCAAAGAACAAGGTCGCCTTCCTCGAAGCTTCTGGCTTTAACTTTGCGGCTATGATAGCGGCGCAAAGCTTGCTGGTATCGAGCAGCTCGTACAGCAGCCTGAAGACGATCTTCCTCAAGGAGCAGCGCGTCGTCTTGCCGCAGCTGTTCTTGCTCAAGCTCATCATAAGCGAGCACTCGAGGTGATCCGTATACGAGTTCCGTGGGGAGAACTGCCTCTGCTCCATATACTAGAGCGAAAGGTGTCTGGCCAGTGGCTCGATTTGGCGTCGTTTTGATCGACCAAAGAACCACCGGCAGCTCCTCGATCCAGTTCCTTCCGCACTTGTGCAGCCTGTCGAAAGTTCTGGTCTTGAGCCCGTGCAGCACTTCAGCATTTGCCCTCTCTGCTTGACCTTTGCTTCTCGGATGAGCAATAGCAGCGAAGCAGACCTTGGCGCCAAGGTCTTGGACGTACTGCATGAAGGTGCAGCTCATGAATTGCGTGCCGTTGCCGGTGATGATCTTGTTAGGGATCCCGAAACGGCAAACAATAGACCGAAATAACTTGACTGCTGACTGTGCTGTCACCTTCCTCACTGGCTGCACGTCCGGCCACTTTGTGAACTTGTCGATTGCGACGTACAAGTACTCAAAGCCCCCGACAGCTCGGGGGAAGGGGCCGAGGATATCGAGCCCCCAGACCGAAAATGGCCAGGACAAAGGGATCGTCTGGAGAGCTTGGGCTGGCTGGTGTATCTGCTTGGAGTGGAACTGGCATGCTTCACACTTGGTTACTTGTGCAGTTGCATCCTGGAGGGCTGTCGGCCAAAAGAAACCATGCCGGAAAGCTTTGCCGGCAAGTGCTCTTGCACCAATGTGGTGGCCACATATGCCTCCATGTATCTCTGCCAACAGCTTTTGTCCATCTTCCTGGCGAATACACTTCAATTTCACACCGTTGAGTCTTCTTCTGTACAGTATGCCATCGACAAACTGGTACATACTTGACTGCCGGGCTACTCTTTCCGCTTCTTCTTGTTCTTCGGGAAGTTCTCCTGTCTGAAGGAAATGGACAATCTGCTGTGCCCATGCTGGAGCTTGCGGCTCGACAACAAGGACTAAAGGCATATCTGCTACTGCGGGAACATCCGCTTCCACGGCAAGGGCTTGTGGTCCTACCGGAGCTTGATGTTCCCCGTCAAGCTTGCTGGAGCAAAACTTGTCGGGAGCGTCTGCTTCAATGGAACAAACCATAAGCCTTGCCGGAGCAGACTGCCCCTCAGCATCTCTGGTGTTGATCTTGGGGACTTTCTTGGCGGCGGCTTCGGGGAGCTCTGCCGGAAAGTAGTCACCAGAAACCAACTTCCTCTTCTTGCTTTGTCCAGTTGATGGTGTTACGGATGGTTGAGTCAACTTAAGCACAAAGATCCCTGGTTCCACAGGTAACTTTAGTGCGGCGCACTTTGACAAGCCATCAGCAATGTCATTCTGAGCCCTTGGGATATGCTCCATCTGTAGGCCGTCAAAGTGCTCTTCTAGTTTTCTCACTTCATCGACATACGCTTCCATCAACGGACTCTGGTAGTTCTTGTTCACTTGTCGGACGACAAGCTGTGAGTCACCCCTGACAATAAGCTTCTTGATCCCAAGGTCCGCTGCAATTCTGAGACCGGCAAGCAATCCTTCATACTCTTCAGTATTGTTGGTTGCTTGCTCTTTGGGAAAGTGCATCTAGACTACGTACTTGAGGTGTTCTCCGATGGGTGCGGTAAGCAGCACGCCTGCACCGGCGCCTTGCAGCGAGAAGGCACCATCAAAGTACATCAGCCACTCTTTGCTTGCTTCTTTGACGGGGATGCTTGTCTCTGGAATTTCTTCATCTGGGGTTGGCGTCCATTCTGCTATGAACTCTGCCAATGCTCTGCTTTGGATAGTTGAAGTGCTCTCGAATTTGAGACCAAAGCTTGACAGTTCCAGCGCCCACTCGACGATCCTGCCTGTTGCTTCTGGATTTTGCAGTATCCTCTTCAGCGGAAAGCGAGTGACGACTGTGATCTCATGTGCTTGGAAGTAATGGCGCAGCTTTCTTGAGGCCATGAGGAGGCCGAAAAGCAACTTCTGCACACCAGAGTACCTTGATCTAGCCCCCTGCAAAAGGGAACTGACAGAGTAAACTGGGCACTGCACCATTCTCCTTGGCATTTTATCATGCTCCTGCGCAAACTCATGTTTGTCGGGACGAGAGCTTGTCGGCGAAGCCCCCTGCTTGTCGCTGGATGGATCTGCCGTGGTTGCTGGCTCATTATCTGCCTCCCTCTCCGCCACTAACGCAGCACTAACCACTTGATTGGTTGCTGCTATATACAGCAGCAACTTCTCTTGCGGCTTAGGTGCGACAAGCATTGGAGTGGAGGACAGGTATCTCTTCAAGTCCCGCAGCGCAGCCTCCGCTTCCGGAGTCCATTTCATTGGACCTGCCTTTTTCAAAATTTTGAAAAATGGCAGGGCGCGCTCAGCAGATCTAGAGATAAACCTGCTGAGAGCAGCCACGCAACCGGCAAGCCTTCGTACATCCTTGACGCGCTTTGGTGCTTCGATCTGCTCGATGGCTTTGATCTTGTCGGGATTGGCTTCAATTCCCCGCTGAGACACGAAGAACCCAAGAAGCTTGCCGGAAGGGACTCCAAACACGCACTTCTTGGGGTTAAGCTTGAGGTTGATCTTGCGCAGGTTTGCAAATGTCTCATCTAAATCTTGAATCAAGGTCACTTTGTCCTTGCTCTTGACCACTATGTCATCCATGTAAGCTTCCACATTTCTGTGTATTTGTGGCTCAAAAGCATGGTGAACTACCCTTGCGAATGTTGAACCAGCATTCTTTAAACCGAAAGGCATCCGTACAAAGCAGTATGTGCCACACGGGGTGATAAATGCGGTTTTCTCTTCATCTTCTTCTGCCATGAAGATCTGATGGTATCCTGAGTATGCATCAAGAAATGAAAGCAAATCACATCCGGCTGTGGAGTCAACAATCTGGTCAATACGCGGCAAGGGAAATGGGTCTTTGGGACAAGCTTTATTAACATCAGTGAAGTCAATACAAAGTCTCCATTTCCCGTTAGCTTTGCGCACAACAACAGGATTGGCCAACCACGTGGGATGGAGTACTCCTCTGACAAGGCCTGCTGCTTCCAACTTCTTGATTTCTTCTGTGATAAATTCTTGGCGCTCAACTGCCTGCTTCCTGACTCTCTTCTTGACGGGCCGCGCATGAGGACAGACGGCAAGGTGGTGCTCAATCACTTTCCTGGGAACACCGGGGATATCAGACGGTTTCCATGCAAACACGTCGACATTCGCCCACAGGAAAGCAACGAGCGCGCTTTCCTATTTGGGGTCAAGAGTGGCGCTGATGGTGAAGGTACCACCAGTGCCATCCTCCTTAGCGGACACATTCTTAGTCGCAGGTGGAGCTGCCATCGCCTTCTTGCACTTGCCGGTGGAGCTCGATGGTGCGTCCTCGACGGCAGCGCAGCACTCCGAAGAGGTGCGCTTGCCGGAGTGGGCATCAGAGCTCTTGCCGGACTTGGTCTTCTTCTTCCCCCCGGGAGCTTCAGCGGCAAGTGTCCTTCGTTCTCCTGCAGCTGCTGCTTCCCGGTAGATCTTGTCGGCACAGATAAGAGCATCCTTCTTGTCGCCAGGGACAGAGATGACACTTATTGGGCCTGGCATTTTCAGTACGTTGTACGCATAGTGAGAGGCTGCCATGAACTTGGCGAGTGCCAGACGGCCAAGGATTCCATTGTAAGGTAATGGAAAGTTGGCAACGTCAAACGTGACCCTCTCAGTCCTGAAGTTCAGTTCACTGCCAAATGTTACCGGCAACGTGATCTTTCCCTTTGGCTTACTCCTTCCTGGGTTGATTCCTTGAAATGTGCCGGTCTCTTCGAGCTCGCTGTCGGGGATCTGGAGCTTCTGGAGCACTGTGGAGGAGATCAAATTCAAGCCGGCCCCGCCCTCAACTAGCATCTTAGTGACCTTGAGGTTGCGGATTGTTGGTGAAACCAACATCGGCAAGCACCCGACCGCAGTTATGCGATCCGGGTGGTCCTCAATATCAAAGATGATAGGCGTGCTGGACCATTTCAGAGGCCTGCGTGACTCGACGGGTGGTTCTGCTGCATTAACCTCCCGCATCCACTGCTTGAGCTGGCGGTGCGAGGCATGCAGAGAAGCACCACCGTCAACGCACAGGACCTCTGTAGCTTTCTGGAACTCCTGCTCATCGGTCTCCTCATCATCCATATCTTCATCGTCGCCATCATCTTCGTCCTTGTCGCGGCCGCGAGGAGGTCTGTCTCCTTGCCGCTGCTTGGCCTTGCCGCGGCGTCCTCCTCGGCCGGGGCGTTTCTTGCCGGATCCACCAGCTCCTTCCTGGGCCTTCTCCTTGTCGCGCCGCTCGTATTCAGCTTTCTGTTGCTCAACGAGCTGCTCGACCCTCTTGCAGTTCTGAAGATCATGGCCCTTGGTGCGGTGAATCTTGCAATACTGCTTGTTGGTGCCGTCCTGCTTGTCAGCGACCGCCACCTCCGCGGCAACCTCCTTGCCGGAGTCACCAGCTTTGGCTTCCTTGGCGCCACCACCGTTGCCGGACTTCTCAACAACTAGCACTTCTTTGCCTTCCCTCCTTCTGTTGTTCCGCCACCGGTTTTTCCTTGTCGGGGCGGCATCTTCACTGTCAGATCCTCCCGCTCCTATATTTTCTCCAGGGAGTCTCCTCCCTTCCTCAGCACGTGCGCACTTGTCGGCCAGTGCATATAACTCACTGACGTCCCTGATCTTGCACATCACCATTTCCTCCCGCATCCTGCGGTTCCGCACGTTCTGATGGAACGCGCTGATCACCGTGGCAGGGTGGACGTCTGGGATGTTGTGTTGCACGCTACTGAATCTCTGAATGTACTTGCGCAGGGGCTCTCCTTCCTTCCATGCGAGCAAATGAAGATCACTCTCCTGGCCATGAGGCTTGTGTCCGCCGGTAAAGGCGGCGACAAACTGATGGCACAGATCAGCCCAAGAGGATATGGAGTTGTCCGGCAAGTGCATGAGCCAGGATCTGACATTGGGCTTGAGCACCAGCGGGAAGTAGTTGGCAAGGATCTTGTCATCTCGTCCCCCGGCAGCTTGCACCGCAATGGTGTAGATGCTGAGGAACTCTGACGGATGCGTCTTGCCATCGTACTTCTCCGGTATGTCTGGCTAGAAGTTTTTTGTGCTGGGCCACTGGACTTGCCGCAGCTCACGAGTGAACGCAGGACAACCTACCGCGTACGGCAGATCGCCTTGTTCCTCTGGTGCATGCATGTCAACAGAGGGCCTAGCGCGCTTGTCGGATTGACGTCGCGCTTCTCTTTGGCGCTCGATGCGGGTTCGAGCGTCTTCTTGTTGTCGATCATGAAGAACTTGGCACTGATCCCGATGAGCTCGTGGATCCGACGATGCAGTGGAGTCGCTGTCGAGGAGGATCCGACGAGTCAGCGATCTTGGCCTTCGGGATCCTCTCCCGGAGCCGCCGGAGTGCCGTCGCCACGCCCTTGAAGAATAGACTGAGCTTGGCGCTGGGTTGAAGGCTCTCGTCGGAAGGATACCCAAAGTCCTCCATCCCCAGCTGCGCCAGCTCCTCGTTGATGACGGCGGCAGTGTTCACCAGACCCTCGGTCCAGTGCTCCACTGTGTCTCTGAAGGAGTTCTGGGTGACTGCAATGCTCTCCAGCAGCGTTGCGTCAGCCTTGACCTTCTCCGCCAAGGTCTTCTCCCGCTCCTTGGCGGCCTCCAGCGTCTGCGTCAGCGTGGCCAGCTTCAGCTCCAGATCTGCTTTGGAATCCTTGGCGGCGCTGAGCTCCTTGCCCCTCTCAGCGAGAAGGCCTTGCAGCTCACCATGGGCGGCAGCATCCTTCTCGCGCTCACGCTTGAGCGCGGCAAGCTCCTCGCCACTCTTCCCAATTTCGGCCTCCAGCCGCGCCACCTTCTCCTCTAGTTCCCTCTTGGCGGCCTCTGCAGTTGCCGCGGCATCCTTTGCCTCCTTGAGCGCCCAGCCAAGTGCTCGCTCGCGCTCGGCGAGCTCTTCCTCATAGCTGTCGAGGTGGGCCTTCCGCTGCACTAGCTCGCCTTCCCGCGTGAACTGCCTCTCGGCAGCAAGTCTTTGTTCCTCCTCAGCCTCGGCCTTCTCGAGAAGAAAGGCCATGCGCTCCTCATCGACTCGCTCCCGCTCCTGCGCCAGGGATCGAAGAGCTTCTTGATTTTGTCCCCGGAGCTCCTCTGCGCGCTTCTCCATGTCAACTCCCGCCTTCGCGACAAGCGCTTCCCGGGAAGCCAGCTTGGCTTGCCGGGTGCGGTAGAGTGACAGCAGCTTCCGCAGTAGCTGCTCCTCCTCAGGCTCACCGCTGCTGCTGCCGGGCGCGTCAACCAATGACAGCCCAGCAGAGGCGAGCACCTCCCCGTCAAAAGTCTCCCCCTCGACTGGCGCCCTGGAGCTCGACGCCCAGGGTAGCTTGATGAAGATGTCGTCACCGGCCTGCAAGTAGGCGCCGGGCTGGGGCTCCTCGGGGCCCTGCTCCGCAGAACCGGCGGAGGGTTCGGCGGTCGGTGCAACGCCCGGCGCTCCTGCGGCCTCAGGGTCGTCAGTGCGACCGCCCGACCCCTCGCCGGCTTCCGCAGCAGCAGCCCCGGCGGCCTCCTCGCCGGCAGTCTCATCAGCACCAACACCTTCCTTGCCGGTCCCCTCTGTCTCCATTGGCTCAGCCGAAGGTGGGTCTGAAGAACGAAGAAGGGAGGAAAATCAATCAAAAATCCAAGAAAGGAAAAACGGAAGAAACAAAACCCGAGGGAAAGTTTCTGGGCAAGTGGATTACCTGCGCCAAGATCTTCAGTTGCGGCCTCGGTCGCCGCAGGATCAGCAGTGTCGTCCCTTGGCCGGGAGTCCCCCCTTGCCGGAGAGCGCTCCCTTGCCGGGGACTCCTCCCTTGGCGGCGCAGTTGAAGCAGGTGGCACTTCGGGACCAGCCTCCAGGCGCTCCTGATGAGGCTGCTCTGCTCCTGCACAAGTCAACAAGCAAGATGTCAACAAAGGAAAAGCACTCAAGCGCGCCCGACAGCAGAAGACTAAACTATGAACTTACGTTGGGGGCTTCACTGGGGGCTGCTACGAGGAGTGATTGCCGGGTCCGTCAAGGTAGTCTCTGACCCACCTCCTGCCGACGCGATGGGGTCATCCTCGATGACGATCACCGCGGCCTTGGCCTTCTTCGCCGTTCTCTGGGCCAGTGTTCTGAAAAGAAAAAAGTCCAGATTGGAGCAAGTCAGATACAAGATATAAACAGCAAGCTTGAAGGATTATAAGGGCACCAAAGAAACTCACTCTTCTTCCTCCTCATCGAAGCTGAGCGCGGAAAGATCGAAGTCCGGCCCTCCTCCAGTGCGGCGAAGTGGAGGAGTAGGATCCCTCGCCCGCTTGGCGGGGGCGGCGGCGGTGGCCCGGGAAGATCCCGCTCCAGTTGCCGCTGTTGCGTGAGGCGCTCCCGCGGCAACATTGCTTGCCTCGGTAGAGCGCGTCACGCGGCTCGGTGGTTGTGGAGCCGGCTGCCGCCCTGCTGCGTCCCCGGCCCTGTGAAGGCGCCTCCTTGGCGGTACCGGGGGCTCCACCTGCGACAAGCTCTCTGAAGGTTCAGCCTCCTCCTCGCCGGCCTCGCTCGACTCGGCTTCAGAACCGGCAGGCTCCTCCTCGCCCATGAACTCCGCGCGTTCGGCAAGGTTTGCCGCCTCTGCAGCCTCCGCCTCCTCCACAGTAAACCCAAACACACCCGCAGCAGCTGCGGCCGCAGCCTCTTCCGCCCTAGTAGCGATGAGCTGTAGCTCCTCGTCGGTGGTGTCACGGGTGAGGCTCTTCTGCTCGTCGGCACGGACCGGCAATTCCTCGAAGGTGTCAAAGAACGCTCGCACAACGTCGTCCGCAGGATCTTGCCAAGTTGGGACGATGCCGTGTGAATCGCACAACGGCATCATGGCGCGGATCCGGTCAAGCGAAGAGTTATTGCACAAAGGAACTATGCCCCTCGGCAGTGTGAATGGGTGCTGGGGGTCGCGTTTGAATAATTCCAAGAGCATTGCATCCAACTCCAAGACAGTGAAGTTGTAGTTGAGGCCCGGCCGCAGCCTCATGATGTCCGCCGAATTCTTAAATTCCCAGGCGGGCCTCCTCCTCTCCTGCAGGGGGGCAATGCGGCGGCAGAGGAAATCTACCCCGACAGCACCTACGGTGAGCCCGGCAAGCCTGACGCGAAGAATCCTAGTGATGGCGATCTTCAGCCTCTCGTCTTCAGGGGCCATGTTGCTCCAGTCATTGCCGCGCACTATTGGAGTTTGGCGCACGGTGGTGAAGGGCTGCAGATCCTCCTCGACGATCCAACACCACTCCGCTCTCCACTCCTCCCACTTGCTGCGAAGCTCACCCTCCAAGTACGCCTCTTTCTTGCTGACTCTCGAGACCCAGGCAATCCCTCCGGCAAGCGGCTCTCCTCTCTCTACCCGAGGTATGAAGAAGTGGCGGAAAAGGGCTACACTAGGGTGGACTCCGACAAAGTTTTCGCACAAGTGTGCGAAAACTGCCATGGTCAGGACAGCATTGGGGGTGAAGTCAAGGAGGCGGAAGCCATATGTGTTCATAATGTCACAAAAGAACTCCGAGAAGGGCGGACAGAGCCCGCAATAGAAGAATAGCGGGAAGAACGGGTACCCATTTGGAGCCGACTCCGAGGCAGCAGTCGGGAGTACCCTCGTGCGCGGATGCGCACGCGTCTCCGTCGCACAAAAGAGGTAGAAGTACTCCCTCAGCTCCTGCACGTCGAGCTGGGGGGTGAAGATCGCCCGCTCCTTCCGCAGCGCCGCGAGCCGCTGCGCCTCGACCGACTTCACACCCTTTCCCTTGTCGGCTTTCGGGCCCATGGCGGAGGTGGTGGAGAAGGTCGACGGCGTGGTGATGCTGGTGACAATGGGAGGAGCGGAGCGCTGCTCTCTCGGCTTCGAGAAGAAGGGGGGAGCGGCAGAGTTTGTGAAGAAGGAGTAGCAGCAACCAACGGGGGCGAACGAACTGCCCCTGTTTCCTCTGCTTATAAAGAGGGACGGGGCGGACGTTTCGCCCTTCCTAATAAACAACCACCCACGATCTCCCCCATGATGCCGCATTCAACGCGTGCCGTTATGGGGGAGCGCGGTGGATATGGAGCGAGATTTGGTGTAGCCCAGCCCGCGTGTGCCCGTGCCCTGTCTTGGGCCTGGCCCAACAGCGCTCGGCACCGTGTCTGGCCCAGGCCCGGGGGCTCCTGTCGGTGTACTAGAATAGGGGTACCCTAGTACCCCGAACTTGTGCACGGCAGTTGCAGCACCCCGCGGCAAGGCTTGCCGGGCGAACGCCAAGACCCTCCAAGGTTCCCTTGGAGCCATCCAAGAACAAAGTATGTAAGCTAAGGAGACAAGACCCCGGCAAGAGGAGCTTGCCGGGAAGGCCAATCAAGGCGCACCAAGGAACTTGCCGCGACGCGCCACTCGCTCCGGCAAGGCAGCAAGGCCCCGGCAAGAGGAGCTTGCCGGGAAGACCAACCAAAGTACCTCGAAGCCCGGCAAGCGACAAGCCTCCGGGCCCGACAAGATAGCAGCAGCGACAAGACACTTGCCGCGGCAGGCGGCCACTCTGCGTCCACGCTCCAGCGCATCCACCAACGTGTCGCTCTGGGGGCCTCCCCGGGCGCGCGTGGCAGGAAGCTGTGCAGCCAGCGGTGCGCAGCGGCATGCGAAGCTGACAAGATCGCCATCGTGGCAAACGGTGGCGCCCCTAACGGTCCTTTTCTGCACTGTTCGGGCGACTCAGACGGGCATTTAATGCCCTTGTCCCCTGCCGTCAGGGTTAGGTAGGGTGCACTCTACAAGCAACTGTATCAACTACCTCGCTTTTTACATTTTTGCCCTCCTCTGCGTTGCCACCTGTCGGTGACCCCTTTAGCGTATAAAAGGAGGCCCATGCGCAACATAGAGGGGGTTCGGTTCGGCTCATAGGTTCGAAGCCTCAGACAATCGGCTTTGATCCATTGGTAGCCCAGAAAACACATCTCTCTCTCTCGCTCGAGAGCAAGAACACCAGATAATACAACCAGACAAGCAGCAGTAGGAGTGTTATCTCTCCGGAGAGCTCCGAAGCTGGGTAAACCGCTCGTGTGCTTCGTCTCGATCTGCTCTTCGTGCAACCTCCGCCCCCCACCGAACCGAAAGGGGCCCGGTCCGCCGGCCCCATAGGTGTTCGTGGGTCAGTTTCCCCGACATCTAGCCTCCTCCTTGCCGGCCTCGCTCGACTCGGCTTCAGAACCGGCAGGCTCCTCCTCGCCCATGAACTCCGCGCGTTCGGCAAGGTTTGCCGCCTCTGCAGCCTCCGCCTCCTCCATAGTACACCCAAACACACCCGCAGCAGCTGCGGCCGCAGCCTCTTCCGCCCTAGTAGCGATGAGCTGCAGCTCCTCGTCGGTGGTGTCACGGGTGAGGCTCTTCTGCTCGTCGGCACGGACCGACAATTCCTCCAAGGTGTCGAAGAACGCTCGCACAACATCGTCCGCAGGCTCTTGCCAACTTGGGACGATGCCGTGTGAATCGCACAACGGCATCATGGCGCGGATTCGGTCAAGCGAAGAGTTATTGCACAAAGGAACTACGCCCCTCGGCAGTGTGAATGGGTGCTGGGGGTCGCGTTTGAATAATTCCAAGAGCATTGCATCCAACTCCAAGACAGTGAAGTTGTAGTTGAGGCCCGGCCGCAGCCTCATGATGTCCGCCGAATTCTTAAATTCCCAGGCGGGCCTCCTCCTCTCCTGCAGGGGGGCAATGCGGCGGCGGAGGAAATCTGCCCCGACAGCACCTACGGTGAGCCCGGCAAGCCTCAGGCGAAGAATCCTAGTGATGGCAATCTTCAGCCTCTCGTCTTGCGGGGCCATGTTGCTCCAGTCATTGCCGCGCACTATTGGAGTTTGGCACACGGCGGTGAAGGGCTGCGGATCCTCCTCGACGATGCAACACCAGTCCGCTCTCCACTCCTCCCACTTGCTGCGAAGCTCACCCTCCAAGTACGCCTCTTTCTTGCCGACTCTCGAGACCCAGGCAATCCCTCCGGCAAGCGGCTCTCCTCTCTCTACCCGAGGTATGAAGAAGTGGCGGAAAAGGGCTACACTAGGGTGGACTCCGACAAAGTTTTCGCACAAGTGTGCGAAAACTGCCATGGTCAGGACAGCATTGGGGGTGAAGTCAAGGAGGCGGAAGCCATATGTGTTCATAATGTCACAAAAGAACTCCGAGAAGGGCGGACAGAGCCCGCAATAGAAGAATAGCGGGAAGAACAGGTACCCGTTTGGAGCCGACTCCGAGGCAGCAGCCGGGAGTACCCTCGTGCGCGGATGCGCACGCGTCTCCGTCGCCCAAAAGAGGTAGAAGTACTCCCTCAGCTCCTGCACGCTGAGCTGGGGGGTGAAGATCGCCCGCTCCTTCCGCAGCGCCGCGAGCCGCTGCGCCTCGGCCGACTTCACACCCTTTCCCTTGTCGGCTTTCGGGCCCATGGCGGAGGTGGTGGAGAAGGTCGACGGCGTGGTGATGCTGGTGACAATGGGAGGAGCGGAGCGCTGCTCTCTTGGCTTCGAGAAGAAGGGGGGAGCGGCGGAGTTTGTGAAGAAGGAGTAGCAGCAACCAACGGGGGGGAACGAACTGCCCCTGTTTCCTCTGCTTATAAAGAGGGACGGGGCGGACGTTTCGCCCTTCCTAATAAACAACCACCCAAGATCTCCCCCACGATGCCGCATTCAACGCGTGCTGTTATGGGGGAGCGCGGTGGATACGGAGCGAGATTTGGTGTAGCCCAGCCCGCGTGTGCCCGTGCCCTGTCTTGGGCCTGGCCCAACAGCGCTCGGCACCGTGTCTGGCCCAGGCCCAGGGGCTCCTGTCGGTGTACTAGAATAGGGGTACCCTAGTACCCCGAACTTGTGCACGGGCAGTTGCAGCACCCCGCGGCAAGGCTTGCCAGGCGAACGCCAAGACCCTCCAAGGTTCCTTTGGAGCCATCCAAGAACAAAGTAGATAAGCTAAGGAGACAAGACCCCGGCAAGAGGAGCTTGCCGGGAAGGCCAATCAAGGCGCACCAAGGAACTTGCTGCGACGCGCCACTCGCTCTGGCAAGAGAGCAAGGCCCCGGCAAGAGGAGCTTGCCGGGAAGACCAACCGAAGTACCTCGAAGCCCGGCAAGCGACAAGCCTCCGGGCCCGACAAGATAGCAGCAGCGGCAAGACACTTGCCGCGGCAAGCGGCCACTCTGCGTCCATGCTTCAGCGCATCCACCAACGTGTCGCTCTGGGGGCCTCCCCGGGCGCGCGTGGCAGGAGGCTGTGCAGCCAGCGGTGCGCAACGGCATGCGAAGCTGACAAGATCACCATCGTGGCGAACGGTGGCGCCCCTAACAGTCCTTTTCTGCACTGTTCGGGCGACTTAGACGGGCATTTAATGCCCTTGTCCCCCGCCGTCAGGGTTAGGTAGGGTGCACTGTACAAGCAACTGTATCAGCTACCTCACTTTTTACGTTTTTGCCCTCCTCTGCGTTGCCACCTATCGGTAACCCCTTTAGCGTATAAAAGGAGGCCCATGCGCAACATAGAGGGGGTTCGGTTCGGCTCATAGGTTCGAAGCCTCAGACAATCGGCTTTGATCCATTGGTAGCCCAGAAAACACATCTCTCTCTCTCGCTCGAGAGCAAGAACACTAGATAATACAACCAGACAAGCAGCCGTAGGAGTGTTATCTCTCCGGAGAGCTCCGAAGCTGGGTAAACCGCTCGTGTGCTTCGCCTCGATCTGCTCTTCGTGCAACCTCCGCGCCCCACCGAACCGAAAGGGGCCTGGTCCGCCGGCCCCATAGGTGTTCGTGGGTCAGTTTCCCATACTTGGAGGGTGAGCTTCGCAGCAAGTGGGAGGAGTGGAGAGCGGAGTGGTGTTGGATCGTCGAGGAGGATCCGCAGCCCTTCCCCGCCGTGCACCAAAGATGTCGGGGAAACTGACCCACGAACACCTATGGGGCCGGCGGACCGGGCCCCTTTCGGTTCGGTGGGGGGCGGAGGTTGCACGAAGAGCAGATCGAGGCGAAGCACACGAGCGGTTTACCCAGCTTCGGAGCTCTCCGGAGAGATAACACTCCTACTGCTGCTTGTCTGGTTGCATTATCTGGTGTTCTTGCTCTCGAGTGAGAGAGAGAGACATGTGTTTTCTGGGCTACCAATGGATCAAAGCCGATTGTCTGAGGCTTCGAACCTATGAGCCGAACCGAACCCCCTCTACGTTGCGCATGGGCCTCCTTTTATACGCTAAAGGGGTCACCGACAGGTGGCAACGTAGAGGAGGGCACAAACGTAAAAAGCGAGGTAGTTGATACAGTTGCTTGTATAGTGCACCCTACCTAACCCTGACGGCAGGGGACAAGGGCATTAAATGCCCGTCTGAGTCGCCCGAACAGTGCAGAAAAGGACCGTTAGGGGCGCCA
Organism: Triticum dicoccoides; assembly: GCF_002162155.2. Classification (NCBI taxonomy): domain Eukaryota; kingdom Viridiplantae; phylum Streptophyta; class Magnoliopsida; order Poales; family Poaceae; genus Triticum; species Triticum dicoccoides. The sequence continues at coordinate 623,637,521 of NC_041393.1, read as the reverse complement.
CCGTTCGCCACGATGGCGATCTTGTCAGCTTCGCATGCCGCTGCGCACCGCTGGCTGCACAGCCTCCTGCCACGCGCGCCCGGGGAGGCCCCCAAAGCGACATGTTGGTGGATGCGCTGGAGCGTGGACGCAGAGTGGCCGCCTGCCGCGGCAAGTGTCTTGCCGCTGCTGCTATCTTGTCGGGCCCGGAGGCTTGTCGCTTGCCGGGCTTCGAGGTACTTTGGTTGGTCTTCCCGGCAAGCTCCTCTTGACGGGGCCTTGCTGCCTTGCCGGAGCGAGTGGCGCGTCGCGGCAAGTTCCTTGGTGCGCCTTGATTGGCCTTCCCGGCAAGCTCCTCTTGCCGGGGTCTTGTCTCCTTAGCTTATATACTTTGTTCTTGGATGGCTCCAAGGGAACCTTGGAGGGTCTTGGCGTTCGCCCGGCAAGCCTTGCCGCGGGGTGCTGCAACTTCCCCTGCACAAGTTCGGGGTACTAGGGTACCCCTATTCTAGTACACCGACACAGATCCGTTGACTAAACCTCTTCCGCGAGCAAAACATGATCAACACCAGAACTCTATGGGTGTTCGATTCATCACAGTGTAACTAGATTGTTGACTCTAGTGCAAATGGGAGATTGTTGGAAATATGCCCTAGAGGCAATAATAAAATGATTATTATTATATTTCCTTGTTCATGATAATTGTCTATTGTTCATGCTATAATTGTATTAACCGGAAACAGTGATACATGTGTGAATACATAGACCACAACATGTCCCTAGTGAGCCTCTAGTTGACTAGCTCGTTGATCAACACATAGTCATGGTTTCCTGACTATGGACATTGGATGTCATTGATAACGGGGTCACATCATTAGGAGAATGATGTGATGGACAAGACCCAATCCTAAGCATAGCACAAGATCGTGTAGTTCGTTTGCTAAAGCTTTTCTAATGTCAAGTATCAGTTTCTTAGACCATGAGATTGTGTAACTCCCGGATACCGTAGGAGTGCTTTGGGTGTACCAAACGTCACAATGTAACTGGGTGACTATAAAGGTACACTACAGGTATCTTCGAAAGTGTCTGTTGGGTTGACACGAATCGAGACTGGGATTTGTCACTCCGTATGATGGAGAGGTATCTCTGGGCCCACTCAGTAATGCATCATCATAATGATCTCAATGTGACCAAGTGGTTGGTCACGGGTTCATGCATTACGTAACGAGTAAAGTGACTTGCCGGTAACGAGATTGAACGAGGTATTGGGATACCGACGATCAAATCTCGGGCAAGTAACGTACCGATTGACAATGGGAATTGTATATGGGATTACTTGAATCCTTGACATCGTGGTTCATCCGATGAGATCATCGTGGAACATGTGGGAGCCAACATGGGTATCCAGACCCCGCTGTTGGTTATTGACCGGAGAGCTGTCTCGGTCATGTCTGCGTGATTCCCGAACCCGTAGGGTCTACACACTTAAGGTTCGGTGACGCTAGGGTTATTAGGAAGAGTTGTATGTGATTACCGAATGTTGTTCGGAGTCTCGGATGAGATTCCGGACATCACGAGGAGTTCCGGAATGCTCTGGAGGTGAAGATTTATATATGGGAAGTTGTAATACCGTCACCAGAAAGTTTCGGGGGCATACCGGTATTGTACCGGGGCCACCGGAAGGGTTCCGGGGGTCCACCGGGAGGGGCCACCTCTCCCGGAGGGCCTCATGGGCCATGGAGGGAAGGGAACCAGCCCTTAGAGGGCTGGGCGCATCCCCCCTTGGGCCCATGCGCCTAGGGTTGGGGGGGGAACCCTAAGGGGGCGCCCCCCTTGCTTTGGGGGCAAGTCCCCACCCTTGGTCGCCGACCCCCTCTAGATCTCATCTAGAGGGGGGCGGCCCCCTTCCTCCTCCCCCTATAAATAGAGGGGCGAGGGGAGGGCTGCACACGCACCTCCAAGGCGCAGCCCCTCCCCTCCCCAACACCTCTCCTCCTCCGCAGAAGTTTGGCGAAGCCCTGTCGGAGTACTACCTCTCCATCATCACCACGCCGTCGTGCTGCTGTTGGAGCTCTTTTCCTCAACCTCTCCCTCCTCGTTGCTGGATCAATGCGCGGGAGACGTCTCCGCTCCATACGTGTGTTGAACGCGGAGGTGCCGTCCGTTCGGCGCTAGGATCTTCGGTGATTTGGATCACGACGAGTACGACTCCATCAACCCCGTTCTCTTGAACGCTTCCGCTTGCGATCTACAAGGGTATGTAGATGCACTCCTATCTCTCTCATTGCTAGATGACTCCATAGATTGATCTTGGTGATGCGTAGATTTTTTTTATTTTCTGCAACGATCTCCAACATGCAACAGTACCTAAAGGTAGTGATTTTCTTTATTATACTAACGGATCTCACAAAGTTTTTGTTAAGTTTTTGTGTGGATGAAGTGTTCGAAGAACGACGAGTTACCGATGTGAGAAGAATAAGGAGAGGCAAGAGTTCAAGCTTGGGGATGACAATGCACCCCAAGTAAATATTTCAAGGATACTTAAGCATCTAAGCTTGGGGATGCCCCGGTTGGCATCCCATCTTTCTTCTTCAACAATTATCGGTATACCTTGGTTTTTGTTTCGTTCGCATGATTTGTGTCCTTTGTGTTTTTATTTTTCTTTAGGAACCATGCTAGTATGAGATAGCCCTTCAATGATCTTATATAATGCTCTTTGTGCTTCACTTATATCTTTTGAGTATGGTTTTACAGAATGCTTCGTGTGCTTCACTTATATATTTTGAGCTTGGATATTGGTTAGTCTATATTAATTGTAGAATGCTCCATGATCTTCGCTTATATCTTTTGGAGTATGAATAATATTATCATCTAAAGTGGGTTTGGAAGAGTGTCAACTTTAGGAATTAGTGATCCCACTATTTTGGAGGGTGTTAAATCTTAGTGTGATATTTATGAAAGTGGATTTGGAAGAGTGTCAACTTTAGTTAGTAATGATTCCACTATTTCAGAAGAGGTTCCAATTGATTATGAGAACAAAGTTGCTATCTATGATGATTAATGTGATGACATGTATGCTATAAAGAATAATGTTAACCATGAAACTTGTCATCATGATTTTTATTTTAAATTGGATTATGCCTCACATGACGGTTATTTTGTTGAGTTTGCTCCCACTATTCCGAATGAGAAGAATTTTTGCTTATGTGGAGAGTAGTAAAATTTCTATGCTTGTAGATCATGAAAAGAATGCTTTATGTGATGGTTGTATTGTTAAACTCATTCATGATGCTTCTGAAAATTATTATGAGGGAGGAATATATGCTTGTAGGAGTTGCAATAATATCAAGTTTCCTCTCTATGTGCTTAAAGTTTCGAAGTTATACTTATTTTGCCTTCCTATGCTAGTTGATTCTTGTTCCCTTCAATTGTGTGCTCACAAAATACCTAGGCATAGGAAGTGGGTTAGGTTTTAATTTTCTAGTCATATTCTTCATGATGCTCTCTTTATGTTTCAATTCTTATCTTTTATGTGAACATCATTGAAATAATCATGCCTAGCTAAAAGGCATTAAAGAAAAGCGCTTGTTGGGGGACAAACCAATATTTACCTTTACTGTTTTTGTGTGTCCACATGATTAAGCTACTGTAGTAATGATGTTTTATAGCTTTTGTTTCAATAAAGTGCCAAGTAAGACCTTTGGGAAGACTTGGGTGAAAGTTAATGTGATCTTGCTATAAAAAACAGAAACTTCGCGCTCACGAGATTAGCTGTCATCAGAAGGGTGCTTTTGAGTTGACTCTTTTTGCAGAAGATTAATAGACAAATTCCTCACGTCCACCAATTTATTTCAGAATTTTTTGAGTAGCAGAAGTACGGTTGTTGTTCAGATAATTATAGACTATTCTGTTTCTGGCAGATTCTATTTTTAATGCATAGTTTGCTTGTTTTTTAGTTTCTATGGCTTATATTGCTCAATATAAATTTTAGAAATGATATGGTACAGTAGAAATTGTGTGAGAACAATTATGAATCTTGTCTTTGACAGTACCAAAGTGAATGATTTACTCTTTATCATACTAACTCATCTCACGAAGTTCTGTTAAGTTTTGTGTGATTGAAGTTTTCAAGTTTTGAGTGAGATATCGATATGAGGAGAATAAGGACCGGAAAGACTCTAAGCTTGGGGATGCCCAAGGCACCCAAAGGTAATATTCAAGGAAGACTCAAGTACCTAAGCTTGAGGATGCCCCGGAAGGCATCCCCTCTTTCGTCTTCAAAACCATCGGTATACCTTACCCGGAGCTATATTTTTATTCGTCACATGATATGTGTTTTGCTTGGAGCGTATTTTCATTTTACTTGATGTTTGAATAAAATCATTGGATCTGAAATCTTGAATTAAAAAGAATCCTCCCATGTCTAGTTAATTATTTGACTACTCAGTGTTCTTCACTTATATCTTTCTGGAGTAGTTTGTCGTTTACTCACGTGCTTCACGTATATCCTATGAGTAAATGGTTCAATGAATTGAATATCATAAATCTGAA
>NC_041393.1:623631461-623632759 GCF_002162155.2 Triticum dicoccoides | reverse complement strand
ACCAGAATATTATTCTGTTACCCTACTTGAACTGATGAATTCAAGCGGCTGAACTGATGAAATTCGAGCGCTCGAACTGATGCTTCCTGTTTCTGTTAAAAATCATCTTCTTTAGTTCAATTTTTTTTGCAAATTTTTTTGTCGAAACGGGACGTGTAATATATTGTTGGAAAGCTCTTGACATCCACATTTCAATCTTATAATTTGTTTTTGGAAAAAAAAATGATTTAAGAGCAGTTTTGAAAATACCGTTTTTTTCAAAACCGAAAACGCGAATCGTATTTTGGACTTAATTTTCAAACGGTTTCTCGGAATTGAGCAAATGAGATGGCGTTGGAAAGCTTGTGAAACTCCGCATCTTCCGTATATCTACTATTTTTTCAAATTCTATATGATTTAAAAGTAATTTGAAAAATGGTGAAATTCGGGGCGAAATGTATTTTCAATGTTTTTTACAAACGGTTTATCGGATTGATGCAAATGATATGGCGTTGGAAAGCTATGGAAAATGTGCAACTTTTGCGTACAGAAAGTTTTTTCTAATTCCTTATGGTTTAAATACGAATTAAAATACGGTTAAAATTGGTTTTGAATACGGTTTTTTTAAAAAGATTGTCGAAATGGGGCAAATAATATACCATTTGAAAAGCTACAAAACATGCGAAACTTAGTCATGTTAAACATTTTCTCAAATTCGCAATTGTTTAAGAGTAATTTTGAATATGGAAAGACGGATCCTGTTGTTTTCCCGTCTGAAAAATAGAGTACTCGTACTGATATATGTGTGTGTTTGTACTAAGCTACTTTTTATAGAGTAATTTTGTTCTGAAAAAAGAGTACTTGGACTGATGTTTGCATGGGTTTGTACTAAGCATGTTTTCACTAACTAGACTTTGCTCTGTTTTTGGGTAATATTTTTGCTCGTAAATTTTCAACGGTTTTTACTCTTTCGTCGCCCATGTACTTGCATGGTTTGTATCATCAAACTGAATGATATTTTATTCAGAAAGAAAATGTTTTGTTTTGTTTCTTTTTGTTTTTAACTCAACATTTTTTTGACAACGATGTTCTGAACTTCTCTCATTTTACGACTTGTACTGAGGTACTTACTAAGCAGGATTTTCATGGGGTTTCTTTTTTTGCTTGAACTTTTACAATTTGAATTTCTGCCATTTCTTTTATTCTGAACAGACCACTGTTTTAAATCATACTAAGGTACTTACTACGCCCGAACTGGGGTAGCTGTCGCGTGTCTCGGCGAGGAAGAAGACGAAGCTCGGGAGTGAGGCTAGATTCGG
>NC_041393.1:623628002-623630986 GCF_002162155.2 Triticum dicoccoides | reverse complement strand
GGAGGTGCACGGGGAGGGGCCGGCGCCCGTTGGGGGGAAGGCGTGCAGGAAGGGTCGGCGAGCCCGTCAGCGGGGAGGCGTGCGGCCGGCCGGCCGGCGGCAGCGCCTGGGTCGGAGGAGCGACCCGTCACGCCGCCGCGGGCTCCGTCGCTCCGGCTGCCGCCGTCGCTCGCTCGCCTGCGACGGCTGCCTCCGGCGGTAGGAAGCGGGTCGGATTGGGGCCGGGTCAGTCGTGGACGCGTCGCGCCTTATAGGATAGTCGGTCTATTCTGCTAATATTAGCAGAATAACTACTCTGATAACACTTCCGCACTGCACGCTCAACACAAGTGTAGGTCATTCTTTGAACCAAGTGTGCTGCAGTACTCACACGAGTGAACTTCTCTTCGGAAAAAACTGCACGCTGTGTATTTTCGGTACTATTTTCGCTCTAGTTTTTTAACTGTTTATCGGAATGAGGTGTGTAATATACCATTGAAAAACTATGGATTAGGCACAACTTTGCCATGTTGAACACTTTTCAAGATTTCTCACGGTTTTCAAAGCAGTTTCGAAAATGGTGCGGCCCATCATGAGTGGCAGCGAGCGTTTTTTTGCGATTTCTTCTAAACTGATCGTCGGAAAGAAGCAAATAATACACCATTGGAAAGATATCATCGAGGCGCATCTTTTTCATATCTATTATTTTCTCTAATTCGTTACGGAGCAGTTTCTAATTTACTAAATCGCGGAAATCTGATTTTCAAAAAATTCAAATGTTTGGTACTGTTTTTGCTCTAGTTTTTTAACCATTTGTCGAAACGAGGCATGTAATATACTATTTAAAACATATGGACGAGGCACAACTTTCATATGTTGAAATGTTTTTGAGATTCCTTACGGTTTTAAGTTAATTTTGAAAATCATGCGGCGGACGACGAGTGGCAGCGGCCGTTTTTCGCGAAATTTTTACAAACCGCTAGTCCGAATGATTCAAATGATAAGCCGTTGCAAAGATATTGACGAGGCGCAACTTTTTCATGTAGAACACTCTCTCTAATTATTTACGGTTTAACAGGAATTTTGAATTTACCGAAATGCGGACACTCTATTTTTCGCGATACCCAAATCGACGTGGGTACTTCATGCGACTGAAAACCGCACTGCATCGGACGAAAAAGCGCACTGCATCAGACAAGTAAGAGAACTGCATGATTGCTTTTATTCAAACATAATTTTTGCAAGGACGAGAAAGTAGAGTGCACTTCACATCGGGTGTAAATGAGACAACACTACCAAGAAGTGAACCGCATTACTTTTTTTTGCTTCTATAACAATTTTTTTGCACCTACGGGATGAACAACATCATAAGGGCGACCGCACTCCTTCAGAATGAATAACGCACTGCATCGAACGGGCAAGTGAACCCCGTAAGTTTTGTCTTTTTTCTAACTTTTTACGCTTATTTGTGAACCCCATGGTCAAAGTTAGTGAACCGCGTGGCCCAGGCTAGAGAACTGCATTGTTTCGGTTGGTGAAAGTGAATCGCAGGTCAGAAACTAGTGGACTTCATCTAAAAAGAAGCGAACTTCTTTCTGTGTTGATTTTTTATTGTTTTACAAAGGGAATATTTTTACAAAAGGAATCACAGGAGTGCACTGCAAACCTACATACACCGCATTGCAAGCATACAGAAAACAAGTGAAACGGCCACATGCGACACATGATGCTTCCTTTTTCTTGCATATACGAAAGGACAAGTGAACAACATCGAAAAAGAAAGAATACTGCTTGTTGTTTTATTAATAGAAGTTAAGCACCAAATCCTTGTCAAAAAAAAGAGCAAAACAACAAACTTTTCCACGCGCCAAGGTGGTTGTGACAGAGATTCCTGTTTTATCATGCTCGTGCAACATTTTTGTTCCTCATAGTGTGTGTTGCCGTTGTCCTCCTTGTACGCCTCCCGGACGGCCTCGTCTGAGCACGCACAGGCGCTCCGCACCGCACGAAGTGCACCACGCAAACTGTGCCCATAGGCGCTCCGCACAGCACGAGGCGCACCGTGCAAACTGCATGAGGGTTGTGTGTGGAGGCCTCCTCTACTCGCCGCAGCATCGTCGTCCGGGCTGGCCGTGATGGTCGCCGACAGAAGGTAGGTGGAAGGGGGCATAAAAGAAAGAGGGGAATCACCTGCATCTCGCTCAACAATGGTGCAGGCGAACAATTGCACGCCACAAATTGCAAGCACACGCGCTCCGCACCGCACGGGTGCACTGTGCGAACTGCACGGGGCCCGGGGTGGAGGCCCTCCTCTGCTCACCATGGTGTGTCGTCGTCGGCTTCCATTTTCGCAGGGCGCTGCTACCAGTTGTGCTTGCCAACATAACTGGGAAAGGCTCGAGGGGTGCAGAGGGAGATGCAGTGGTTCCCTAGCTAGCTCTGAGTAGTGCGCACGCCCTGCCACTGTACTGCGTCCGGCTCACCCGAGCACTACATGCGTAGCACCGCCGGACAACATCCACAAGAGAGCACCATAGATTTTTGACTCACACCATGGACCGCACGCACTGCATCACCCATGCGGTGGCCGGGAAGAAGGAGGCGGTGGACGGGTGGCATGGTCGACGTAGCTGTGTTTGCAGGAGGCCGTCGGGGTGCGAGGTTGGACCCCCCTGATTTGGAGCTTGGTCACTGGCGGCAGGGCATAGAGGTGTGTGGAGGATTGCAGCAGTAGGCCATGCGGCGCAACGGCAAGAAGTGGTGCTTGGGCGGCCGATGAGGAACGGATCTCGCCGGACTTGGCTCAGGGGAGGCACGGGATTGGGAGGATCTGGCTCGGGGAGGCGCTGGACCCAGCGGGACGGCCGAAGCAGACACGGGAGGAGGGAGGTGGAGGAGGATCCCGCCCGATCTGGTGGTTGCTGGGATGTCACCGGTCGCCGAGAGGTGGCGGGGTGACGGTGGAGAAGTGGTGCGGTGGGGGTGAGGCAGGTGGGAGCGGGGAT
>NC_041393.1:623584474-623627402 GCF_002162155.2 Triticum dicoccoides | reverse complement strand
ACATGGAAGGGTGCGGGCACGCGTTGGGGTAGGCAGGATGGTCGGCAGCGGATGTGGAGGTGCGGTGGGAGAGTTGGGGAGGTGGGGGAGCGGGGGTTTGTCGTGTGCATGGGGGTGCAGGGGTTGCTGGCAGGGCGTGGGTTGGGGTGTTAGCAGAATAAGATTTAGTGTTGGTAGAATAAGAGTCTTAAGGGTGTTATTAGAATAGACCCACCCTATATATATATATATATATATATATATATATATATATATATATATATATATATATATATGTTTCATATGCTTATAGCATGGGGAGTAATGACTTCACACATAATAAGTATAGGTAGTAAACTTATTGAAAGTTAGCATAAGCAGAATTGGTCACTTGAACAATTCATGAAAGAATATTGGACGAGAGATTTCACATATAAATATACTATCTTGGACATATTTTGTAATTGTGAGCACTCATTAAAATATGACATGCTAAAAAGTTGATGTTGGACAAGGAAGACAACTTAATGGGTTATGTTTTCCTATATCTGAAACGTTATATTGTCTTGGATCATCCAACATGTTGAGCTTGCCTCTCCCTCTCATGCTAGCCAAATTCTTTGCACCAAGTAGAGATACAACTCGTGCTTCCAAACATCCCTTAAACCAGTTTTGCAATGAGAGTCCACCATACCTACATATGGATTGCGTAAGATCCTTCAAGTAAGTTGTCGTCGATGCATGCAATAAAAATTGCTCCTTAAATATGTATGATCTATTAGTACGAAGAAGATAAACTTTATACAAACTTGTGATAGGGAAGAAATAAAAGCGACGGACTGCATAATAAAGGTCTTTATCACAAGCGGCAATATAAAGTGACGTTCTTTTGCATTAAGATTTTGTGCATCCAACCATGAAAGCGCATGACAACCTCCGCTTCCCTCTGCGAAGGGCCTATCTTTTACTTTTATCTTCTACCCTTATACAAGAGTCATGGTGATCATCACCTTTCCTTTTTACACTTTTTTCCTTTGGCAAGCACTTTGTGTTGGAGCGATCCGAATATATATATATCCACTTGGATGTAGGTTTCATAAATTATTATTGTTGACATTACCCTTCAGGTAAAAGGTTGGGAGGAGAAACTATAACCCCCTATCTTTCTTTATGCCTGATTGAAACTTTGAAACCATAAATATCACATGAGTGTTAGCAATTGTGAAAGATTAAATGATAGTTGAGTATGTGGAGTTTGCTGAACCAAAGCTCTTACATAGACCCTTCCCAAAAATAAGATGAATTGCAATTGTTTGATGACTAAGAGCATGGTTTCTTAGTTTCCAAGAGCCTGGCTTATGAATAGCTTGTTACTTGATCATGAAAACTTTTATGAGTTGAGCTACTGTTATGATTATAATGATGCTAGAAAAAGTGATTGAAACTATCATTGATCAAACTTAAGCGCTTGCTAGCATTCACACTTCATAAATTATTTCTTTTATCATTTACCTACTCGAAGACGAGCAAGAATTAAGCTTGGGGATGCTGATACGTCGCCAACGTATCTATAATTTATGAAGTATTCATGCCATGTTTACAATAGTTCTATATGATTTTGGTACGATTTGATTAGAACTAACCTGGACTGATGTTGTTTTTAGCAGAACTACCGTGGTGTTGTTTTTGTGCAGAAATAAAAGTTCTCAGAATGCGCTGAAAATCAACGAATTTTTTTTGGGAAAATATAAAAAATACTGGAACAAAAATGTACCGGAGGGGAGTACCGTGGGCTCCACGAGGGTGGGGGGCGCGCCCACCCTCCTCGGGCGTGCCCCTGTGCCTCGTGGACTCCCTGTGGGGCCCCTTGACTTGTCCTCGACACCAACCTCTTCTATAAATACCCAAACCTCCAGGAAATAACCTAGATCAGAAGTTCCGCCGCCGCAAGCCTCTGTAGCCACGAGAAATCAATCTAGGCCCTCTCTGGCACCCTGCCGGAGGGGCTATCATCACTGGAGGCCATGGAGGAGGATCCCGGAGGAGCCATCATCACCATGAAGGCCAAGATCTAGAGGGAGAACCTCTCCCCATCCAGGGGGAGGCCATGGAGGAGGAAGCACAAGGGGGAGAACCTCTCCTCCTCTCTCTCGGTGGCGCCAAAGTGCCATCGGGAGGGGAATCATCGCCACGGTGATCGTCTTCATCAACATCACCATCATCATCACCATCCTCATCTATTTTACGTGGTCCACTCTCCCGCACCCCGCTGTAATCCCTACTTGAACATGGTGCTTTATGCCACATATTATGATCCAATGATGTGTTGCCATCCTATGATGTTTTGAGTAGATATCCTTTGTCTTTGGGTTGATTGATGATCTAGATCAGTACGAGTTGTATGTTTTATTTTGGTGCTGTCCTATTGTGCCCTCCGTGTCGTGCAAGCGTGAGGGATTCCCGCTGTAGGGTGTTGCAATACGTTCATGATTCGCTTATAATGGGTTGCTTGAGTGATAGAAGCATAAACCCGAGTAAGGGGGTTGTGGCGTATGGGATAAAGGGGACTTGATATGATAAAGCTATGGTTGGGTTTTACCTTAATGATCTTTAGTAGTTGCGGATGCTTGCTAGAGTTCCGGTCATAAGTGCATATGATCCAAGAAGAGAAAGTATGTTAGCTTATGCCTCTCCCTCATATGAAATTGCAATGACGACCACCGGTCTTGTTAACAATTGCCTAGGATAATTCTGCACAGCGACCCATCATTATTCCACACTCGCTATTTATAATATGTAGTAATATATTCTAAATTTATGATAAGAACACCTACTTTTGTATTTTAGCTCTCCGATATCATGCAAAGTTATCCTCTTCATACCCACAACGTAGTTTTATTTCTCGTTTCTAGTTGGAAGCAAACGTTCGGTGTACGTAGAGTCGTATCAGTGGCAGATAGGACTTGAGAGAATATTGATCTTACCTTTAGCTCCTTGTGGGTTCGACACTCCATACTTATCACCTCCACTTTTGGGAATTGCTACGATGATTCCCTGCACTTGGGGATTATCACCACGCTACTGCTAACCTTTAGCTGTAGTGTCTTACTAGTAGCGCGGTTTGCCGCGCTACTGGTAGGCATTAAACATGCACTACTGCTAGGGTTTTCCGTAGTAGTGAACCCAGTCCTCGTCCTAAAGAAGAAGAACACCTGGCGCATGTGCATCAACTACACCAGCCTGAACAAGGCCTGTCCCAAGGATCCGTTCGCCCTCCCGTGGATGGACCAAGTCATCGACTCGACCGCCGGGTGCGAGCTCCTGTCCTTCCTGGATGCTTACTCCGGCTACCACCAGATCAAGCTGGACCCGGCCGACGCCCTAAAGACGTCCTTCATCATGCCCTTTGGGGCATATTGCTACATCACCATGTCATTCGGTCTGAAGAACACCGGCGCCACCTTCCAGCGCTGCATGCAGAAATGCTTGCTACCGCAACTCAGCCACAACATCCATGTTTACGTGGACAACATCATGGTGAAGACCAAGAAGCACCTCACGCTCCTCGCCGACCTGAAGGAAACATTCGCCAACCTGCATGAATACAAAGTCAAGCTCAACCCGGAGAAATGCGTTTTTGGCGTCCCGACCGGAAAGCTACTCGGCTTCCTCGTCTCGGAGCACGGCATTGAGGCGAACCCGGAGAAGATCAAGGCCATCGAGCGTATGCGAAAGCCAGCTCGGCTGCACGATGTCCAGAAGTTCACCGGCTGCTTGGCCTCGGTCAGCCGGTTTCTCTGCCGGCTGGGCGAGAGGGCCTTGCCCCTGTACCAGCTGATGAAGAAGACAACACCAGTCGAATGGAACGACCGGGCGGACAAGGCTTTCCAGGATCTCAAGCACATGCTCTCCACCGCACCAGTCCTGGCCACGCTGATCGAGAAGGAGCCGTTGTTGCTCTACATTACCGTGACCTCGCGGTCGGTCAGCACGGTGATGGTGGTCGAGCGACCAGAGAAGGGCAAGGTCCAGGCCGTCCAGCGCCCAGTCTACTACCTAAGCGAAGTGCTCTCCTCCTCCAAGCGGAACTACCCGCACTACCAGAAGATGTGTTACAACGTGTACTTCACCGCCAAGAAATTGAAGCAGTACTTTCAAGAGCACGTTGTCACCATGGTAAGCACGGCCCCCCTCGGTGAGATCATCGGGTGCCGGGACGCCTCCGGCCGGGTCGCCAAGTGGGCGCTCGAGCTAGCCGGCCACACCATCCTCTACAAGCCCCGCACCACGATCAAGTCCCAGGCCTAGGCTGATTTCCTCGTCGACTGGACCGAGACCCAGTACCTGCTGCTGCCACCGGACTCAACGCACAAGCACATGCACTTCGACAGCTCCAAGATGCATCTCGGCCTAGGGGCCAGCATTATGCTCTCTTCCCCGAAGGGCGACCGACTTCACTACGCACTCTAGATCCACTTTGCCGCCTCCAACAACGTCGCCGAATACGAAGCCCTTCTGCATGGCCTCCGACTTTCCAAGGAACTCGGCATCCGGTGCATCCTATGCTACGACAATTCGGATATGGTGGTGCAACAGTGCTCCGGCGAGTGGTACGCCTGCGACCCCAACATGGCGAGCTACCGTTTCCTTGTGGAGAAGCTGTCAAGATTCTTAGAAGGCTGCGAGTTCCTCCATGTCCCGCGCACGGAAAATGAGGCAGTCGACATGCTCGCCAAAATCGCCTTGTCCCGGCAGTCCATCCCGTCCGGTGTCTCCCTCGAGCACCTGCACAAGCCATTCGTAAAGTCGTCTCTGGACTCCGAGTCCATCCATGTCGCGGACGACCCAGCCGCGCCTCAACCCGCCCCGGGGACTTCCGAACCCGCCCCGGGGACTGCCGAACCCAGCCCGGGGACTGCCGAACTCGGCCCGGGGGCTGAAGTTGTCAACCCGGCCACCATCACCATTGACCCGGCCGCCGCCATCCCAGACCCGAGGGCTACTCATCCCGGCTCAGGGGCTGCTCAGCCCGGCTCGGGGGCTGCCGACCCGGAACCCGCCCTGGTGGCAGTCTTCGCCGTGGTGACGGCCCCGTGTTGGGCCCTGCCCGTCCTGGAGTTCCTGGAGAACGGGGTCCTCCCCATGGACACGACTGAGGCTCGGCAAGTATAGCGCCTGGCGTCCGTCTACAGCATCATCAACAACGAGCTCATCAAGCGCAGCTCCACTGGTGTGTTCCAACGCTGCGTCGAGCAGGACCAAGGCATTGAGATCCTCCTCGACATACACCAGGAAGAGTGCGGGCACCACGCCGCCTCGCGGTCCCTGGTGGCCAAGGCTTTCCGCCATGTTTTCTACTGTCCTACAGCCCTCCAAGACATTGAGTAACTCATCCTCAAGTGTGAGGGATGCCAGTGCTTTAGCAAGCGCAGCCACCAGCCATCGTCAGCACTCCGTACCATCCCGATCGCCTGGCCCTTCGCGGTCTGGGGACTCGACATGGTGGGGCCCTTCAAAACCACCCGAGGCGGCATGATGCATTTGCTGGTGGCGGTGGACAAGATCACCAAGTGGATCGAAGCACGGCCAATATAGAAGATGGACGGACCGACGGTCACCCGGTTCATCAAAGACATCGCGGTACGCTACGGCATGCCAAACAGTATCATGACGAACAACAGCACCAACTTCGCCAAGGGCACGCTCACACAATAGTACTCCATCTCCGGCATCCGCCTTGACCTGGCTTCCGTTGCACACCCGCAGTCCAACAGGCAGGTCGAGTGGGCCAACGGCCTCATCCTATCCGGCATCAAGCCACGCCTCGTCGAGCCACTCATCCGCTCACCTGGCAGCTGACTCGATGAGGTGTCGGCTGTCCTCTGAGTCTCCAAACCACGCCAAACCGGTCGACCGGGTTCACCCCGTCATTCCTCGTTTATGGAGCCGAAGCTATCATCCCGATCGACGTCGAGTTCGACTTGCCGCGTGTCGCGATGTACACTGAAGCTGAAGCTAAGGAAGCCCGCGAAAACGGCGTCGACCTACTCGAAGAAGCATGCCTCCTGGCGCTCAGTCGTTCAGCCATCTACCAGCAAGGCCTGAGGCACTACCACAACAAGAAGATCAAGCCCCTTGCATTCCGCGAGGGAGACCTCGTCCTGCAACTCGTCCAAGAGCAAGCCGGCCAGCACAAGTTGTCCCCTCCATGGGAGGGCCCGTTCATCGTTAATAGGGTCTTGTGCGATCACGACACCTACTATCTCATCGACGCCCGCAAGACAAACAAGCTCAAGAGAGACACCGCCGACGAAGAAACGACCTGGCCGTGGAACGTGGAACTCCTCCGCCCATTTTACAGTTAGCTATACGAATGTATGTATCGCTGCCTTTGTAATCGCCTGAAACTATGGAATCCTTGAACGACGCTCGGGGGCTGCCCCTTTTTCCGACCAAGTTACTGTGTCTCCTACATTTGTGCATCACTTTGCTCTTAAACCTGACCACCGTCCGACTCGCTCGACCCGGGGGCTTGGGGGCTGGCTGGCTTGGTCACCACCCACCACCTTCCTTGGTGATTTTTGACGTGTTAGGGATGCTGTGGCCCCCCCCACTTCGCCCTAGGCCATAGAATCGGCTTCGGCTGTCGGCTGGCAAGCACAACGGGCCAGAGCACCAGCATGCCTCAAACACTAAGTCAAGGGTTGTCGGGTCACCCAACCCGGCCCGTCACTTTAAATGACCACACGACTGGCTGCTCGCCAATCGGCTTCGCCGGGTAGCTGCCAGCCAGCCCAGTGGTTGTTTCGCTCGCGCTCAATGTTTTGAAATCCTAAGTACCGCACATTCCTCTCAAAAACCGAACTTCTTGTCATGAACCGGAGCCTCGGCCGTCAGAATCGCAGGGGGGGGGGGTTCGAGAGAGGATGGTCACAAGAAAATGGCTCAAAAAGCGAAAAGCAAAAGCACAGGCATCCACGAAATATACACATCACAAATCTTAAAAGACAGGCCCAAGGCCATAGTTCATTCCACCCAAAACTCCTAGTGGGTGGGTGGACCTGCTACCTAACAGAAGTTTTCAATAGGACATAACAGGGCAACCTGAGGCATCTCCAGCGCTGGGTCGCACAACTGACGGCTCTCCCGCGCCAGCCTCCAGGTCCGCCGAAGTGCCAGTGTCTTCCTCCTCGGCACCCTCGTCGCGGTAGACGTCCGTCTCCTCGGAGCTGCCCTCCGGGTTATGCAGAAGAGGGCCGTAGTCATCGCCAGGCACAACTCCACCATCTTCCGCCCGCTCCAGGTGGAACTCGTAATGGAAGGCGAACCCGGTGATGTAGCTGGCCCGGGCAGCGATCCGCCCGGCCTGCTCGTGCAGCTGGTCCTTCGAGCCGGCCCGCTGGCCCATCAACGCATCCAGCTGTAGGTCCGGGTGCCAGGACACCGCAAACCTGAGCGCCATCGCGATGCCAGCACGAGCGTCGGAAATGGAGCCCGGCCACAGGCAGGCCGCCGTCATCGCCGTGCCGGCCTGAGAAAGCCACCCCATCTGCTCGCTCAAGACTCGCAGACGAGCCTCGGCGGTGATACGTCCATTTTTCATCATGCTTTTATATCGATATTTATTGCATTATGGGCTGTTATTACACATTATGTCACAATACTTATGGCTATTCTCTCTTATTTTACAAGGTTTACATGAAGAGGGAGAATGCCGGCAGCTGGGATTCTGGGCTGGAAAAGGAGCAAATATTAGAGACCTATTCTACACAGCTCCAAAAGTCCTGAAACTCCATGAAAGTCATTTTTGGATTTAATAAAAAGTACTGAGCATAAGAAATACTAGAGGGGCCCACACCCTGGCCACGAGGGTGGGGGGCGCACCCTACCCCCTGGGCACACCCCCTACCTCGTGGCCCCCTGGCAGCCCTCGGGTGGCCATCTTCTGCTATATCAAGTCTTTTACCCTGAAAAAAAATCATAAGCAAACTTTCGGGACGAAACTCCGCCGCCACGAGGCGGAACCTTGGCGAAACCAATCTAGGGCTCTGATGGAGCTGTTCTGCTGGGGAAACATCCCTCCGGGAGGGGGAAATCATCACCATCGATCCTCTCATCGGGAGGGGGTCAATCTCCATCAACATCTTCACCAGCACCATCTCCTCTCAAACCCTAGTTCATCTCTTGTATTCAATCTTTGTCCCAAAACCTCAGATTGGTACCTGTGGGTTGCTAGTAGTGTTGATTACTCCTTGTAGTTGATGCTAGTTGGTTTATTCGATGGAAGATCATATGTTCAGATCCTTTATGCGTATTAATACTCCTATGATTATGAACATGAATATGATTTTTGAGTAGTTACGTTTGTTCCTGAGGACATGGGAGAAGTCTTCCTATAAGTAGTCATGTGAATTTGGTATTCGTTTGATATTTTGATGAGATGTATGTTGTCTCTCCTCTAGTGGTGTTATGTGAACGTCGACTACATGACACTTCACTATTAGTTGGGCCACGAGGAATGCATTGGGAAGTAATAAGTAGATGATGGGTTGCTAGAGTGACAGAAGCTTAAACCATAGTTTATGCGTTGCTTCATAAGGGGCTGATTTGGATCCATATGTTTCATGCTATGGTTAGGTTTACCTTAATAATTCTTTTGTAGTTGCGGATGCTTGCAATAGGGGTTAATAATAAGTGGGATGTTTGTCCAAGCAAAGGGCAGTACCCAAGCACCGGTCCACCCACATATCAAATTATCAAAGTAACGAATGTGAATCATATGAGCGTGATGAAAACTAGCTTGACGATAAGTCCCATGTGTCCTTGGGAGCGTTTTTCTCTATATAAGAACTTGTCCAGGCTTGTCCTTTGCTACAAAAAGGATTGGGCCACCTTGCTACACCTTATTTACTTTCATTGCTTGTTACCCGTTACGAATTACCTTATCACAAAACAATCTGTTGCCGATAATTTCAGTGCTTGCAGAGAATACCTTACTGAAGACCGCTTGTCATTTCCTTCTGCTCCTCGTTTGGTTCGACACTCTTACTTATCAAAAGGACTACGATAGATCCCCTACACTTGTGGGTCATCAAGACTCTTTTCTGGCGATGTTGCCGGGGAGTGAAGCACCTTTAGTGAGTGGAACTTGGTAAGGAAAAATTTATATAGTGTGCTGAAATTTACTGTCACTTGTTACTATGGATCATAATCCTTTGAGGGGATTGTTTGGGGTATCTTCACCCCGACCAGTAGAGCAAAGAGTTGCTCCTCAACCTAATGAACCTACTGAAATTTTTTACTTTGAAATTCCTTCGGGTATGGTAGAGAAACTGCTAGCTAATCTCTTTACAGGAGATGGAACATTGCATCCAAATTTACACCTAATATATGTGGATGAAGTTTGTGGATTATTTAAGCTTGTAGGTATGCCCGATGATGTTATCAAGAAGAAGGTCTTCCATTTATCTTTGAAGGGAGAGGCATTTACATGGTATAGGCTATGTGATGATATGGGATCATGGAACTACAAACGATTGAAATTGGAATTTCATCAGAAGTTTTATCCTATGCATCTTGTTCATCGTGATCGTAATTATATATATAATTTTTGGCCTCGCGAAGGATAAAGCATCGCTCAAGCTTGGGGTAGGCTTAAGTCAATGTTATATTCATGCCCCAATCATGAGCTCTCAAGAGGAATGATTATTCAAAAATTCTATGCTCGTCTTTCTCTCAACAATCGCTCCATGCTCGATACTTCTTGTGCTGGTTCTTTTATGATGAACACTATTGAATTCAAATGAGATTTTCTGAAGATTGGGATCTCGACGAAGGTAAGGAGTCAGGTATGACACCTAAGTTTGATTATGTTAAATCTTTTATGGATACCGATGCTTTTCGTGAATTTAGCACTAAATATGGACTTGACTCTGAGATAGTAGCTTCTTTCTATGAATCATTTGCTACTCATGTTGACCTCCCTAAGGATAAGTGGTTTAAATATAATCCTCCCACTGAAGTAAAAGTAGTTGCACGTATTACAGTTGAAGAAAAGACTATCACTTATAATGACCCTATTGTTCCTGCTACTTATATTGAAAAACCACCTTTCCCTATTAGGATAAAGGATCATGCTAAGGCTTCAACTGTGGTTCGTAAGAGTAATACTAGAACCTATACACCACCTGAGCAAATTAAAGTTGAACCTATTTTTCTATGGTTAAAGATCTCTTGGCTGATAATATTGATGGGCATGTTATTTATTTCTGTGATGCAGCTGCTAGAATTGCTAGACCCGATGCTAAGAAACATAGACATGTTGTAGGCATGCCTGTTATTTCTGTTAAAATAGGAGATCATTGTTATCATGGCTTATGTGATATGGGTGCTAGCGCTAGTGCAATACCTCATTCCTTATATAAAGAATTATGCATGATATTGCACCTGCTGAGATAGAAAAAATTGATATTACAATTAAGCTTGCCAATAGAGATACTATTTGACCAATTGGGATTGTTAGAGATGTTGAAGTCTTGTGTGGGAAAGTTAAATATCCTACTAATTTTCTTGTTCTTGGTTCCCCACAAGATGACTTTTGTCCCATAATATTTGGTAGACCTTTCTTGAACACTGTTAATGCTAACATAGATTGCGAAAAGGATGTTGTTACTATTGGTTTGGGGGATATGTCTCATTAATTTAACTTTACTAAATTTCATAGACAACCCCATGATAAAGAATTGCCTAGTAAGGATGAAATTATTGGTCTTGCTTCTATTGTCGTGCCTCCTAATGATCCTTTAGAACAATATTTGCTAGACCATGAAAATGATATGTTTATGAATGAAAGAAGGGAGATAGATGAAGTATTCTTTAAACAGGGACCTATTTTGAAACACAACTTGCCTGTTGAAATTCTAGGGGACCCTCCACCACCCAAGGGTGATCCCGTGTTTGAGCTTAAACCCTTACCCGATACCCTTAAATATGCTTATCTTGATGAAAAGAAGATATATCCTGTTATTATTAGTGCTAACCTTTTAGAGCAGGAAGAGGAGAGATTATTGAAAACTCTTAAGAAGCACCGTGCTGCTATTGGATATACTCTTGATGATCTTAAGAGCATTAGTCCCACTTTATGCCAACACAAAATAAATTTGGAGAAAGACGCCAAACCAGTTATTGATCACCAACGACGATTAAATCCTAAGATGAAAGAAGTGGTAAGAAAGGAAATACTAAAGCTCCTGGAGGCAGGTATAATTTATCCTGTTGTTGATAGTCAGTGGGTAAGTCCTGTCCATTGTGTCCCTAAGAAGGGAGGTATTACTGTCGTTCGTAATGATAAAGATGAATTGATCCCACAAATAATTGTTACAGGTTATAGGATGGTAATTGATTTCCGTAAGTTAAATAAAGCTACTAAGAAGGATCATTACCCTCTACCTTTTATTGATCAAATGCTAGAAATATTATCTAAACATACACATTTTTGCTTTCTAGATGGTTACTCTGGTTTCTCTCAAATACATGTGTCAGCAGAGGATCAAGAAAAGACCACTTTTACTTGCCCTTTCGGTACTTTTGCTTATAGACGTATGCCTTTTGGCTTACGTAATGCACCTGCTACCTTTCAAAGATGCATCATGGCTATATTCCCTGACTGTTGTGAAAAGATTTGTGAGGTTTTCATGGATGATTTCTCCGTTTATGGGTCTTCTTTTGATGATTGCTTGAGCAACCTTGATCGAGTTTTGCAGAGATGTGAAGATACTAGTCTCGTCTTGAATTGGGAGAAGTGACACTTTATGGTTAATGAAGGTATTGTCTTGGGGCATAAAATTTCTGAAAGAGGTATTGAAGTTGATAAAGCTAAGGTTGATGCTATGGAAAAGATGCCATGTCCCAAGGAGATTAAAGGTATAAGAAGTTTCCTGGGTCATGCTGGTTTTTATAGTAGGTTCATTAAGGACTTCTCTAAAATTTCTAGGCCTCTAACTAATCTATTACAAAAAGATATTCCTTTTGTCTTCGATGATGATTGTGTAGAAGCATTTGAAATACTTAAGAAAGCTTTGATTTCTGCACCTATTGTTCAGCCACCTGATTGGAATTTACCCTTTGAAATTATGTGTGATGCTAGTGATTATGTTGTAGGTGCTGTTCTAGGACAAAGAGTTGATAAGAAACTAAATGTTATCCAAAATGCTAGTAAAACTCTAGACAGTGCCTAGAGAAATTATGCTACTACTGAAAAAGAATTTTTAGCAGTTGTATTTGCTTGTGATAAGTTCAGACCTTATATTGTTGATTCTAAAGTAACTGTTCACACTGATCATGCTGCTATTAAATATCTTATGGAAAAGAAAGATGATAAACCTAGACTTATTAGATGGGTTCTCATATTACAAGAATTTGATTTGCATATTATTGATAGAAAGGGAGCTGAGAACCCCGTTGCAAACAACTTGTCTAGGTTAGAGAATGTTCTTGATGACCCACTACCTATTGTTGATAGCTTTCCTGATGAACAATTAGCTATCACAAATGCTTCTTGTACCGCTCCATGGTATGCTGATTATGCTAATTACATTGTTGCTAAATTTATACCACCTAGTTTCACATACCAGCAAAAGAAAAAGTTTTTCTATGATTTGAGACATTACTTCTGGGATGACCCACACCTTTATAAAGAAGGAGTAGATGGTGTTATTAGACGTTGTGTACCTGAGCATGAACAGGAACAGATCCTATGCAAGTGTCACTCCGAGGCATATGGAGGACACCACGCTGGAGATAGAACTGCACATAAGGTACTGCAATCCGGGTTTTATTGGCCTACTCTCTTCCAGGATGCCCGTAAGTTTGTCTTGTATTGTGATGAATGTCAACGAATTGGTAATATTAGTAGACGTCAAGAAATGCCTATGAATTATTCTGTTGTTATTGAACCATTTGATGTTTGGGGCTTTGATTATATGGGACCGTTTTCTTCCTCTAATGGGTATACACATATTTTAGTTGCTGTTGATTACGTTACTAAGTGGGTAGAAGCTATTCCAACTAGTAGTGCTGATCATAACACCTCTATTAAGATGCTTAAAGAAGTTATATTTCCGAGGTTTGGAGTCCCTAGATACTTAATGATTGATGGTGGTTCACATTTTATTCATGGTGCTTTTCATAAAATGCTTGCTAAGTTTGATGTTAATCATAGAATTGCATCTCCTTATCACCCACAGTCTAGTGGTCAAGTAGAATTGAGTAATAGAGAGCTCAAATTAATTTTGCAAAAGACTGTCAATAGATCTAGAAAGAATTGGTCCAAGAAACTTGATGGTGCACTGTGGGCCTATAGAACTGCATATAAGAATCCTATGGGTATGTCTCCATATAAAAATGTTATATGGAAAAGCATGTCACTTACCTCTCGAACTAGAACATAATGCATACTGTGCTATTAAAGAGCTCAATTATGATTTCAAACTTGCTGGTGAGAAGAGGTTATTTGACATTAGCTCACTTGGTGAATGGAGAACTCAGGCCTACGAGAATGCCAAACTGTTTAAATAAAAAGTTAAAAGATGGCATGCCAAAAGGATACAAAAGCATGAGTTTAATGTAGGTGATTATGTGTTGCTATTCAACTCTCGTTTAAGACTTTTTGTAGAAAAACTTCTCTCTAAATGGGAAGGTCCTTACGTTATCGAGGAGGTCTATCGTTCCAGTGCCATAAAAATCAATAACTTCGAAGGCACAAGTCTAAGGGTGGTGTACGGTCAAAGAATCAAACACTATATCTCAGGTAATCCTATAAATGTTGAAACTAATGTTATTGAAACCTTAACCCCGGAGGAATACATAAGTGACACTTTCCAGAATGTCTTAGACTCTGAAAAGGAATAGGTATGTGGTACGGTAAGTAAACCGACTCGAAAACAGTTCTAATAGCAATTTTTCTCCGTTTTGGAATATTTAAGAAAATAGGAAAATAAGAAATAGTCCGGGAAGGACACGAGGCATCCACGAGGGTGGAGGGCATGCCCTACCCCCCTGGGCGTGCCCCCCTGCCTCGTGGGCACCTCGTGTGCCCTCCGGACTCCGTTTTCTTGCACGATACTTCTTTTGGTCGGTAAAAGTTCATTATATAATCTCCCGAAGGTTTTGAGCACCATATCATGCAAATATCCTCTGTCTTTGTTTCGAGCTGTTTTTCTGACAGATCTAGATCACCATGACATCTTGAAGCGTCCCCAAGGACAAGTTTTTTAAGAAGTTCATCAACCCCTACCTCGCGGAGGTGCTGCATCACCCTCATACCATTGAGATGCGAGAGGGGGTGCTGCACTTCCGCGATGTTGAGGGACCAAGGAGGACCGAGATCGTTGAGACAAGACTCGAAGCAATGGAACAACAAGTTTTCAAGTGCCAAGGGATGGTGGAACGCGCGTTCCAACGCCAACCAGATGATGATCACGGAGTTCACCAACAACCACAAGCTAGATGCCAAGAATATTGGGGAGACCATCTTCAAGTTTCATGAGAAAATCAAGCACCTCCAAGCCCAAATCTATGACCTGAAAAACCAAAACTGTGAGCATGAATATATATTCAAGAGAATGAGTTTGGCTGCAGATTTGAGGATCCTGGAGAATCGATCATCTTTCTATGATGGTGAGCCTATGCCTTGGAAGATGGACGACAAGCCTACACCATCAATAACTCCATCATCACCACCTCCGAGGAACTAATCACATGGGTATGGGCACTCCCCTTGGCAACTACCAAGCTTGGGGGAGGTGCCCCGATATCGTATCACCATCACACTCCTATCTTTACCATTTTACTTAGTTCGATCCTTTTAGTAATATCTTGATCTAGTATAATAAAGTTTTAGTATGATTTAGTTTTGAGTTTTGCTTTATGATTCCTCTATGTAATCGAGTCTGTGAGCTATATATAATAAAGATTAGTGTTGAGTCAAGGGCTTTGCTATCTTGCTATGATCTTAAGGGAATGAAAAGAGTAAAAATAAATAAAAGAGATCATATTGATCTTAGGGAGAGTTATGACTTCACATATAAAGAGTATGATGATTAAAAGTTGTTGAGAGTTGGCAAACATAGTTTTGGTCATCGTTGCAATTAATAGGAAGTGATAAAGAAAGATAGGTTTTCACATATAGATATACTATCTTGGGCATCTTTTATGATTGTGAGCACTCATTAAAGTATGACATGCTAAAGAGTTGATGTTGGACAAGGAAGACAACGTAATGGGTTATGTTTTCTCATATTTGAATTAAAGTATATTGTCATGGATCATCCAACATGCTGAGCTTGCTTTTCCCCCTCATGCTAGCCAAATTCCTTGCACCAAGTAGAGATACTACTTGTGCTTCCAAATATCCTTAAACCCAGTTTTGCCATGAGAGTCCACCATATCTACCTATTGATTGAGTAAGATCCTTCAAGTAAGTTGTCATGTTGCATGCAATAAAAATTGCTCTCTAAATATGTATGACTTATTAGTGTGGAGAAAATAAGCTTTATACGATCTTGTGATATGGAAGAAATAAAAGCGACGGACTGCATAATAAAGGTCCGTATCACAAGTGGAAATATAAAGTGACATTCTTTTGCATTAAGATTTCGTGCATCCAACCAAAAAGCACATGACGACCTCTGCTTCCCTCTGCGAAGGGCCTATCTTTTACTTTTGTCTTATACATTATGCAAGAGTCATGGTGATCTTCACCTTTCCTTTTTATTTTATCCTTGGCAAGCACCTCGTGTTAGAAAGATCCCGATATATGTATCCAATTAGATGTAAGTTAGCATGAACTACTATTGTTGACAGTACCCTTGAGGTAAAAGGTTGGGAGGCAACACTATAAGCCCCTATCTTTCTCTGTGTCCGATTAAAATTCCATACCCATAAGTATTGCATGTGTGTTAGCAATTGTGAAAGACAAATGATAGTTGAGTATGTGGACTTGCTGAAAAGCTCTTATATTGACTCTTTCGGATGTTATGATATATTGCAATTGCTTCAATGATCAAGATCATAGTTTGTTGGTTCTCAATGAAGTTTCTGATTCATACTTGACATTGTGGATAGATTATTACTTGAGCATTAGAAATCATATGACAAAATATATTTATGTTGCTGTTATAAGAATGATCATGATGCCCTCATGTCCGTATTTTATTTTATCGACACCTCTATCTCTAAACATGTGGACATATTTTTCGATATCGGCTTCCGCTTGAGGACAAGCGAGGTCTAAGCTTGGGGGAGTTGATACGTCCATTTAGCATCATGCTTTTATATCGATATTTATTGCATTATGGGCTGTTATTACACGTTATGTCACAATACTTATGGATATTCTCTCTTATTTTACAAGGTTTACATGAAGAGGGAGAATACCTGCAGCTGAGATTCCAGGCTGGAAAAGGAGCAAATATTAGAAACCTATTCTGCACAACTCCAAAAGTCCTGAAACTCCACGAAAGTCATTTTTGGATTTAATAAAAAATACTAAGCAGAAGAAATACTAGAGGGGCCCACACCTTGGCCACGAGGGTGGGGGCGTGCCCTACCCCCTGGCCGCGCCCCCTGCCTCGTGGGCCCCCTGGAAGCCCTCTGGTGGCCATCTTCTGTTATATGAAGTCTTTTACCCTAGAAATAATCATAAGCAAGCTTTTAGGACAAAAACTCCGCCTTCACGAGGTGGAACCTTGGCGGAACCAATCTAGGGCTCCGGCGGAGCTGTTCTGCCGGGAAACATCCCTCCAGGAGGGAGAAATCATCACCATCATCATCACCATCGATCCTCTCATCGGGATGGGGTCAATCTCCATCAACATCTTCACCAGCACCATCTCCTCTCAAACCCTAGTTCATCTCTTGTATTCAATCTTTGTACCAAAACATCAAATTGGTACCTGTGGGTTGCTAGTAGTGTTGATTACTCCTTGTAGTTGATGCTAGTTGGTTTATTCGGTGGAAGATCATATGTTCAGATTCTTTATGCATATTAATACTCCTCTGATTATGAACATGAATATGATTTGTGAGTAGTTACGTTTGTTCTTGAGGACATAGGAGAAGTCTTGCTATAAGTAGTCATGTGAATTTGGTATTCGTTCGATATTTTGATGAGATGTATGTTGTCTCTCCTCTAGTGGTGTTATGTGAACGTCGACTACATGACACTTCACTATTATTTGGGCCTAGAGGAAGGAATTGGGAAGTAATAAGTAGATGATGGGTTGCTAGAGTGACAGAAGCTTAAACCCTAGTTTTTGCGTTGCTTTGTAAGGGGCTGATTTGGATCCATATGTTTCATGCTATGGTTAGGTTTACCTTAATACTTCTTTTGTAGTTGCGGATGCTTGCAATAGGCGTTAATCATAAGTGGGATGCTTGTCCAAGAAAGGGCAGTACCCAAGCACCGGTCCACCCACATATCAAATTATCAAAGTAACGAACGCGAATCATATGAGCGTGATGATAACTAGCTTGACGATAAGTCCCATGTGTCCTCGGGAGCACTTTTCTATATATAAGAGCTTGTCCAGGCTTGTCCTTTGCTACAAAAAGGATTGGGACACCTTGCTACACCTTATATACTTTCATTGCTTGTTACCCGTTACAAATTACCTTATCACAAAACTATCTGTTACCGATAATTTCAGTGCTTGCAGAGAATACCTTACTGAAAACCGCTTGTCATTTCCTTCTGGTCCTCGTTGGGTTCAACACTCTTACTTATCGAAAGGACTAGATAGATCCCCTACACTTGTGGGTCATCAGGCAGTGGTCATGATCTCCGGGAAAGTCCAAGCCACCTGTAGGTCGGTCCCGGAGCCAACGACCCCTAGCGGGTCGCGCTGAAAGCGGACGGCTTCCTCCGCTAGCTGGTGCGTCTCTAGGAAGGCCCCTGTCAGGAAGCAAAGCAAGTCAGAAAAAGTCACCAAGGACAAGAGGCTGGGATCCCAACCCGGCAGAACTCAAGAAAAGCACTCACTTGAGAAGGACTCTTCCAGGTGCTGCGCTTCAAACAACGTACCGCACCACTCCCGATCAATGGTGCGGTCACGCTCCTAGAGTGTCTTCACCAAGTCGGCCACCTTGGCAAGGGGCGCCTTCAGCTCGGTGTCCTTGCCCTCGGTCGCCTTCTTGGACGGTTCACGACGGCGGGTCTCCTCCCGACGGGCCTCCTCCGCCACGGCCATCAGCCCTTTTAGGCGCCCCACCTCGACCTGGAGCTGGCCCTTGTCGTCAGCTAGCTTGCCGCGTTGCTGGTCCACCTTGGCCAGGGCCCACTGCGCCCCCACAACCTTAGCGGCTTCTGCCTTGAGGCGCTCCACCTCAGCCTCAAGACGGCTCTTGTCGCCCGCCAGCTGCTCCTACAGCCGGCTGGCTTCCTTGAGCACCCGCCGGGCCACCGCCGACTCCGCCTTCGCCTGCGCCACCTTGGCTCCAAGCCGGCCAGCATCGGCGACAAGCCGGTCGTAGTGGAGACCGGCCGGAAAAAGCCGAGTCTTCCGAGACAGCACCTCGGCTACAAAAAGAAGATTCAGAAACAAAGGACCAGTTTAAAGATTCAACCCAACTGCTATGCAGTTGGCCCGAATCTCGGGGGCTACACCCAGTGGGTGCGCTAGCGCGCCCCCACTAAAAAAGAGCACAAAAAATACCTGCGGGGACGTGGAGCTCCTCCTCCTTGGCAGCGAGCTGCTCCTTGAGCTCCCGATACTTGCCCAGGAGGCGGTTGAAGGCGCTGACCCAGTAGGAATCCAGTTGCTGTAAAAGGCAACGATCAACACAAAGACGACATTTTAAAGATTCGACCCAACTACTATATAGTTGGCCCGAACCTCGGGGGCTACACCCAGTGGGTGCGCTAGCGCGCCCCACAAAGAAGAAGCCACAAGAAAAGGGGCGGAAGACAAGGAAAAGAACTCACCAGCATGGCGCGCAACAGCTCCCATGTCTGCTCCACCTCGGCCTGGGCGAAGGCCTTGATCCAGTCCGTCCGCCCTCGCAGACAGCGGCTGATGGCTTCCATCTCGGCCTCCTCCTGGGTCTGGGGCCCGAAGACTACACCCGCCCTGCCCTGTGCCGGCAGCGACCCGACGGGCCGGCGTCCCCCTGGCCTGAGCACCAGGGCATGCTCTCCGCTGGCCGCTCCCCCCGCGGCCGGCATCTCCTCCGACGCCCTTTCCGGCGCCGCCACCGGCTCGGTAGCCGGGGTGGCCTGCGGCGCCACAACCAGCGGCGCCCTGCTCGCCGATGCCCGGGGCGTCCCCTGTGGTGCCATCTGTGGCGCCTCCTCCAAGACAGAATCGCTGCCGCCTCCATTGACCCCCGCCCGCTCAACCACGTCAACCCACAGTGGGGTGTCATCCTCAACAACCAAGACCTCCTGGTCGAGGTCCACCACCTCCGCACGACCTCCTTGGCCGCGCTCCCCTATCGACGATGGCTCAAAGACTGTCGCCGCCACCACCGTCCCCTCCAGCATCTCCGGCCACGCCGGCTCCTCAACAGCTCGCGCCCACGTCGCCGCGGCACTGGTCCAAGCCTGGACCGATGTCGCCTCCAGCTCTGCCTCGGCCCTGTTCCGGTCCTGCCAGGCCAACACTTCGGTGTCAGCCGGGTCCAGGCCAAGATCCGGATCCGCCGGCTCCTCCTCCTCGTCCTGGTCGGCGGTGTAGGACCAGCTCCTCCGGAACACGGCGCCCTCGGTGGATGCGGCATCCGCCACCGCCCTCGCCAGCGAGATCGGCGACCTAAAGTTCAAGACGAACTAAGCAACAAGCAGGGCCGCTCGGCCACTCGGATGCAAGTAAGAGAAGAACTTACCCCAACAGCACCAGAACGGCTGGCCTCGCCGGCCTCTCCAACGGAGCGCCCTGCGTCCTCTTGGCGGCCGGCATCGCACTTCCAGCCGGGTTCGCCGCGCGCTTCATGGCTAGGGACTGCGACATGATGTTGTCCTTCCCGTGCGGCCGGCTCGTCGCCGGCGCCCCCCGCGATGACACAACATCGCCCGCGCCACTGCCTCCTCCGCCCAGCGCCACTGCATCAACGGCCCGCGTCAGCACTGCCCCCGCCGCATCGCACCCAGTAAATCAAGGGATATGGAAAACATAACTTACCCGCGTGGCGCCCTGCGCCAACATCGGCGGCCGCCTCCTCCCCTCCACCGTGGGCCACGGGCTCCTCTGACGCGGCCCGCACCACCTGCGATGGTGCCCAGGCGTAAGGATGCCTGATGGCGTTCAGAAGCACCTCCCACGTTGCATCAGGACGAATAAGAAGATGTGAAACAGCAAAATATGGAGACCAGGGAGTCACCATGGGCGTTAGATTCGTGTGGCTTTACAGCGACTTGCCGAACTGCCAGTCATCCCGCAGCGCGGCCTTGGAGATGTCGTTAACTCGGCACACGACCTGGCCCGCCCCCAAGCGCATGTCTGACATACAGTTGGGATCCTAAAGACCGGTCATCTGACCAATAAGACAGTTGCGTCGCTGCAGCGGCAGGACCCGGCGCATGATAAAGGCAGCGATGAGGTCGGTACCAGTGAGCCTCTCCCGCGCCTTTATCTCCGACACCCGCACGCATAGGTTGAGTACCTCCTATGATGGGTGCCTGGGGTAATAACCCTAGTTCATCTTCGCTCGAGGTGGCGCGTTGATGAAGGGCGGCAAGTTGATACGGTCCGCGCCGAGATTGTGGACATAGAAGAAAGAATTCTGCCATTTCTTGGCGGAATCCTCCAGCAGAATCTTGGGGCAATCGGCGCCCGACCGCTTCGAGATGACAGCAGCCCCACAATCGGAGAACTCCCCGGCCTTCGGCCCCTGCTGCTTCAAGGAGAAGAAACACACCCAGAGGTCGATCGAAGGTTCGACTCCTAGGTACCCCTCGCAGAGGGTGACGAAGCCCGAGAGCTGCACGATGGCGCGGGCGCCAAGATGATGGGGCTGGAGCCCGAAGAACTCCAGGAAGTCGTGGAAGAAGGTGCTCGTAGGAAGGCCGAACCCACACTTGTAGTGCGGGAAGAAGACCACATGCTCCGTGCCCTCGGGCAGCGGTTCTCGCTCGCCTACTGCAGTAGGCGCACGATAACCTCCTTCTCCCCCGGCAAGCACCTAGTCCTGCAGAGATTGTAAGTGCATCTAGTGCCCCTTAGTGATTTTGGTGTATTGAAGACTTATAGGTTAAGGGACTGACGTGTTTGTGACTGTACATAGGTTTATAAGTCTATGAGGAGTTTGATATTTACAGCGAAAGTCGACCCCTAAAAATGAAGTTCTTCGACTGAAGACTTTAGATTTCTGAAGACTTTGAAAGTGAAGAAATTGGTGTGACCTTGAAGACTTGGTAATCATTCGAGGAACATGAAGCGTGAAGACTCTTGTTTTTATGGTTTCAGTTTCTCTTTCTTGAGTCATAGGAAACACCGTACTGTTAAAGGGGGTCGAGGAAATACTAAGGAAAAATTTCCAAGTGATGCTCAACTCAAAATCCTACACCTACCAATCCCTTCGAGTGAAGCCATTGGAAATCTCATAAAGTTTAGTCATATTCTTCAGTGACAGAGACGAAGTTCTTCTGGTCTCTGAAGGAATTTGTTCTGACTGAGGAGTTAGGAATTCGCCAGTGCGGATTGCCTACACAGTGAGGTACATGATAGCCCTGAGGAATTTGAGACTCAAAATTCCGACCGTTGCTGTGCTACGTGCCAGCTGTCCCAAAATATCTACCCACCTAACGGTCATATCAGACAAGGGCATTTATGTCTTATCATGCCGGGATGCTCCCTAGGCTACAAATAGCCGCCCCCTACAACCACTAGCTAGTTGGCTGCTCCGAGAGAAACTGACACTTGTCATTTGAGAGCATCCCATCCTCCGAGGACTTTGAGTGAAAATCATCAAATGAGGAAAACCCAAACCCAAACCTTCAAAACCCCAAAGTGATTGAGCATCACTGAAGAGATTGATCCTGTGTGGATCCGACGCTTGTTACATTTGAAGACTGTGCTTCTTCCATACGGTTAGGCGTCAAGGTCTAGAGCATCCAAGAGGAATTGTGGATCGCTGAGTGGCCAAGTTTGTGAAGGTCTGGAAGTCACCTGAAGACTTACCACGAGAGATTGGGCGAGGTCTGTGTGACTTTAGCTCAAGGAGAATACAGTGAAGACTGTGTGTCCGGGACTGTGTGTCCTCGAGTTTAAATACTCAGCCGCTCCAACCAGATGTACAACTGAGACAACAGTTGGAATTGGTCTACCAAATCATTGTCTTCATCGAGCTTACTGGTTCTATTTCCTCAACTCTTTCATTTCCTCATTTCTGTTGTTGTGTGCTTGTTCATATCTGTTTGAAGACTTTGGCTAAAGACTTTCTCAATTTCATCAGTTCAATTTCTTCAGTCTGTCCGTCTTCATGTTGTGTTATCATGTGCTTACGCTTTCTATACTCTGTGCTGGTCTTCATCTCATCATGATGACTATGCGTGTGTTCACCTATGTTTACTTTTGAGTACTTATTCCGCTGCAAGTAGTTCTTCATTTAGGAATTTCCTCACCAGCAAATTCCTAAGTGAAGAATTCATAAAAATCGGCTATTCACCCCCCTCCAGTTGATATAATGCACTTTCAATTGGTATCAGAGCAAGGTACTCCCTTGTTCTGTGTGATTTTGGTTTAACCGCCTGGAGTTTTAGTTATGTCGACCGCATGTATGATCAATGTCTCTGCTGGGTGTCCTACATATGATGGAACGGACTATCCCTACTGGAAGAATAAGATGCGAATGCATCTTGAGGCAATTGATAACGATCTCTGGTATGTTGTGGAAAATGGTGTTCCCTCAGTCACACCTTCCCTGAATGCTGCTGATGTGAAGAAATTCAAGCAACTCGATTCTCAAGCGAAGAACATGATACGTGGCCATCTGAGCAAAGGGCAATACGGTAGAGTGAGTGCTTTGTAAACTGCTAAGCTTATCTGGGATAGGCTCTCCAAAGTAAATGAAGGAGTCTCAACTCAACGTGACTCTCGTGTTGACGTTCTTCGCAATCTCTTCAACCGCTTCAAAAGACTCGACAATGAAAATGTTCAGCAAACCTTCGATCGCCTCACTGATATCTCAAATGAGCTTCAAGCGCTTGGCGCCACTGACATCACCTACCATGAGGTGGTGAAGAAATTGCTGAGATCACTCGATTCCTCATTTGACACTCTGGCACTGATGATTCAAGAGTGTGCTGATTACAAGTCACTTGATCCTGTTGATATCCTCGAGAGGCTAAACACTCATGAGTTCCAGCTTACTGAGAAGAGAGATCTTTATGGTTCCAGCTATGGCAAACCACGTGCTCTGAAGGCCAAGGCACTCTCTAAGTCCGAAGAAGAGGACTCCACTAGCAGCCTTGGTGATCCTGAAGAACTGAGCCAGGAACTAGCACTGCTCATGAAGAAATTTCAGAAGTTCTCAAGACGTGGTCGCTTTGGAAAATCCTCAAGGAGCAATGATTCCTCACCCAATGACTACAAGAAGAGGCTATGCTACAAATGCAAGAAACCTGGTCACTACATTCAAGATTGTCCTCAGTGGGATAAGGAATTGATGAAGAATAAATACAAGGATTACAGTTCTGATGATGCCAAGAAGAAGAAGAAATCTTCAAAGTCTTCATCATCAAAATCCTCGAAGTCTTCATCTCACAAGAAGAGCAGCTCCAAGAAGTCTCGGGCATTCATTGGCAAGGAAATGGACTCTGAGGCTAAATCTGAGGAACATGAGGACGAGAAGGCATTTGAGGAGTCCGATTCTGGTGTGGCGAGCCTAGCTCTCACTACTGCATTCGTCAGCAAGTCTATCTTCAACTCTGAAGAAAATGGCTTCACCAACAAGACTGATGAAGGCAATGATGACTACGCTCCCACCTATTGCTTCATGGCAAAGGGTGCCAAGGTAACTAAATATGCCTCCTCTGAATCTAGTGAGGATGAATCTGATGAAAATCCCAAGCCCAGCTACTCTAAACTTGCTAAGATTGCTGTGAAACAACAAAAGGCTTTTGAAAAGGTTCAAAACATGCTAGATAAAAGTGATGATATGTTGGGTGAAGAAATGGACCGCACTAAAACCTTGACTGATAATCTTCAGAGACTTCAGTCCAAGTTTGACAACCTTCAAGGTCATCATAACACTCTCTTATCTGATCATGAGAAGCTTTCTTATGAAATTCTTCAAAGAAGGCAAGATCTTGAGAAGCTAAGAGTGAGTTATGAAGATCTTCAGAAGGAGCGTGATTCATTACTTGCTCAACAAATCAGCGTTACTCAGGAAGAATTTGTTCCTCCATGTCTGAAGTGCATTGAATGTGAATCTGCTAATTCTTCACCTGAATGTTCAAATGCTTCTAATGCTAAAAATTCTTCACCTGTCTCTGCTATCACTAATTCCTCATCTGAGGACGTTGCTAGTATCACTGATGATGCAGGGCTGAAGGAATTGTACATGATAGGCATGTACAAAAGCCTCAAATGGCATCAGACTCTTTGTGATGTGCTTAAAAAGCAGATCCTCAACAGGAACCCTAGGAAAGAGGGTATTGCCTTTGAGAGGAAACTCAATGTTGATGGAACATATTGGAAGCCTGAGCACTACCCCAAAACCTCATGGGTTGCTGCAAAGGGACCTCCAGTTGATCCATCCAATTTATCTGTCTTTACATGTGAATCTTCTCATTCTTCTGATGAGTCATTTGACTCCAACTATAAATTTTTCAAAAATCAGAATGGTGAAGTATTTGCTAGATATGTTGGCACTAACTGCAGGAATGGTTCCCCTATGAAGAAAATCTGGGTTCCCAAAAGTTGCCTTGAAAGTCTTCAGGTGAATGTTCTCATGACACCACCTGTGAAGAATAGGAACTCCAGGTCAAATTCTTCTTATGGACCAAATTCTTCATATGGATCAAATTCCTCAACTGGATCAAAATCCTCACATGATCATCATCGTGCTAACCCCTCTGTTTCGCAGGGTAGAGCTAAGGGCTATGAATATGAGCATTATTCTTCAAATCATTATGTTCATAAGTCCTCTAAGAATTTCTCTGCTTATTCATATGCTTACCCTAACCCCTCTCATGTGAAACGAAGCGGACTGGCTTCTATGCCACCTTTCTCATATGGTGCTCGCAGAGTGATGAATTCTTTGCCACCCCTTCAGATGTGGGTGGTGAAGAAAAAGAACTAATCTCTTATGCAGGGTCAAGTCTCCAGACGTGCTCAAAATGTCTGAAGAATTTGCTGGAGACCTGAACAGTGCCTAACAGGACGCAAGCTAATCATGAAGAAATGAATTTTCATTTTTCACATCCTCAATACTGATTTATTTGTGCTATTACTTGATGAAAGTGATCTGATGATATTGATGTCATATTCTTCACTCATGAAGTATATGAGTTCGTAAGTTGCACTAATTCATCTGTAGGATGATCAACCCAAAACCAATGAGTGGGTCCTCAATAATGGATGTACGAATCACATGACTGGTGACAAGAATCTATTGATGGATGCTCCCTTATCACCGTCGCATTTGAAGCATATCATCTTCGCTGACACAGGCAAAAGTCAGGTATTCGGTCTAGGTAAGGTTGCGATCTCAAAGGATAGACACATGGACAAAGTTATGCTTGTCGAATCCTTAGGATACAAACTCATGTCTGTCTCAATGCTTTGTGATCTCGATATGGTTGTTGTCTTTGGAAAATATCGTTGTGTTGTGATCATGGAAGCTGACCATTCCAAAGTCTTCGAAGGCTTTAGGAGAGGAGACTTGTGTATCGTTGATTTCTCTACAGGACCACAACCAACCGTATGCTTACATGCAAAAGCCTCAGAAGGCTGGCTATGGCATCGACGAGTTGGTCATGCTGGCATGAGGAATTTGCACACGCTTGCGAAGAAGAAGCATGTCATTGGCATTGAGAATGTCAAATTCCTCAAGGATCACTTATGCGGAGCCTGTGAAGCAGGAAAGATGACCAAGGCCAAGCATCCAGCGAAGACTATCATGACTACCACTCGACCATTTGAATTGCTTCACATGGATCTTTTTGGTCCCAATCATTATTCTGCAATTCTAAATGATGCATCTCTATATCGTTTTGTTATTGTTGATGATTATTCTCGTTACACATGGGTGCACATTGTCACTTACAAACATGAGGTGCAGGAAGTCTTCAAACGATTTTCCTCGAGGGCTTCAACCAACTTTGGTGTGAAGATCAAGCACATCAGAAGTGATAATGGGACCGAGTTCAAGAATTCTGGTCTTGATGGCTATCTTGATGAACTTGGTATTACTCATGAGTTATCTGCTCCTTATACTCCTCAGTAGAATGGCGACGTGGAGAGCAAAAACAAGACCCTTGTTGAAATGGCTCACACCATGCTTGATGAATACAAGACACCTCGTCGCTTCTCGATTGAGGCCATTGATACTGCGTGCTACATCATCAACATGGTATATCTTCACAAATTCTTCAAGAAAACTGCCTATGAACTCCTCACTGACAAGAAACCCAATGTGAGTTATTTCAATGTCTTTGGTGCTAAATTTTGGATTAGAGATCCTCATCACAATTCTAAATTTGCACCGAAAGCACATGAGGGTTTTATGCTTGGTTACGGAAAGGACTCGCACACCTACAGAGTCTTCAACAGCGTTCTTCACAAAGTTGTTGAAACTGTAGATGTGCGGTTCGATGAGACTAATGGCTCGCAAAGAGAGCACCTACCTTCTATGTTAGATGAACCGGCACCTGAGGAATCCATCAAGTTCAAGGCTACTGAGGATGTCATTCCCACCGAAGAATCTGCTGAAGAATTCATTCCAGAACGTGATGAATGTCGATCTGGCGCACCTGAAGAAAATGGTGCTGAGGAAAATGCTCCTGAAGAGAATACAGATCAAATTCCTCGAAGACAACCCGCTCATCCTCGCATTGCAAACGAAGTGCAAATCGAGAAGATCATCGATGATATTGAAGCACCAGGTCCTCTCACACGCTCAAAATCCTCACATTTATCTAAATTTTGTGGGCACTTTGCTTTTGTCTCTATCAGAGAGCCCACTAAGGTAGATGAAGCATTTCTGGAGCCTGAGTGGATTCAAGCTATGCAAGAAGAATTACATCAGTTTGAGGTCAACAACGCCTGGGAACTGGTCAAACGTCCAGATCCTCGGAAGCACAATATTATTGGCACAAAGTGGATCTACCGCAACAAGCAAGATGAAAATGGCCTTGTGGTGAGGAATAAGGCACAGCTTGTAGCTCAAGGCTACACACAGGTTGAAGGAATTGATTTTGATGAAACTTTTGCACCTGTTGCTAGACTTGAGGCTATTCGCATATTACTTGCTTATGCTAACCATCATAATATCACCTTATATCAAATGGATGTGAAAAGTGCACTCCTCAATGGTAAGCTTGAGGAAGAAGTATATGTTGCTCAACCCCCAGGGTTTGAAGATCCAAAGAATCCTAACAAAGTCTTCAGACTCAACAAGGCCCTGTATGGCCTCAAGCAAGCCCCTCGGGCATAGTATGATTCTTTGAAGTAATTCCTCATGAAGAAAGGCTTCAAACCCGGTTCACCCGACCCAACTCTTTTCACTAAGTCTTATGATGATGAATTATTTGTGTGCCAAATATATGTTGATGATATTATCTTTGGCTGTACTGATCAATGTTATAGTGATGAATTTGCCTATATGATGAGTGAATAATATCAAATGTCTATGATGGGAGAGTTGAAATTCTTTTTAGGTCTTCAAATTCGTCAACAACGCAATGGGATATTCATATCTCAGGAGAAATACCTCAAGGACGTATTGAGGAAATTTGGCATGCAAGATTGCAAAGGGGTCAAAATTCCAATGCCCACAAATGGCCATCTATGCACTGATGAAAATGGTAAAGACTTCGATCAAAAGGTATACCGCTCCATGATTGGCTCTTTATTGTACCTATGTGCATCTAGGCCGGATATTATGCTTAGTGTTCGCATGTGTGCCCAATTTCAAGCTACACCGAAGGAATCACACCATAAGGCTGTGAAGCATATTCTTCGATATCTAGCTCACACACCAACACTTGATTATGGTATCCCAAGGGCTCTTCATTTGATCTCATTGGATATTCAGACTCTGACTATGCTGGCGATCGCGTGGACCGCAAGTCAACGTTAGGCACATGCCATTTCCTCGGGCGATCTTTGGTCTATTGGTCCTCGAAGAAACAGAACTGTGTATCACTCTCCACTGGAGAAGCTGAGTACATTGCTGCTGGATCATGTTGTGCTCAATTACTATGGATGAAGCAAACACTCAAGGACTATGGCATCAATGTGAAGAATGTGCCTCTCTACTGCGACGATGAGAGCGCCATCATGATTGCTCATAACCCAGTTCAGCACTCGAAGACCAAGCACATCCAGATTCGTCATCATTTTCTTCGTGATCATGTGTTGAAGGGCAATATCTCCATCGACCACGCAAGCACTAAAGATCAGCTGGCTGATATCTTCTCTAAGCCCTTGGATGAGAAGCGATTTAGCAAGTTGCGGTGTGAGCTAAATATCCTAGAATCTTCGAATGTTCTCTGAAATGGACACACATCCTAACACTTATGCTGACTTGATGACTTAGATGCGCAACACACAAAGTAACGTTTTTCTTCAATCAATGAAGACTAACCCTCTAAGTGTGAAGAAATTAATGAATAAATTGATTCTTAGAGCCCTACGACAATTGTACGCGGTGTCTGAAATCAGCTTTTTTATACGGTGGGTCACGCCACCAACCAAAGTTGAAAATCTTCAATTTTTTTGTTTTTGAAATTCCTCAGTTTTTTTAAATTCTTCACCTTTGCATTGTCTTCACTCTTCCCGGTGTTGTTCTTCATTTGAATATATATATATATATATATATATATATATATATATATATATGAGTTTTATGTCCTCTACGACATTCACTTATTGCTAATTCTTCAAGTTGATTTCTTCTACTAAGTGAATGTGATCGGACCCTTCGCCCTCTATGCTAAACTCAACCTAGTCTATTCACGATTCTTCACATGCGTTTTATTTTAAACTTGTTCAAAATCTTCACTGTGTCCTTGACAGCTGAAGAAATTGCGAACAGAAATTTTTAATCTGATCTGAATTTTCAGCTTTGCCGCTCAAACCGTTCTACATCCCACGACAATACTTATCTATTCACCCATGATCCTACACGATCGCCACCTCTCAGTACGTGGGTGACACATGTCAAGCGAATGAGAAGGGCCAGGGGCATGTTCGTCCAAAATCCTCGGGCGTACAGTTTTTCACTTCCACTATAAATACCCCTGCCTCTTCCTCACTTCACTTTTACTCCGCTCGCTCTCACTCCCACTCGAGCTTACCAAACCCTAGCGCCACCGCTACTTCATCATCGCTGGTGAGGAAGAGCTTCACTGCCTCGACCTCGTCGCCGTCGTACTCGCGCTGGTTGTGGATTTCTTCACTCCGCCGCCGCCGTAGTCATCTTCCTCTACCGAGTTAGGGCGTGGAAGATCTGAACTGACGAACTTCACATCTACACTTCTCAGTTCGTCGTGTTCTTCATCTCGGGTAATTAAAATTTACTTTTAATACCCTATTTGATTCATATGTTTTCTTGAAAAATTTCAAAGGTGTTTGTTCTTCAACTCTTCACACACATGAACACCTCACATGTCATCTGCTCTTGATCCGTTTGTCTAAGCGATGATTTTCTTTAAGATTCCTCAATTGTGTGGATTTTCAATCTGTACAACTCTGGAACCTAATATTAATAATGCTTAGTGAAATTCTTCAAGACTCATCTGGTCAAATTCCTCAAACATTTTCTTTTTGAAAATCTTCTGAGAACGCATATGACCTCTCAAAATTCCTCGCAACTATACTCTGTTCACAGGTACTCATGTCCACTGCTAAATCACTAGGTTCTCATCAACTTAACTCATTTGCAGCGTTCCTCGAAGAAAAGTTGCACACCTCTTCAGAAATTTTAGTTGTTCATATTCCTTAGCTGAAGAAAATGGCTAACAAGAAGCCATAGAAGGGAGGAAAGAGGCCAGAGGTCAATACTGCTTTTGAAATCCCTGAGGACATTTATGCTGGATACTGCACTCCTGATGAGGCCAAATTTGGCAAGGAAGACAAAAATCAATGCAAGGTGCGCATTCAAATGACTGAGAGGAGATGGGAACGGGAATGGAGGGAGTACATGTATGTTACTCCCAAGTACATGAAGAAATTTGCACTCAACCCTCCATGCCCCAGACCTCCATTGGCACCTGGCCAATTGGCAGATCCCACTAGCCTCAAGCGCGGTGAGGATTATCCTGATGAATGGGCAAGGTGCAAGGCCAAACTGGCCAAACAAGCAAAGGAAGCAGTGAGGAAATTTAATGAAGACTCTGCTGCTGCTGCCACCACTGCTGAGGCCTCCGCTAGTAAGCCTAGCAAGGCGATGCCTAAGAAGCCTGCACATAAGCCAAGTGCTTCTTCTTCAATGCCCTCACGGCCAAGCTCCTCAGCAATACCCTCAAGACCAGATTCTTCAAAGCCCTCACGGCAAATTCCTCAGTCTGCTCCTCCTCCTCCAAAGTCCTCAGCTCCTCCGACAAAATCTTCAACTGCTCCTACAAAATCCTCTGCACCTGTGCATCGCCACGTGCCAAAGGACAACTGGCATCTCTATTGCCCCAGGAGCATCTGCAAGCTCCACTGCTGCACCAAATTCCTCAGTCGGCCCCTCTCTACTGAAGAAAAAGGCCACTACTGGACGAGGCCTTCGACCAAGTCCTCACAAGAAGCAGGTCGCCTTCCAAGTTCCCTCTGATGAAGATGAGGCTAATGATGAAGAAGTTGCTGAAATCATAAGAGATAGGCAAGCCAGGGCCGCAAGAGCCAAAGGCAGCAATGTGCCACTGTTATTGGATCCAAAGTTGATCCTCGACTTCATTGACCTATGGCACAAGGACCCTAACATGCCATTGTCGGAGATGAACCTCACTCCTGGTCAAAGTCATGTTCTGACTGCCTTCATTGAGGAAGAAAAGTGGAAATTTGAGGAAGGAAGAAGGCTGAACAAAGCGCAGTACAAGAAGCAGCGCTATCTCAAGGACAATGTCCTCACTCTCACTCTTGACCCACTCATTGCGTTGCAAGCTGAAATCAAGCAACTGAGTGATGAATTCAATTGGTACTATGCTGATTGGAAGGGCGCCAAGGTCCGGTTCGTCAATTTGACAAAGAAATTCACTTCAAGTGCTGCTGCTGCTGTGCACGTTGAAGTTCCTCAGGCTGAAGCATCTGCTCAGCCTACTGAAGAACATGCCAGCACCGCTGATGACAATCAGGTTGCTGAAGAAAATGAGAGTACCAGGGCTAATGACTGCATTCCAGCCGCTGAAGAAATTGTCAGGGCATCCACTAGCGGTGCACCTGAAGAAAATGAAGAAGTCAGGGCAACTGCATCAGCCACGCCTGAAGAAACTGAACCAAAGTCCTCTGCACCTCCTGCACCTACTCCCACTCTGATCCTTCCATCTGCATCAGATGTGAAGAAGACCAAGGCTGCAGAGCGTGCAACAATGAAAAAGAGGAAGGCATCAGCTTCATCAGACTCTTTAGCTCCGAAGAAAATGAAGCCTCTGACTAGCTCAACGGAAAATCCAATTGATGTCGTTCCTGTCTCTTACATGCCATCAAAGGACCTTGTTCCGTTTGGTGAAGATTATGTGATTCCCGATAAATCCGATGAAGAAACTCCTTCTGCTGCTTCGACAGAGCAGTTGGATGAAGAAATTGAAGTGGACAAGATCCCTTCAACCCTAGTTGTTTCCTCACCTATGCCTCAGTTCGCTGCTGAAGAGGCAGGTGTTGAAGAAATGGAAGATGAGGATGTGGACATTGGCTGTACCACACCAATGCTGAATGATGACTTTTGGGAAAGTCAGCACCCCAACTCTCCGATGTCCACTCCACTTCAACAAATTCCTCAGTTCCCTGCTGCTACTGAAGTGCAAATGTGATCTGAAGAACCTCATGCAACCCCACATGTCCATGAAGAAATTCCAGCCACTAGTGCTGATGAAATTGTAAATGAAGAATTGATGACCCAGGCTGCAACTGAAGAAGTGCCTGAAATTCCTCAGCGTGAGGAACCTGAGATTGCGATCCCTGAGGTGGTGATGCAGTTAACCGACACCCCTCAACCCAAGCCAAAGGATCCCTTCTCAAAGAAGCAAAAAATCAAGGCTGATGATTTCTTCGGCGAGCATGTGTTCTTCACTAAATTCAACCCATATGACAATGCTCGTCTTAGAAGGAAGCGTTTCTGGACTGCCAGCCAGGCCAACTTCTATTCTTCACTACTTTACAACAAGGACAAAGTCTTCGACCACGAGCATATTCCTCACATGGACATGGAATCAATGCCTTGCTTCTCTCAAGTCCTCAGTATGCTTCATGATGCAGGTTTGCTCAACTTTTGCACTGACATAGTGGATTGGAATGAAGAGCTCATTCTTCAGTTCTATGCAACGCTGCACATCACTGGTGAAGCTAATGACATCAACACTTGGGTGTTGGACTGGATGACTAAAAACACTCACTACAAGGCACCAGCCTTTGAATTGCTTCGTGCCTTGCCACTCAGTCCTCCACCTGAAGGTGCTCGTTGTCTGTACGATGAGCCTGAACTCACTGCTCACTATATGCAAGTGCTCATGAAGCCTCTGAAGCCTGGTCAAGCTCCTAGGACCAAATTCCTCGTGATGGAATTGCTCTATGTGCCAAGAACCATCTATCGCATTCTGACAAAGACCATGAGTCCTATCAAAGGCCATGACTCGTCCGATGAAGAAATTGTTGGGATGATGAAGAATATGCTATTCAACATCATGCATGGCATCCCCATCAATTATCATGATTTCTTCATGAGGACTCTGGCGAATGTTGCACTTTCACCATTTGAGCTGAAGCCTTACGTGCTGTGGATCATGAGATTCCTCAGAACAAGGTCTTCACTCAATTACAAGGCTGACTTTCAGAATCACCTCAGCTACTTGCCCCCGATTGAAATCCTCAAGCGGACATATTCCTCAGCTGATGAGAAGGGCAAGTCACCAGCCATTATCGATGAAGGCATTCGTCCATTGGATGGTCAGTTCCACAAAGCTGCATCTTATTCCACCAATGATGACTCTACCACTCACGATTCTGCTGCCAATGATCCCAAGTCAAGTCCTCAAGCTACTGCTCCTCGTGTGATGACTGACCATGAGCTGCTTCTAAGTCTTCACCAAAAGGTGGATCGAAACCACAAATGGGTTAAGCGTCAGTTTGGCTCTAATCTTCACAACATGACCTCTACACATAATGCAGTGAAGAAAAACCATTACTACCTCCATGAAGTCTTCGGTAGCACCTGGGCTATTCTGCATCATCTCTATGGTGAAGAAGATTTAAAGAACATGGGCTTCAAAGAAGATTTTGACTGGTCTGCTCCACTACCGAAGAAACTCAAGAAGGTCAAGGTTCCTCCCTCGGTCACCAGTTCATATTCTTCATCGTGCCACACGGACGAGTATGAAGACTTGGACAACACTGCTGCAGGCCCTACATCGACTCAAGACCCTGACAACGCTGGTGCTCCTCCATCATCATGATATTCTTCATGGGCGTTAGTCCTCATTTTCAACCCTTTTGGTCATTCGATGACAAAGGGGGGGAAATTTGAGTTAGTCTTCAAGCGAGTCTATCATATATGGGCGTTTTTTTGCTAAGTTACAACTCTTGTTCTTCTGATGACTTTGCTGGATCGAGTTATAATCTTAAACTCTATGGTGGCCTGATACTTTTGATGTGTTCTTCTGCATGCTTATTCCTCATTTATGCCAACGCATGCATGCTGAATTACATCAGTCACCATATTTCATCATAAATTTCAAATTCTTCATATTATATGTCAAATCCGTGCTTGAATTACAAGATATAGGGGGAGATCTCCATGATTATACTCGTCAAGTGTGCAATGCTTCAAAAGCAAATTCCTCACTATGCACATCTTCATGGGGAGTTCTTCTATATATTGCAATCAAATTCCTCAACATCAATACTTACACTTCATATATTTATCCCCGTTGTAAACTTAACCTATATTGTCATCAATCACCAAAAGGGGGAGATTGTAAGTGCATCTAGTGCCCCTTGGTGATTTTGGTGTATTGAAGACTTATAGGTTAAGGGACTGATGTGTTTGTGAGTGTACACAGGTCTATAAGTCTATGAGGAGTTTGATATTTACATAGAAAGTCGACCCCTAAAAATGAAGTTCTTCGACTGAAGACTTTGGATTTTTGAAGACTTTCTGAAGACTTTGAAAGTTAAGAAATTGGTGTGACCTTGAAGACTTGGTAATCATTCGAGGAACATGAAGCGTGAAGACTCTTGTTTTTATAGTTTCATTTTCTCTTTCTTGAGTCATAGGAAACATCGTACTATTAAAGGGGGTCGAGGAAATACTAAGGAAAAATTTCCAAGTGATGCTCAACTCAAAATCCTACACCTACCAATCCCTTCGAGTGAAGCCATTGGAAATCCCATACAGTTCAGTCATATTCTTCAGTGACAGAGACGAAGTTCTTCTGGTCTCTAAAGGAATTTGTTCTGGCTAAGGGGTTAGGAATTCGCCAGTGCAGATTGCCTACACAGTGAGGTACATGATAGCCCTGAGGAATTTGAGACTCAAAA
Organism: Triticum dicoccoides; assembly: GCF_002162155.2. Taxonomy (NCBI): domain Eukaryota; kingdom Viridiplantae; phylum Streptophyta; class Magnoliopsida; order Poales; family Poaceae; genus Triticum; species Triticum dicoccoides. Next base: position 623,592,528 of record NC_041393.1, on the reverse strand, counting down.
TTCTGACCGTTGCTGTGCTACACGCCAGCTGTCCCAAAATATCTACCCACCTAACGGTCATATCAGACAAGGGCATTTATGTCTTATCATGTCGGGCTGCTCCCTAGGCTATAAATAGCCGCCCCCTACAACCACTAGCTGGTTGGCTGCTCCGAGAGAAACTTACACTTGTCATTTGAGAGCATCCCATCCTCCGAGGACTTTGAGTGAAAATCATCAAGTGAGGAAAACCCAAACCCAAACCTTCAAAACCCCAAAGTGATTGAGCATCACTGAAGAGATTGATCCTGCGTGGATCCGATGCTTGTTACCTTTGAAGAATGTGCTTCTTCCAGACGGTTAGGCGTCAAGGTCTAGAGCATCCAAGAGGAATTGTGGATCGCCGAGTGACCAAGTTTGTGAAGGTCCGGAAGTCACCTGAAGACTTACCACGAGTGATTGGGCGAGGTCTGTTTGACTTTAGCTCAAGGAAAATACAGTGAAGACTGTGTGTTCGGGACTGTGTGTCCTCGAGTTTAAATACTCAACCACTCCAACCAGATGTACAACTGAGACAGCAGTTGGAACTGGTCTACCAAATCATTGTCTTCACCGAGCTTACTGGTTCTATTTCATCAACTCTTTCATTTCCTCATTTCTGTTGTTGTGTGCTTGTTCATATCTGTTTGAAGACTTTGGCTGAAGACTTTCTCAATTTCATCAGTTCAATTTCTTCAGTCTGTCCATCTTCATGTTGTGTTATCCTGTGCTTACGCTTTATGTACTCTGTGCTGGTCTTCATCTCATCATGATGACTATGCATGTGTTCAGCTATGTATACTTTTGAGTACTTATTCCGCTGCAAGTAGTTCTTCATTTAGGAATTTCCTCACCAGCAAATTCCTCAGTGAAGAATTCATAAAAATCGCCTATTCACCCCCCCCCCTCTAGTCGATATAACGCACTTTCAGTACCCGACTCAACCCGGCCCCTGGGTAAGCAGGGCCCACGCCTAGGGGAAACCGGTGAATCACACCCGACAGGTCCCAGCTCCAGGTTCCCAGACGCTGACAACCCGGCTCTACGGCCTTGTAACATTACCATTGTTCCCCTAGGGGGTTGGCCTATAAAACCCCCCAGGAGCCCTCATGCATATGGGCAAGCACACAGCAAAGTAGCCAACTGATCAGTAGAACACACACACACACACACACAGAGAGAAGGAGCAGCCTAAGCCCTAGCCAGCCTTCATTCTTCCTCCAAACAGCTCTAGGAGCAACTCTGTACTGTTATATACTAACCACACTTGGCAGGACTAGGGGTGTTATCTCTCTGGAGAGCCCCGAACCTGGGTATGTCTTGAGTCCTGCGCTCGCTCATGCCGACCTCGCCTCTAGAGCCCTCCAGTGCCCTCGAGCCTCCTCCTCTCTTTAGCCATCCCTTGGCATATGCCGTGTGCCCACCATGACATGCGCGGTCATTATCTCCTCTACCACCTCACGGTCTCACTCAACCCTAGCGCCACTGCTAGCCTCAGTCAACGCCATAGACAAAGCGCTTAGCTGCTGCGACCTCTTTGACGTCGTCATCACGCTGTCCGCGGACCTCGTCTTCTCCTCCGCCGCTGTAGGTGGCTTCCGTCGCCAAGTTAGGGTGCGGAAGATTGGACTGCTCGGCATCCCCTTCGCCTCATCTAGTAGTTCTTCGAGCGGTAAATAAAACTCACTTTTTACCGCATGTTTGGTCCGTTGAATCTGTCAACATCTTCCAAAAGTTGTTTCTGAACTTCCAGATCTACTTCTTTATGTTTCTACATCTCATAACTTGCAAGTATATTCACTTATGCCTCACAACTAGTTAGATTCCTCATGTGTACTTATTCATGGATTCATACAAATCTGGAACCAACTCACTTCAAATAAGTGAATGTCTTCACACTATGAGGTCAATGTCTTCAAACTGATTTATCTTCAAAATCTTCTGAGAATGCATATGACCTCTTCCCCATCCCTCGCATCTCTAATGCTGTCACAGGTACATGTCCGTGGGAGAATCCCTTTGTTCTCATAGTCTGCATTCATTTGTAGAGTTCTTACAACATCATATTGAATCTCCAGAAGCTAGTTCTTGTCTGACCATCAGATTGAAGCCAATCTTTGTCTTGAAGCCTTTCTGTTTGAGCCAAATGGTGTCAAGCAAATATGCAAAGAAGGGTGCACTACAAAAAAAATGACACATCCGTAACATTTTGGGCCGAACGAAATTTTTTCTGTCATACTTATGACACTTCTATGACGATAATTGTGACAAAACCCGGTATCATCATAGATGTGGTGGGCTCCTACTTCTATGACAAAAAATCATGACAGAAAATGGGATTTTCGTTCTGGGCGGGCCGGAGATGCAGCTGCATGACATTCTTTGGGCCGTCCATGACGGAAAAAACCTTGGTAGAAGCGAGGGCAAGGAAAATTTCAGGGAGTTCCCGATTACGGTGGGTGATCGGGGGCCGAGTGATACACGTTTCTCTCGTACACGTACGCGTGTGTGTGCGAGGCATTGGCTCTAACTAAACCCGAGCGAGGCGTTGGGCTCTAACTGAACCCGAGCGATTGCACTGCAGGCTACGCGTTACTGAACTCGAGCGATTGATCGATGGCTGTTAACTAAACCCGATCGAGCGATTCCTTCGCTACTGCTGCTAACTGAAGCCGATCGATGTTGCCTCTGGATGAATAGTGAGCGGTGGGGTGGATGAATAGGACCCCCTGGCGTTGCCTCTAGATGAACAGGACCCCGATCGATCGAGCCGGTTGGGGCTGGATGAACAGGACCCTATGGAGGGATGGATGAACAGGACGACCCCATGGAGGGCTGGATGAACAGTAGACGGTGGAGGGGTGCCCGTGGAGGGGTGGTTGAACAGGAGCCCGTGGAGAGTGGTGGTTGAACAGTAGCCGGTGCAGTAGCGCACGGTGGAGGCTGGATGAATATGAGCCCGTGGAGGCTGGAGGAGGTCGACGGTGGATGAACAGTAGCCCGTGAGCTAGAGGAGGTCGACGGTGGAGATGAACAGTATCCCGTGGAGTCTCGTTTTGTGGTATGCCACACCCCTCCCGATGAACAGGACCCCCGTTTTGATCGTAGCGCTCCAACACAAGTCCGTTTCGTCCGTTTTGGGGTAAGCCACACCCCTCCCGATCAACAGGACCCCCGTTTCTACCGTAGGAGGTTCGTTTCCTCCGTTTTGCGGTACGCCAGACCCCTCCCGATGAACAGGATCCCGTTTCGAATGTGGCCGGTCGAACACAAGGCCGTTTCCTCCATTCTGCGATACGCCAGGCCTCATTTCCATTGCCTGTTCTGTCCAAGCCCTCCCGATGAACATGATGACGCATTCCGTTCCGACCCAGCCGGTTGGCTCCCCATGAACACGACGATGATGCTATTTCTCCGTTCCGACCCATCCATGTACACGAGCCCTGGCCATACGTATACGCGAGTAGGCGTTCGAGACCCCGCCCGTATGTACACATACGTGGCCGTATTTTCTTTCTTGCACACTGGCCATTGTACGTACGTGTACACGCTACGTGCGCGCCTCTACTACAACACGTGCGCACCTCTACATCAACCAGTATATATGTACATACATGTTCGCGATCAGAATGACAACGCTACGTACGCTTCGACCAGGTGGGTCCCGACTGTCAGGCACTTCCTTGCGTGCGAAGATGTAGCTGGTGGGTCCCAACAGTCAGGGGGGCGAATCGTTTTTTTTTGCCCGAATGCACTTCTTTGCGTGCGAAGGTGTAGCTGGTGGGTCCCAGCAGTCAGGGGGGAAACGTTTTTTTCGTGAAATACGGTGGCCCGTCCGGTGGGTCCCTGCTGTCAGGTGGAGGAATAATTATTTTGAGCGTAATAAGGAGGCACTTCCTTGCGGCTGCCGTGGACCCAGCTGTCAGCTTCTCCACGTACAGTACTCTTCGGATGGAAGACGTTCCTTGACCACTTTGACAACACCGCACGGAGAGCACCACGGAGGTGGATGACGGCGAGGCCTAGGAAGGGGACGATGCGGAGCCGGGGAAGACGCGGTAGTGGAAGCCCGCGCGGAGAGGAGTACGAGGGTTCACTGGTTCGGTTGCGGTGTGAGGCTGCCGTCGCCACAGGGCCTGGCCAGCGATGGGAATAGTAGGGGGCGGTGAGGCCTCCGTGGTAGCACAGCCGGCCATGGGAGGTAGGAGCATGCGGCACGACCGGCGCTGCTTTTGGCGGCTGGAGCAAGAAGACCAGAGGTTGAAGAAGCACTACGGCCATTGGATGGACATCGTATGGTCACTGGAGCTAGAATCGTTCATATTGACTAAGTTGACAAAGCCGTCCGTCCCCATCAACTTAGTAGGCCCACAAGTCAGCCTCCCACCAAGGTGGGTCCCAGCTAGCCGGGGGAGTATTCATTTTTGTGTGCGTAATAAGGAGGCACTTCCGGTGGGTCCGAGCTGACAGCAGGGGGAACGTTTTTTTCGTGAAATACGGTGGCCCATCCGGTTGGTCCCAGCAGTCAGGGGGAAATCTTTTTTTTCGCAAAATACTGGTGGCCCATCCGGTGGGTCCCTGCTGTCAGGTGGAGGAATAATTGTTTTCCGCGTAATAAGGAGGCACTTCCTTGCGGCTGCCGTGGACCCAGCTGTCAGCCTCTCCACGTACAGTACTCTTCCGATGGAAGTCGGTCGTTGACCACATTTACCACGCCGCGTCGAGAGCACCACGGTGGTGGACAACGGCGAGGCCTAGGAAGGGGACGACACAGAGCCGGGGAAGACACGGCAGTGGATGCGCACGCGGAGAGGAGTACGAGGGTTCACTGGTTCGGCTGCGGTGTGAGGCTGCCGTCGCCGCAGAATAACAGGGGGTGTGGGTGAGCGGAGGGATCGCCTGGCCAGTGGTGGGAGTAGTATGGGGGCGGTGAGGCCTCCGCGGTAGCACAGCCGGCCACGGGAGGCAGGAGCAGGCGGCACGACCGGCGCTGCTTTGGGCAGCTAGAGCAAGAAGACCAGAGGTTGAAGAAGCACTATGGCCGTTGGATGGACATCATACGGTCACTGGAGTATTGACTAAGTTGACAAAGCCCTCCGTCCCCGTCAACTTAGTAGGCCCACAAGTCATCCCAACAATATGGTGGGTCCCAGCTAGCAGGGGGGTATTCATTTTTTTTTGGGTGTAATAAGGAGGCACTTCCTTGCGTGTGAAGATATAGCTGGTGGGTATGACCAATCAGCGGGGGGAACATTTTTTCGCGAAATACAGAGGCCCTTCCTGTGGGTCCTAGCTGTCACGTGGAGGAATCATTATTTTGCGCGTAATAAGGAGGCATTTCCTTGCATGCGGCCGTGGACCCAACTATCAGCCTCTTCACGTACAGTCCACTTCCGATGGATGTTGTCCATTGACCACATTGACCAGCCAGCGCCGAGATCACCAGGGCGGTGGACGATGGTGAGGCCTAGTAAGGGAACGACACGGAGCCAGGGAATACTCGACAGTTGTTTCCCACGCGGAGGAGTACGAGGGTTTACTGGTTCGTGTGCCGTCCCCGGAGAATAACAGCAGGTGTGGGTGAGTAGAGGGATGGCTAGGCCAGCAATGGGAGTACAGTGGGGCTGTGAGGCCTGCGCGGCAACATAGCCGGCCACGGGAGGAGGGAGTAGGCAGTCCCACCGGCGCTTGTTTGAGCGGCTGGAGCATGAAGAGCAGAGATTGAAGCAGCACAACAGCCGTTGGATGGACATCCAACAGTCACTGCTCTCGTGTGTTAACTAAGTTGACAGGGCGTTGCGTGTGCGTCAACCTTTTTTTATGAAAGCATATGCGTCAACCTGTAGTAGGCGCACAAGTCAGCCTCAAATCTGTGGAAAACAACATACATCCCATCTGCCATTATTTCTAATAATGTACAGCCCATTTGCTAATTCTTAAGAATTTTTTTGGAGCCCATCTTCTTTTTGTTAGCATTACACCCCATATTGTGGCCACGGTTAAAAAGTATACGAAATTTTTCATATTTCGGTGCGATCAACTATTTTGAATCCAGAAATATCGATTCACATTCAAACTATTTTGAAAAATAATTTATATAAATATAAAATCCAAATAATTGTCCATGCATAAAAATCGATGGAATTTAAAATCTTGTAACGAAAAAAATTGAAACTAATTCCCGGTTTGATGTGTTTTAAAAATGTACAACCCATTTCTAGGCAAACCGAATGAAACTCTCCTCGTCTTGAAAGATTTCTAGCTCAGCAGGGCCGATAAAGCAAGTAGGTCTTGTTTGGGTATTTCTTTTAAAAAATACAACTGGGCTAGCCATTTTCAGCAAGAAAAAAAACAACCGGGCTCATGATGTGGTAAACATAAATAAAACCCTGGCACACACACGTTGACTACGTTTATTGACTACGTTCGTAGTGTAATTCTCTCGTTTATTGACTACGTTGACAATGGCGTGAGCCCAGATGTCCAACCATTAGGAGGAACCATATTGTTGGGCTTGTAATATAGAGGCACTTGCTTGCGTACCGCCATGACGCTGGTGGTCCCTACTGTCATCCTCTCCACGTACAGTCATCTCCTTGTTCCTGTCGGTTGTTGACGACGTTGACAACACAAGAGGGTAGCGCACCACGCAAGGCGAGCGAACTAAGGCCCCAAGGCGGAGGACAACGGTGATGCCTCGGACGGAACGAACAGGAGCCGTGGAAGATGCGCCGGTCCAGTCACAGGCGAAGGGGAGTACGAGGGTTGACTGGTTCGGGCGCAGGTACGTGTTGGAGCTGATGTCGCCGGAGAATAACAGGACGTGTGGGGGAATAAAGGGAGGGGCTGGCCAATGCTGGAGGGTACGTATGGTAGGGCGGCGGAGGCGCAGCCAGCCATGGAAGGTGGGAGCAGGCGGAGCCAGCGGGGTGGTTTGGTTTGGGTGGCTGGAGGATGAAGAAGACAAGAGATAGAAGATACACGACAAATGTTGGATGTCAATCCAACGGCTGGTAGGCAGAATCGTTTGTTGACTGGCTAGTAAGTCGACACCACCTTGGATAGGCTATTTCCTCACGGGTCCCAAATGTCAGAATCCAAATCTGTCACGGTCATGTAGCCTTTCCTATGAAAATTTACAGCCAATTTGATGTGCTAGTTCAAAAAAAGTTTGTGGGTGCTGGTGGGGGCTAATCACTTGGCTTCTGTAATGCCCAGTGAGCTCAAGCAGCCGGCGAGAGTGATGTTATTTCCCTTGGTTGGGATTTGTTACAATATTTCACTCTAAATTAAACGAATGGCAAGCCATTTGCCTTGTTTCAAAGAAAATATGACAGTCACAACTGAGTTGAAAAGGGCAGGAACATCTAACTCCAGCTTACAAACTATACAAAAGCACGAGGGTTAATTGTTCATCAGGTTTACAAAAAAAACCAGGTTGAAAAGGGCAACAACATCTAATCCAGCACTGTTTTCGGCAGTCACAGTCAAATGGATCGATCAGATCCATACAATGAACATCCTAGGTCGTAAAATTTACTGGATTATGACCACAATATGTTGTAATTAGAAGCCTGACACGTTCAGAAGCTCTTTTGCCCACCTAAAACTCCTTTTTTTGCTCTTCGACATACCCATCCGTCAAAACCATGCTGCTGATAAACTTAATCCTGATGGACAATAGTAACCTCGCATTCAGCAGGAAGAATGTGACAAATCTAGTGTTTGCACGGTTGGCTACATATCGTTCTAGCATTATTGTCTTCAATCGAATCTCATGAGAAGTGAGAAAATCCCGATGCTTACGAACCCACTGATACGTCTTCGTCGTATCTACTTTTCCAAACACTTTTGCCCTTGTTTTGGACTCTAACTTGTATGATTTGAATGGAACTAACCCGGACTGATGCTGTTTTCAGCAGAATTGCCATTGTGTTGTTTTATGTGCAGAAAATAAAAGTTCTCGGAATGACCTGAAACTCCACGGAACACCTTAGAAAAAACAATAAAAAAATCCTCGCCAAAGATGAAGACCA
>NC_041393.1:623560445-623584221 GCF_002162155.2 Triticum dicoccoides | reverse complement strand
CCCCCTACCTCATGGGCCCCCTGGTGGCCCTCCGACGCCAACTCCAACTCCATATATTGGCTTTCGGGGAGAAAAAAACCAGAGAAAAGAAATCATCGCGTTTTACGATACGGAGCCGCCGCCAAGCCCTAATCTCTCTCGGGAGGGCTGATCTGGAGTCCGTTCGGGGCTCCGGAGAGGGGGATTCGTCGTCGTCGTCATCATCAACCATCCTCCATCACCAATTTCATGATGCTCACCGACGTGCGTGAGTAATTCCATCGTAGGCTTGCTGGACGATGATGGGTTGGATGACATTTATCATGTAATCGAGTTAGTTTTGTTAGGGTTTGATCCCTAGTATCCATTATGTTCTGAGATTGATGTTGCTATGACTTTGCTATGCTTAATGCTTGTCACTAGGGCCCGAGTACCATGATTTCAGATCTGAACCTATTATGTTTTCACGAATATATGTGAGTTCTTGATCCTATCTTGCAAGTCTATAGTCACCTACTATGTGTTATGATCCGGCAACCCTGAAGTGACAATAATCAGGACCACTCCCGGTGATGACCTTAGTTTGAGGAGTTCATGTATTCACTGCTAATGCTTTGTTCCGGTTCTCAATTAAAAGGAGGCCTTAATATCCCTTAGTTTCCAATAGGACCCCGCTGCCACGGGAGGGTAGGACTAAAGATGTCATGCAAGTTCTTTTCCATAAGCACGTATGACTATATTCGGAATACATGCCTACATTACATTGATGAACTGGAGCTAGTTCTGTGTCACCCTATGTTATGACTGTTACATGATGAACCACATCCGACATAATTATCCATCGCTGATCCGGTGCCTACGAGTTTTCCATATACTGGTTCTCGCTTATTTACTTTTCCGTTGCTACTGTTACAATCACTACAAAATACCAAAAACATTACTTTTGCTGTCTTTACTTTTGTTACCGTTACCACCACTATCATATTACTTTGCTACTAAACACTTTGCTGCAGATACTAAGTTTCCAGGTGTGGTTGAATTTACAACTCAGCTGCTAATACTTGAGAATATTCTTTGGCTCCCCTTGTGTCGAATCAATAAATTTGGGTTGAATACTCTACCCTCGAAAACTGTTGCGATCCCCTATACTTGTGGGTTATCACCCACCGATTGGTTATAACTTTCTTACCCCGTCCTACTGCTATTAATTCCGATATGTCGCATGTTATTGATGATGCCACTTCTGCTATGCATGATACTTACGATGAAACCACTTCTATGCTTGATACTACTGTGCCCCTTGGTGAATTTCTTGATGAGCAAATTGCTAGGTCTAGAGAAAGAGAAATTATTGCACCTAAATATGATGATGAGAGTGATGATGAAAATATGCCTGCTATTCCTGAAGGTTATCTTTTTTATGCAGAATCTTCTGCAGCTATTTTTGCTTGCCGGGATAGATATGAAGTTAAGAGGTTGCTAGTTAAATGGAGTAAAGAATCTTTTAGAGATAGAATAAGACCCGACCCTGCTTTTGCTACTTCACCTATCTGTGTTCCCGATAAGGATTATTATGATTTTTCTATTGATCCAGATATAATTACTTTGGTTGAATCTGATTCTTTTTATGGCTATGAATCTGAAACTGTTGTGGCACATCTTACTAAGTTAAATGATATAGCTGCCCTGTTTACTAATAATGAGAGATCGCGCTACCTTTATTTACTCAATATATTTCTGTTCTCTTTAAAGGGTGATGCTAAGATATGGTTTAATTCTCTTGATCCTGGTTGTGTGCAAAGTCCCTAGGATATGATTTATTACTTCTCTGCTAAATATTTCCCTGCTCATAAGAAACAAGCTGCTTTGAGGGAAATATACAACTTCGTGCAAATTGAAGAAGAGAGTCTCCCACAAGCTTGGGGGAGGCTTCTCAAGTTACTTAATGCTTTGCTTGATCATCCTCTTAAGAAACCTGAAATACTTGATATCGTTTATAATGGACTAACCGATGCTTCCAGAGATTACCTGGATAGTTGTGCTGGTTCTCTTTTCAGGGAAAGAACACCGGATGAAGCTGAAATTATATTGAATAATATGTTGACAAATGAAAATAATTGGGCACCTCCCGAGCCAGCTCCAGAGCCAATTTCTGAGCCAATTATCGAGCCTATTCCTAAACCAACTCCAAAGAAGAGAGGTGTTATATTTCTCAGTCCCGAAGATATGCAAGAGGCAAAGAAATCTATGAAAGAAAAAGGTATTAAAGCTGAAGATGTTAAGAATTTACCTCCTATTGAAGAAATACACGGTCTTAATTTACTGCCTGTTGAATAAGTATATGATCTAAACTACTTATTTACTGAAGAACCCCCCGATATCCCGACACAGGTAGTAAAGGTAAATTCTCTCAATAGATATGATAAAGCTGAAGTCCCTCCTACTAAAATTGCTAGTCAGTGCTTGGATGAGTTTGATAACTTTATGTTTAAGCAAGATGACTTTAATGCCTATTTTGGTAGACAAATTAAACAAGATGATTCTATGATTAAACGCTTGGGTGATTATATGGCTGATATTACAGGTGAACTTAAACTTGTTAGCAAACATGCTTCTATGGTTACCACTCAAGTAGAACAAGTACTTAAAGCTCAAAAAGAAGTTCTTGATGAAATGAATAGTAACAAAAATGATTATGCTGTTAGAGTGGCTACTAGAACTGGTAGAATGACTCAGGAACCTTTGTATCCTGAAGGCCACCCCAAGAGAATCGAGCAAGATTCTCAGAGAAATGATATTGATATACCTAGTTCTTCTAAAAGGAAGAAAAAGAAAAATGATAGGACTTTGCAAACTTCTAGTGAACCTATTGCTGAGCCACCTGAGAATCCAAATGATATGTCTATTTCTGATGCTGAAACACAATCAGGTGATGAACATGAACCTAGTGATAATGTTAATGATAATGTTCATGTTGATGTTCAACCTAGTAATGATAAAGATGTAGAAGTTGAACCTGCTGTTGATCTTGATAACCCACAATCAAGGAATCAACATTATGATAAAAGAGACTTTGTTGCTAGGAAACACGGTAAAGAAAGGGAACCATGGGTTCAGAAACCCATGCCTTTTCCTCCAAAACCATCCAAGAAAAAGGATGATGAGGATTTTGAGCGCTTCGCTGAAATGATTAGACCTATCATTTTGCGTATGTGATTAGCTGATGTGCTCAAAACAAATCGGTATGCTAAGTATATCAAAGATATTATTACTAATAAAAGAAAGATACCTAAAGCTGAAATTTCGACCATGCTTGCTAATTACACTTTTAAGGGTGGAATACCAAAGAAACTTGGAGACCCCGGAGTACCTACTATACCATGCTCCATTAAGAGAAATTATGTTAAAACTGCTTTATGTGATCTTGGAGCCGGTGTTAGTGTTATGCCTCTCTCTTTGTATCGTAGACTTGACTTGAATAAGTTGACACCTACTGAAATATCTTTGAAAATGGTTGATAAATCAACTGCTATACCTATCGGTATTTGTGAGGATGTGTCTGTTGTGGTTGCAAACATTACTATTTTAACGGACTTTGTTATTCTCAATATTCCTGAGGATGATAGTATGTCTATTATTCTTGGAAGACCTTTCCTTAATACTGCAGGGGCTGTTATTGATTGCAACAAAGGCAATGTCACTTTTCATGTTAATGGCAATGAACACACGGTGCACTTTCTGAGGAAACAACCTCAGGTTTACAGTATCAACTCTATTGGAAAAAATCCATCGATTATATTTGGAGGTTTTGAATTTCCTCTCCCTACTGTCAAGAAAAAGTATGATATACTTATTATTGGGGATGTCCATATCCCTGTTGAGGTAACATAGTGTTATTCGAAATTTCTCCGGTTCCATGTTAATCGGAATGAGTCTGTTAACAAGACTTGATCAACCTTGTTAGTGGGTTCATTTTGATGAACATGAGATGGATGAAACTAGAAGCACAACCTTCTGTACCCTTTTTATATTTTCTGTTATTTAGTAGAAATAAAGTAAAATAGTATTTTTTCTGTCTGCTTCCTGATTTATCCGTGCAATATAAAAATATCCCGAAAATAAAAATCCTCAGAATGCCATGCCAATTTAATATGATTTTTTTGAGATTATTTGAGAATTTTCTGTGCAAAAATCACCACGGGGGGAGCTGCCACCTGGCCACGAGGGTGGAGGGCGCGCCCCCCTGCCTCGTGGGCCCATGGTGGCCCTCCTCCACTTATCCTTGCACCCATATTCTTCCTCTGCCTCACACAAACCCGAAAAACCAACTCAAGCACGAGTTCCAGCCCCCATTGCTGTGATTTTGGATCTCCTTGCTCAAAGCACCTCTCGCAAAACTGCTTGGGGAGATTGTTCCTTGGTATGTAACTCCTCCATTGGTCCAATTAGTTTTTGTTCTAGTGCACTATTCATTGCAAATTTGTGCTGCATAGGTGACCATGTTCTTGAGCTTGCATGTCAAATTTATATGGTTCCAAGTAGTTCCAATGCTTTATATAGGCTCTAGGCACTTGTAGGAGTTGTTGCTATCAATTTTATTGAAGTTGGTTCACTTTTTTTGAAGTTACTAAAAAAATTCAGAAATTTTTCAGAGGAGACATTATGATTAGGAGGATGTTCCAAGGTGGCTCTTCAAGGAAACAGGGTCCCAGGCTTGCAATAATCGATGCTGATGAGGAACCACCAAGAGATGCTCCTGTGAGGCCCTGTGAATGGCCTTCGGAAAATTTTATGAATCAAGTGGGAATCAAAGAAGAATTTAGCACATATTTGCGCAACGCCTGTCTTAAGGACTTTGAAACTGACAAAAGCCCCCAGTATCATGATCTCACAAGTTCATTTGTGAGGAGGTTTGAGTTTTCATCTTCGCGTAATTCTCCTTCAGTCATGTTTGACCTTTATGACAAATCTTACACCATGGACTTAGAGGATTTCACTTCTTCTTGCAAACTTCCATCATGGGGTAGTGTCAGGGATCCCCCTAAATCTGAATATAGAGACTTTCTTGCTAGAATAACTGTGGGGGAATCTAGAGATATAACACAAGTCACTTTAGGGAGCATTCATTTCCCTGCTATACACTATTTTGCTCTCTTTATAGGTAGATGCATTAATGCTAAGGATGAAGTATGTCACTTGTGTGTCCTTGATCTCAGCATTCTCAGAAGTGCTGTGTTAGGAGACCAATCTTATCACATGGGAGCCATCGTAGCTCGTAGGTTGCATCATAACAGATATAACGGAGATTTCTTTGGAGGAATTTATGCAACCCGCTTAGCTAATTTTCTTGAGATAGACATTCGAGAGAGTGATAGGGAGTTACCCTCTACTTATTTTGGATTTTGACTCTATGGTTTCCCACTAGTTTGTTGAGAGGACTGAACCACCTCTCCAGTATCGACTAATCTTTAACAAACGGCATGTAGTCCATATTGCTCTTCCTGCTCCTGCCTTCTTTGATTCTCAAACAAAAGGAAGATATATCATTACCAGAGAGGAGGCAGATGAGTACGAGAAAAGAGTGGAGGCAGCTCGACGCTACGCTGCAGCTTAGGAGGCGATAGCCGCTGCATCACAGTATGACCCCAGCTTCACTTACGGGTATCCGCCAGGCCATCCCTGGCAATAGACCAACTTAGGCCAAAAGCCTAAGCTTGGGGGAGTACGTATTTCCCGCCGACTTTACATTCAGGTTCACACACACTCACTGCTAGATGTCGGTGTTCATACTCTTTCACTGTAATATCCATGCTAGTTTATTTTCTTTTTCCTGCTTTCTTCTTGTGTGTTTAATAAACCTTTAGAAAAACAAAAAAAATTAGTCGTAGTTTATTTCTTTGCTGTAGTAATTAAAAAGGAAAACCCAAAAATATTTCCCGTTCTTCTTTTGCTTGTTGGGAGCTTTCCCGTGTAAATAGTTTTATTTCTTTTCTTTTCTTTGGGGGTCAGTAGGAGAAGACCACGATTAAATTGTTGAAGTGGCTCTTATATGCATGACTGTTTATTTAACTTGGAGCCCATATTACTCATCTTCTCTTGTTTATCGAATGCTTGCAGATTCCAACTTAGTCCAATGCACGTGCACTCTTATTATTATACACTTCGTTCAGTCGTGCAAGTGAAAGGCAATAATGATGATATATGATGGACTTATTGGGATGAGAAAAGCTGGTATGAACTCGACCTCTCTTGTTTTTGTAAATATGATGATTCATCGTTCCTGAGTTAGGTATTATGGAGTAAGCATATTTGCAATCACATTTAGAGATTATAGTTGCTTGTGCCATGCTTGATTAACTATGAGTTATAATGGTTTACCTTGTGTGCCAACATGCTATTAGAATGATGATGATGTGGTATGATGGGATGGTATCCTCCTTTAAATGAATTGAGTGACTAGACTTGGCACATGTTCATGCATGTAGTTGAATCAAATCAACATAGCCTTCATGATATTTATGTTCATGGTGGATTATATCCTACTCATGCTTGTATTCGGTGTGAATTAATTTTAATGCATGTTTATGACTGTTGTTGCTCTCTCAGTTGGTCGCTTCCCAGTCTTTTGCTAGCCTTCACCTGTACTAAGCGGGAATACTGCTTGTGCATCCAAACTCCTTAAACCCCAAGTTGTTCCATATGAGTCCACTGTACCTTCCTATATGCGGTATTTACCTGCCGTTCCAAGTAAATTTGTATGTGCCAAACTCCAAACCTTCAAATGAAATTCTGTTTTGTATGCTCGAGCAGCTCATGTTTCAACTAGGGCTGTCCTTATCTTCCATGTTGGGCGGTTATTCTCAAGAGGAGTGGACTCCGCTCCTCATTCACGAGAAAATGGTTGTTCGCCGGGATGCCCAGTCCCATACTTTATGCAAACTAAATCAAAATAATTGCAAACAAAACTCCCCTTGGGACCCACTGAATGTTGGAGGCATTCGTTGTTTCGAGCAAGCCATGGATTGATGCCTGTGGAGGAGGGGGAGTATAAACTTTACCATTCTGTTTGGGAACCGCCTATAATTTGTTTATCATGGAAGATATCGTCATCTCATAGTTGTTGCGTTGACAGCAAAAGTATGCCGCTCAAAATTTTATTCAATCTCTATTTTAAAACCGAGCTCTGGCACCTCTACAAATCCCTGCTTCCCTCTGCGAAGGGCCTATCTATTTACTTTTATGTTGAGTCATCGTCCTTCTTATTAAAAAGCACCCGCTGGAGAGCACACTGTCGTTTGCATTCATTATAATTGGTTTACATTGGGTATGACTTGACTGGATCTCTTTTACCATGAATTACACTGTTTAGTCAGTCCTTGATCTTTAAAGGTGCTCTGCATTTATGTTTTGCGGTCTCAGAAAGGGCTAGCGAGATACCATTTTGTTATATCATGTTATGATTATTTTGAGAAAGTGTTGTCATCCGAGTTTTGTTATTATAGCTCGCTAGCTGGTTATGCTATTGATATGAGTAATTGTGAGACCTTTGTGTTATTGTGAGTATGGTTAGTTCATAATATTTGCTGAAACTTGAATGCTGGCTTTTCATGTCTACAACAACAAGAGCAAACAAAGTTTGTAAAAGTTTTTCTTTTTCTCTTTCAATTTGTCAACTGAATTGCTTGAGGACAAGCAAGGGTTTAAGCTTGGGGGAGTTGATACGTCTTCATCATATCTACTTTTCCAAACACTTTTGCCCTTGTTTTGGACTCTAACTTGTATGATTTGAATGGAACTAACCCGGACTGACGTTGTTTTCAGCAGAATTGCCATTGTGTTGTTTTATGTGCAGAAAATAAAAGTTGTCGGAATGACCTGAAACTCCACGGAACACCTTAGAAAAAACAATAAAAAATCCTCGCCAAAGATGAAGACCAGGGGGCCCACACCCTGTCCACGAGGGTGGGGGGCGCCCCCCATGGGCGCGCCCCCCTACCTTGTGGGCCCCCTGGTGACCCTCCGACGCCAACTCCAACTCCATATATTGGCTTTCAGGGAGAAAAAACCAGAGAGAAGAAATCATTGCGTTTTACGATACGGAGCCGCCACCAAGCCCTAATCTCTCTCGGGAGGGCTGATCTAGAGTCCGTTCGGGGCTCCGGAGAGGGGGATTCGTCGCTGTCATCATCATCAACCATCCTCCATCACCTATTTCATGATGCTCACCGCCGTGCGTGAGTAATTCCATCGTAGGCTTGCTGGACGGTGATGGGTTGGATGAGATTTATCATGTAATCGAGTTAGTTTTGTTAGGGTTTGATCCCTGGTATCCATCATGTTCTGAGATTGATGTTGCTATGACTTTGCTATGCTTAATGCTTGTCACTAGGGCCCGATTGCCATGATTTCAGATCTTAACCTATTATGTTTTCATGAATATATGTGAGTTCTTGATCCTATCTTGCAAGTCTATAGTCACCTACTATGTGTTATGATCCAGCAACCCCGGAGTGACAATAATCGGGACCACTCCCGGTGATGACCTTAGTTTGAGGAGTTCATGTATTCACTATGTGCTAATACTTTGTTCCGGTTCTCTATTAAAAGGAGGCCTTAATATCCCTTAGTTTCCAATAGGACCCCGCTGCCACGGAGGGTAGGACAAAGATGTCTTGCAAGTTCTTTTCCATAAGCACGTATGACTATATTCGGAATACATGCCTACATTACATTGATGAACTGGAGCTAGTTCTGTGTCACCCTATGTTATGACTGTTACATGATGAACCAAATCCAGTATAATTATCCATCACTGATCCGGTGCCTACGAGTTTTCCATATACTGGTTCTCGCTTATTTACTTTTCCGTTGCTATTGTTACTATCACTACAAAATACCAAAAACATTACTTTTGTTGTCTTTACTTTTGTTACCGTTACCACCACTATCATATTACTTTGCTACTAAACACTTTGCTGCAGATACTAAGTTTCCAGGTGTGGTTGAATTGACAACTCAGCTGCTAATACTTGAGAATATTCTTTGGCTCCCCTTGTGTCGAATCAATAAATTTGGGTTGAATACTCTACCCTCAAAAACTGTTGCGATCCCCTATACTTGTGGGTTATCACCCACCGATTGGTTATAACTTTCTTACCCCGTCCTGTTGCCTAAATATACATGAAGATTGAAAACAGTTAAGGTCTAAAAAAGAGTGTCGAAAGAGCAACAGCTGAACGGTTAATTATAGTACACTATATGCGGGCTTCCAATGTGCGTGAAATTATCACCTTTAGATACAACTTCTCCAGACATGGAAAGCATTGCAGCAAGCAAATAATCTTGTTCAGATCAAAACTATTCATTTGGATATATAAGATCTTGACAGAATCCAGCAACATTGATAGGCCATCCATGGAGAAACTCTTCATTGAGCATAGAACATAATATTAGTACAAAATGTGTACTCCAAGATGATATATAACTTATGTGTAGAAATTTAAAATGCAGCTTATGGTTACAAGTGTAGATGATAATATAAAGTACCTGAAGAACTGTGGAGCCAAACACCATTTTGAAATGAGCACAGAGATCATGTATTACACCCAAGGTCTCCAGTTTAGGCGGAGAGAGGACGGTTATTTGCAACGGTGAATAACTAGAATCAAGGATCAACCTTTGAAGTGAAGGATCATCTTGGATGATGAGTTGCCTTCCGTCAAAAGAAATTCCAATTCTTACAAGGTTAGGCGACTTTATTTGGAGACAACCGATTCTAACTGTGAAAACAAGGACCAAGCACTCCATGGCAGGGCAACTGGAGTGGATGATGTTGTGCAATGAGGCCTCCGATATATGAACCCGCACAAGTGAAAGCTTCTTGAGAAATGGGAGTCGAAGGTTTAGTACCAGATTGTCTGGTAGGTAGCACAACGCAAAGGTGGCAGTGTGGAGAGAGGAGGAAAACCGCGAGATGGACATCGGTGCTGAGGGCACAAGTTCATGGCGTTCGGTATGTGGTATGTGATTTCCAGGGGAATAGTAGAACTCAAGCAGCTGTAGTTCTGTGAATTCAGGGTATTTCAGCCAGGCGTCCACCATGCAGGGTATGGTATGCTTGCTCAGGTAGCATGACGGGATGTAGAGGCTTTGAACGGAGCCCTGGTGGGAGGAGATGATGGCTCTGGGGATTTCAAAATCATTGAAGAGAGATAGCTGACAACAGTCGAGATTAAGGGGCACGTCGCGCCATAGAGGGCGCCACCGAATTGAGAGGACTTGCGTGCGGCAGCAATCCTTGGTGGGGAGAAGCGAGATGATCTCCCCAAGGACGACGTCCAGGAGATCGCTGATGCGGTCCACCCGAGATTCTACGGGTTCCTGGGATCCTGTGGGGGCGGGGTTGCCGCTTCTCCCCGCGCTGCCGGGTGCGGGATCTACAACAGGCGTCGCCGTTGGCGGGAGCCTCATCTTCTTGGCGCTGGGGTCAGACGACTCCATGTTCCTCGAGGGCGTCGCGTCGCGCTCACAGATTTGAGCAGAGTAACGAATGACGAGCCTAGTTGTAGTGCGAGTGAATAAGCAGGGGAGCTGGGGGTTTTCTGTAGGAGTGAGGAAGAAGGGGACTAGGGTTTTCTGTAGGAGTGAGGTGAGGAATTTGGGGGTACGAGTGGAGCGAGCTGACGTGAGGTGAGTGGGAGCGAGGAGGAAGAAGAGCACCCAGGTTTTTGGGTGGGGGGGTGCTGGGTGTGGGTAGCGCCTCTCATTCAGTAAATATATGGGCTTTTGAATTGATTTTACTATTTACTAGTGTGGATGGGCTGTTTTTTCTTGGGCCCAGAGAAACAATTACTACTAGTACAGCGGAGACACTCTACAGCTACCCAGAAAAACAATTACTACTAGTACAGTGGAGACACTCTACCGCTTCTGGCTCCTCCTAGGTCATTGAAACGTCTCCGTCTACTGAATGGCGTTATACTTTTGTTCACTGACATGCGGGCCATGCAGCGCGCGGGCCCAAATGCCATCCACCAAATTAGAAGGCAGTATGCACTCGGAGAGTCGCCCCGGTCGTAGCGCGGCAGTTTCGAGCCGTCGTATCACAAAACCCCACCTCCCCGCAGTCTAAGTTTGACAGACGAAGCAACCATCATTTCAATCTTTGTTGAATCCCCTTCTCCCTCACCGTCTTCAAGAAAGGCAGCACTTGCATCTGCCACTGTTCTTCTCTCCCAACGAAGGGAAGGTAAGCGGATCCGTGATGTTGGTATATTTTCGTTCAGAGAAAAAAAAGAACTTTTGCAAAGCAGTAACCGATCCTCACTCTCTTTTTTGTTTCATTGTCATTGCGATTGTGTTTTCCTTTCAGTGGTCTCCTAGTATTCGTCAGTTTCATGATGGACCAAGGAGAACCAGGCAAAGATCTGCCGATATTGGAGCAGACGCGGGAGGCTGATCTCCACAAGACAGAGAGCTCCAAGAAGATGGAGGCAGCCACCGAGCCGACCCCATATACGCTCACGGCCACTACTGAGATGGTCAATGCCCCATTTGAGGTTACAGCCCCTGTGGCACTGCAGGAGCAGTTTTCCCCCTTCGATGATGTGTCCCCCCCTGCTGAGCTGCCCAAGGTGATTTTCTTCTTTGCCGATCTCGATTGTGGTTTTTCATCTAAGTATGTGGTGATTAATAATGCAAAATTTTATTAGCTTCGATGCCATGCTATACATAGTGGTTTAAATAACTTGTGTTTCTTATACTGAAAAGTAATTCAGAATTTGTTTCTGTTTCAATTAGAGCCCTGATGTAGACAAGGATTGTGTGGTTGTACATGTCACTCGCTATGAGGCAGATGACCTGAATATACGCACTGGGAAAATAGAGTTCTTAGGATGTTGGATCTTGGAAGCCATTTGCGGTTATACCAATGAAGAGTTGTATTCCAGCCTCACTGTTGTCAGGCGTGTTGTCCAGGGTGTACTGAAGCACAAGAAGTTCAAAGCTACTCCTTCGTTTGTGAGGCATACTTTTCTTGTCAAGCTTACACAGGAAGATGACATGGCATGCCTCCACAAACAAGTTTATCATTGGCAAGGCCACAAGGTTGCCTTCATGAAGGTTCACAGGATTGAGCTGCTGCGGGATGTCCTCGATGATGTTCATGGCATGGTCCGTCTTGTGTCCAGCCCAAATTAGATCGAGGCATGAAATAGTTGCCCCAGCTAGTGTTTAATAGTAGTTTGGATTGTGTCTAATTATCCGAACCTTGCTTGTTATCGACCCCTTTGGGGCTAGTACTCTGTTTGAATCTGTCTATGGGAACTGCTGCTACTTTTGTGTGCCCGTGAATCATGTGAGAACCATCGTAATTGTTGCCTAAATAGATGCGTCCTCGCTAGTTTTTCATGAATATGGCATGGTAAGACATAAGTTGTCACGGTTTATCATACGAGCAGTGTGTGTTTTGATGAAATAGAGCACTCGTTCAAGAACTGTGCGCCGACATATACATAAGTACTTGTAAACACTGTTGGTGCTACCCCACTTATAAGTAGTTGTGCAAAACACGGCACATTGGCTTAGCTCGCTTCAACACTAGGCTATCGACCAGCTAACAATCAACAATCTGTTGTTTGACATATAAGAAACTATGTATCTTGTTATAGTGGTTCATGCAGTTAACTGAGGCCACAATGTAAATTCCAAATGTTCACACGCTAGTCCAGCGCTCATGTGGAACACTCACATTAAACTCGTCTTCATAAAAAACTTGAAAAGCATAAGTTATGCAATTTTATACATCTCAATGATTCATAGAACATAACAAACACATACTAGTTCATAGCAAAAGACAAAGTTGTGAGAAGGTTTACAAATCAGGAAAAAACAAGCAAGGCTTCTCTGAGCGAAGGGCCTCCCGACAGGCTTAAATTTCCTGGAGTTCACTCTGGTTTTTTCTTGTTGCCACCATCCAGCGTTAGGTTCTCTCATTCCAGAATAACCAATTATAATTGTGGTCTCAGCTGGAATGTTGAACTGAACCATGCAGTGTACTGACTAGGTGAAATTCTTGTGCATTCCACTAAATTTAAGCACCGCTATTTGCAGAAATAAGCAGACCATAATGCCTCTTGTCCGCGCACCTGTCCAAAAAACCGCCTTGCCAACTAGTCCTTGGTCCATGGATGAACTGGTAGAAAGTGCATTCGGACTAGGATGCAGTTGTTTTCGCTCGTCCCTGCACTGCAATCAGGAAGTAAAACATACGAATCAGCTTCTTTTAGATTGTGTTGGTCATTCTACCTTAGTTACTACCAATGTAGGAATACCTTTAAGACTGGAGGTTAGACGATGACAACGAGGGATAGCCATCTCATTTTGCGTAGTTGTACTAAAACTGAGGTGTGTGCTTTTGATTGCGCAGATAGAAATGATACGGAGACAGACATCCCGAAATGATATGGAGACAGACATCCTGTTTGCGCAAATACAAAATACGGTTATTTAAACAGTGACAGATATTTGTAGTGGCGTATGATTAATAGCAGCATCTATTGTGTTATAATTGGCACTAGATTGACAGTATGAAGAGTCCTTAAGTAAGTAGCATCACATCACATCAACAATGCCACTAGATTAACATGCAGAACAATAGCATTAGTATTACTGTCATGAGAGTAGCACATGGTCAGTAAATGTGCAATCAAATTTGTGCAGTTCCACTTGGATGAAGCAATGTTAGCGGTGTGAAATTTAAGTGTAACTACAAAAACACAATTCATAGGAAATAAAGCAAGACAGAGGCACTTCATAAAATGGTAGTGGCATTGCTTCAACTTATCGACGACACTAGACCATTACTTATAGTGACATTAGGTGGCATTGCTTAATGCTTCATGTGATTTTACATTAACGTTAGCGATATGGGCGTAGGGACAGCACGGGCATAAAGTAGTGAGGCAGATGTGGCTGCTCAGAGCGGCAAACACTCAGGCAGCATGTCTGCATTTGTCCCATTTTTTATCTCCTCAGCGACATTTTCCTATGTGAGCACAGGAAATCTAGACCTGCTCATTCTCATTTGCGTTGTCCCCCAACACCCGTGACTTTCTTTCCTTTCTCAACCAAGAGATAGGTCCACTTCCCCCCACCCTTCGCCATCCACCATGCTTTCTTTGTCTTTTCAACCAAGAGACCGGTTGGGTAGCCAGTATCTACTACTTACCCCCGTTTCCTCTTAGAACCAAGTCCTAGATTCATGCTACAGCTTTCCCACTTTCTTCCCTGTTTGAACCAACTCTTAGAGTCGAATGTATGAACTAGCTTTACCTCTAATAATAGTAAAAGTCTAGGTGGCTTTGGAACAGCGGACAGAAGTAGAAAAAGATCCACACGAAGGGAGTTGTGGCAGTAGAGCAAGGCAGGTGTTCCGTTTCGAAGAAATATATACCTGAGGGTTGTCGGCATGTGGCAAAGACGGCGTCGGGAGGTCGCATCTTGGCCACAATACCGCGGGGAGGAAGAAGGGGTTGGAGGCCCTCCTGAGCCGGCGCTCTCTCGGAGAGAACGGCACGGCTGCCGATCGGGATGTGCGGGCAGCCGTTGGTCTCCTTCCTTGCCACCGATGACAGCGTGAATGATGCACCTACACCCCTGCCCCGGTCGAGGTTGTCCGGCCGGATTTGTGACCAGCCGTGAGCTGAGAGAGAGTGTGGCCACCTATGTCTTGCTTAGATCTGGAGAGCATGAGAGACTGGACGAGAGGAACCCTAGTAAAGCAAGCGTTAAGGCTCCTGCTTATATATATAGTGGAGTGATTTTGTTGTACCAGCTTCAAAAAAATGCGCTCCTACGTGTACCTGCGAGTGGGTGTGAGAGAACTAGTGTGTGCGTGCACCGCTTCTCTTCATGAGAGTACAATATACTATGCCCAAAGAACGTTCGCCGCAAGAGTAATAGTATAAGTGTGTGACGTGTGAGCTAAAATAAAATGTGCGCGACGTCTTTTGTTTTTTAGAAGTTCTGAGGGTAGGGTGTGAAGAGCACATATGTGCGTGACGTCTACCTGCAGATAGATGGTGGGTGCGACGTGCGAGTCTGCGAGAGGACTCGGGAGAGTCGTGACTCGTGAGGGTGCGTGTGCGTGAGAGAGAGGGGGGCACGTATCAATGCAATGCATGTGTCCGTAAATCATTATCCGACAAACGTTTGCCACAAGCATTTTCCTGACGAACGCCATAAGAACCATTAGATCGGCATCCGGCAGTGTTAGTTTTGCCATGTCATTTAATTGAACAGCCACTCCTCCTACACACAAATCTTCCACGTGAGTGTTAGCAACTGCCGTATGCTCCCTCTGTTCCAAAATGCATTGCATATAGCTTTATTGAAAATTTGAACCTCGCAAACTTTTACCGAGTTTTCGTGTAACAAATTGCACATGTAGAATACCCTGTATATATCATTTCATTCATCTTTGAGAGGTAACTATAAAGATGGGGGAGGAGTCTACAAAGAAAGACCATCGTATCACCCGCAGCAATTTCAACCATCCTTTGGTGTCGAGGAATATCATAGGAACTCTATATGATATGATTTTTATAGGATTTTTTTCTTTAGAGCCAATTGGTTCATAGGAATAGATTCATATACTCCACATTTCGAAGGAAATAAACATGATATCATTTCTATAGCTTTAGAGCCACTTGGTTCATATGAATGGATTCCCATACTCCCTTAATTTCAAAGGAAAATAAGCATTAGCGTATATTCAATAGAAAAGTTCCTATGATATGAACCAAATTACATCTCTTTTCTAATCCCTCGTCATAGGAATTGAGATACATGTCATCTCTAGATGCAATAGACAAGTTCCTATGATGTGAACCAAATGACATCTCTTTTCCAATCCCTACTCATAGGAATTGAGATGCTCCATGTCATCTCTTTCTCTACAACTTCAATGGATACATCTTCTATTCCTAAATAGATAGTACAACCCACTAGTAGCTTTTTTCCAAAACATGCAACTATGGCACAAGAACTATATAGTGTGCCAATAACTTTGAAAGATGGTCACTGGATGAAGCTAATCCGATAGTGCAGAGATGGCAAATCCGAGAACTACTGGCCATTGGATATCATCAACATTCCACCAGATCTGCCACATGTACAATTTAGAAGACTCCATGGTTGAACTTAAGCATAATACACAAACCTCAAAACACAAGCACTTCTCCTTTGTTCTAGAATCTTCTGTATCATAATTGATTTTTTTCTAAATGAATTACCATTATTTGTTTTTTACTTTATGCTTTACAATGCACAACCCCATGAATCTTAACATTTTTATAAAACTAATTTATTTTGAATGAGATGAACTATAAGAACTAAACAAACATCTACATCATGCATATATGACTCAAAGCTTTACATGCTATAGTGTGTATTTATTCATAATTTGGTTTCAAAATCTCATGCGTTCAATGCATGTGTACCTTGCTAGTTTTGAGTAGAGTAGCAAATTTCACGCGGCCCCGGGTATATCAAAATGCAGGGCCCGTGCATCATTGCCTTTCGGTCGAACCTACGTCCACAATTTTTCGTACGTACTATATCTCCACTGGTCCCCGAACCCAAAATGTTGCCTCATTCCCGTAAAACCAAGCAGCCCACACATATTTAAGGCGTCGACTTGAACCCATTTACTACGATGTGGCCCCGCACGCCGTAGTACTCCTACAAACCCTACCACCGCACTCATCCTCGGTTTTCTTCAAGAGGACGAGGGACAAGCCTATTTATAGTGGAGGCGCTTTTAAAAAAAGGATCTGTAGTGGAGACCCCTACCCTAGGGTGCCCTAGGTAGCTGCCGCACGCATCATTGTTTTCTCTTTTCTTTATGCTCTTGCGCCCTAGAGTGAAATGATGGTTGCTTCGTCCGTCCAGCTTAATGCGGGAAAGGTGGGGCTTTGTGATTTGACCCCTCATCGCTCATTTTCTACTACTGCGGTGCTACGACCGGGGTGCCTCCAATTCCAACCGCTGCCCCGAACTGTAATTTGGTGCATCGCACGTGGAACAAGACGATGGATGAGCCATGTGTCGGCCAAAGGGGTCCTGTTAAGTGTGTTGCCATTTCGTGTGCGGACTGACCTTGCTTGAGTTGCTACGCCAACACGACAGGAGCAGCCTACCACTTGGTTTTGCTCCTTGGTGAATCCCGACTATATTGATCTAAAAAGATACATGCTGAACTACCCTCTCTGTCTCAGTTTTTAATTTTTAGGCGTCTCAGTTTATAGGGCATGCACGTAGTTCTAGGTCATCCATTTGACTAACTAAATATGAGTTACTATGTCACAAAAAGTATATCATTGGATTCTTAAGCGGATGTAGTTGTATTTAAAAGTCGAGGGCGGGGCTTTTCCTGCGTGGTAGGCGGGTAGTTCTGCCTAGTCGGTTCGACAGAGACGCGAGAAGATGAGGGAGTAGGCTGCTGCAAACATAGGCTATGTGATTTGACCGCGAGTTACTGCTGGACAGGTGGGGCCCCGTGATTTGACTTGCCATTATCATTTTAACTGCGGCGCTATGACCGGCGTGAGTCTCCCGATTCCTGACCACCTCCATACAGGTGCCTCTCCCAATGCTCCACCATGTAGTAGAGGCTGGCTCTTGCATGAGATCCCACTTCTCCACTTTTTCCTTGCTTCTCGTTCCTCCACATATGCAAAAATGCCATGTAAAGCGCACTATTGTACTTACTTGCTCCTACAGGTGCTAAGCTTGCCACATAGGCATAAAGTCTGATGTGGCAAGTTAATCAAGAAGAGAGAGACTAGTTTGGTGATCAAAGGAAGAAACAGTGTTAAGCACGTGTACCTAGGTGAAAATACAATTTTGAGTCTATAGCTAATTAAATGAAGCAAACTTAGCAACAAAAAACTAATAAGCACACCATTTCATTGGAAGAGGTCACTCCTTGGCAAATGCAATAAATACTAGTACTCCTTGTGTCCCATAATATAAGAACATTTTTGGCACTACACTAGTGTCAAAAATGTTCTTATATTATGGGACGGAGGGAGTACGAAGAAAGACATAGAGAGAAGTAAAAAAAATACACTTATAGCCAACCTTATAGCTAACCTTGTTGTAGTATGAGTGACTAAGTGATGAATATGTATGACATGCCAACATCAGATAGCCTAACGCATTGTGATAAATCTCCAAGGGCGCGACCGCACGAGCGACGCGACGGTCGTGGTAGGCGCGACCATGATACGGGCTGCTGGCAGCCCTTGGATCTGAGATCAAACGGTCGCATGCTAAGTTGCTGAAAATTGGTAGAATAACCCTCCAGGATAGGATATTCACCAATAGTTCTAGAATCACGCCATGCAACCGTTCGATCTTAGATCCAAGGGCTCTCGAAAGCCCGTATCATGGGAGAATGGAAAGCCACTACCCTGCCGTTAGCACATTGGTAGTTCGCTCCTACTCATCCCCGCATGTCCTTTAATACTACGACGGTTCGCTCCTAGTCGTCCTGTCCTTTCACATTAAGGCAGTTCCACTAATCCTAACCCTCCTCCCAAATCCATGGTGTCCCAAATCTCCATGATCGGCGGTGAGTACAAGGTTAGAACCATCACCGGCGATGAGTTCGATGTCATCTACACATGTTCTTCCGCGACGGTGAAAGGATGCCTTTATCACTTCAGACGCATGTTCGAAAACTCAAATGATGAGTGGGTCGCTGGGCTAGATGTTGAGTACACCACAGTCCTAGGACGAGAGAAGGATCTAAAGGACAAAGAGAGGAAGAAGCCCACCGTGATCTAGGTTTGCGTGCATGACTTATGCTTGGTCTACCACATATGTCGTGCCGACGTTGAATGCCTGGATTTTAAGAACTTCCTCGAGAGCAACCTGGTCAAATTCGTTACTGTAGACTTTATGAACGACAAAGAAGTCCTTGGTCGGATAGGCCTCGTTGAAGGCAACCCCTTCGACCTCTAGAAGAATCGGTTGTTGCCCTCTCGTCAGCCTTCAATGCTGACCCTGGCAAGAGCCATGGTTCATCCTTCGTACCATAAACTACAGAAACCTCATTACACGTTTCATCATCATGCATGGCAGCGAAATGTACTAGATATAGACCACATCCACTATGCTGCAATGGATGGCTACCTTTGTTTAAATATCTACAAGGGTTGGATGAAGAGCAAGAGCCAAGTGTGTAGTTCAAGCAAAGAAGTATCGGCCAAGAGGAAGAGGGACAAGGACGAAGTCGAGGACGTGGACGAGGACTCTGAGTGAGTAAGGTGCCAGTATCGTTGCTCATGGTGGTTCTAATGCAGTGTCTACTGGATTAGTTGCATAGTTTAATTTCAGGTGTGCTTAGTTTAATTTGAGGGGTGTGTTGTGCTGAGCCCCCAGCAGAACTATGTTATGTTTCTTCTCGTTACTTTAACTCTTCAGTATGTACATACTACTAGTATTTCTTTAATAGAATTTAGCATCCCAATTAAGCATGTACTAGCTTTTTTAATAATACTATATGCATAATTTGGCGACGAGCGCTCTCTATATGTACCACCTTTTTTTATTTCAATTTTTGCTCCATGGCGCAATCCATCGATACTACTACTGTACAAAAGTATACATTTTTTAAAAGGCTAGAGTACTTTTCATCACATATATAGCCAGTTAAATTCTCAACCTAGAACGACGTGCATGCCATGTAGTAAATCGATACGGTGGAAGTATAGTAAAAATGAGGTGATTTTACCGAGCGATCGGCGGGGGAGCATGGCCTGTCATGCGGTCCCACGTATCATGATGTACAAAGGTGATGCGTGTGTCCCTCTTGAGGAGGAAGCAATACTACGTGGTTTGAGATGATGGCGAACCGAAGTGTGAAATAATGGTTGCTTCGTCCGTCTGGGAAGGTGCGGTTGTGATTTGACGTCTCGTTGCTCATTACTACTACTGGGCCAGTACGAGTGGGGTGCGTACCCCTGCTATTCTGCACTGTTATTTGGTGCTTGACACGTTGACCCTGTTGCTATATGTCCCACATGTCGGTGATAGGAAGTACAGAATTCATGAAAGGGAGCGTCGATGGAGGAGTATACTACAGAATTCATGAAAGGGAGCGACTTAGTTTTGGAAAAATCTCTTCTTATGGAGTACGTACCCACTAGGGTTTATAGGGCTCATCTAAAAAACATTCGTTTTTCTGTTTGATAAGTCTCAGTTCTACTACTAGTAGTAGTACCATTACATGTTGAATTTCGAGGTGCGTTAGATCACCCAATGCAAGCAGTGTCAAGAGGAAACTAACCAATGCATGTAGAAGTTCATGGAAATTTAGTGGTCATTCATGCATTCATTCTAATTAATGCCTCGATAAACATAACTTCTTGAGAAAAAGGAGCGTACTAATTACTTGTGCAAACTACAAATTAATTCGACCACTCACCGTCTACCTTGGTTGGAGAGATTTTGAAATTGAGCCATAAACTGGAAAGGAGGGAGTAGTAACTTTTGTCTCGATTACTATTTGTGGCCTTGTATAGATGCAAAATGTATTTTTTTATAGTGTCCTTGTATAAGTAAATGGAGGGAGTACTAAAGGACACATATATTCCAAACAATATGATAATCTCTCTAACCAAGGTACGTAGTAGGGACGAGGAGTAAACGGAGGGAGTAGTAAAAATTTCTCCTCGTGCTGCGAGCCACCGTGCGTGTGGGCGAGGGAGCGGGCGTAAGGCGTACAGTAGTAGTACTACTACTACTCGTAAGCAAGCTTCACCTCATCCTGTGAGCCACCGCGCCCGTGGGCGGGGGAGACAGCGTACTAAGCAAGCTTCTCCTTGTTCTGCGAGTTGACGGGACACATCAAAAGTACTCTAGTGTATAGAGCCTTGCCTCTAAGGTAGGCCCCACATGGTTTGCCTCTTTTTTAACATAACATGTCAAGTCGCAATTTGTTTGTTCACCCGTGGTAGACGGTCCTCCCTCCACCAAGTGGACAACCAGTACACGTGTCAAATTACCACGTGGGTTGCCTTTTCATACAGAAATGAGCTCCACCGTGTACCCGCGTGGGTGTGGTTGGGAAAGAGATGGGAGTACGTGCGCCATGCGTGCACCTCTTCTCTTCGTGCACGTCCCCCACCTACGTGGGTGTGTGTGAGACAGATACGAATGTAGACATAATGCGCTGTCCATCCCCATGCCTCCGCCCAGTCCGACCACCAGTCACCACCATGCCCCACTCCTCCTCACCTTATCTCTCATCTTTCTCCCTCCATTTTTATATACAAGGGGCCACAATCAAAATTAAAATTTGCAGATATACAAGGCCACTAACACTAATTGATGCAATATTAATGGTGTTTGCCTCGTGGTACTAGCAAAGGAGGACATTAATTGACCCTTGCATGCATGCGGGAGTTTGTAAAAAAATGCATCTTGATGTTCCGTGCAATGCACGGGCTTCTTGCTAGTCCATGAAAACAACACATGGCAAAATTCCACGGTGAACGAGGGATTTGAATCTGTTTGGAGGGGATGTTTGGATCTTGCCCGGGGTAGCCAAAATATTGGCGACCCTTTTGTCCATCGGTGCCTTTGCCACCGATGAACGAGGAATGGCTCGGGTGCTCATGCTGTCATGCATCCTCCAGCGCGCACGTTGGAGACGAGCTTGCACGAGCTGTGTTTTTTTGTCCCACAACGCCGCCCGAGCCGCCCGCAGACCGATCGGCGACCCGCAAATTTTGCCATCCAACCGTAGCCGCACACATTATGACAGCAACTCAACCAACCTGACGAAATTCACGCAAACACGTAGACAAACTGATATTTCATATAAACAACGACGGAAATCATATAAAATACCAGATTTTCATACAAACATGATGGATTTCATTACATTCAAATGAACTACGTGGTGCTAGTTTTGGACAGCACAGGTATATAATACCTGGCCTAAATGGTCGCCCACCGATCGATTTGTGTTCCTCATGTCCGGCAACACGATCACCGGACTGCCGGGAGCCCTGGAGGTATATGCTTCAACAAAAAGGATGGCTCGCTTCCCCACCGCCCAACTGATATCATTGGCTGATGTCGAAGATGATGGTGGCCGGCACCGGGTCGAGTTCATCACCGGCCACTATTTCGCCATGGCCGGCACCGGCTCGAGTTCATCCTAACATTCCCCTCTTCCATGGAGCCCATGCAGGGTCGACGAAGGTCCTCGCAACAAAAGGATCCGGCAAGACACCTGCTGTGTACACCGGCATCGCCTCCGCGGTGGCCTTCATGGGACCCAAGCGGCGGCGGCCTCCCGTGTTCTACTTCTCCTTGATGATGGCAGCGGACGCGGAGGCGTTGGCCACGGACTCGTCACTCTCTGCACACCCGGCTTCTGTCGCTTCTTGCATGGCACGACCGCCGGCATGGGAGTCTCGGCCATAGAAACAGGAGACGCGGTATGAGGCGGCGGCGTGGACGGCAGAACGACGCCCATGCGCCGCTCCTCGTCGAGCTGGCCTGGAGCAGCGAGTTGCTGAACCGTGCGCCAGCTTGGGGCGGAAACTTGCTCCATCGGGCGAGGGGAGCGAGGTGGATCAGCGAGCTTCATAGCTCGTATCTGGCGGGCTGCCCAGCCGACTTGGATGCATAATAACTACTCTTCGTAAGCCATTGTAAGAGTGGAAAAAATGGTGAAGGAGGAGATAGGGGAGCGACGGAGGTGTGCGATTCTTGGCCGGCATTTGGCCTCATTTAAATAGGAGATTAAATAGACGGTGGACGGGAGGAGCTCGGCCGGTGTTGCGTTTAATGCCGGCCCGGCCATGAATGGACGTGTGTCCAGAGTGGGTTTCTCGGCTTCCACACGGGCGGGTTTCATGGAGGTGTTTGAATGCGGCAAGGAGGCATGTTCAGCCGGGCGTGCAGCGAGTGGCGCCCTTGACTCTGACCTAGGACACCGCGCCATTCTTCCACTGACATGTGGGCTCTTTGGGTACATGCCCTGCATGTCAGTGACCCAACGCAGGTAGCGCACAACAAAGGAACCTTTGGTGGGCCAGGGCGGTCAGAAGCGGGCATTTCATAAACCGATGATTGTTCATTGAGTGTGATGTCATCTTTTTCATGTAGATAAGCCTACTATGTTGATAGCGCATTAGATACATTGTGATTCATAAAGACCGCTGCAAACATCAATGTTCTGCTTATCACAGATAAGATTGATTAATACTCGTAAAAATCCATGTCCTTAACAAAGGGTGCATGCACATATAGGTTGAGCATGTGTCTTGCGTCGTGTACTGTGTGCATGCAGGCGTGCGAGTGTTGCATGTGTGCAAGGGTACGTTTCAGTGTTGCATGCATGGGTGCGTACGTGCGTGTCTTCGTGAGCGCATTTGTACGTGTCAGTGTTACACGCCAGCATGCGTGCCTGTGTACGTTATGTGTATGTGTCAGTGTTGCACGCCTACATGTGTGCATGTCTTGTGTGCGTGCATGTGTACATGAGGGGTGAGGCTACACGTCAATCGACTGACTTTTTCATCCCTGGTCATTTGATTTTCCAGCCGTTGGATACAAAATCAAGGGCCTCCAGTTTATCATCAAACTCCACCCCCCTGAGCTGCCAGCCACCACCGGCCGAACCGCCAGCCCCTGCCGCCCGCAGCCAGCCCACGCCGCCACGCCCTCCCCGAAACCACTCCCCACCGCCGGTCCGCTGCCGCACTGGCCATCCCTC
>NC_041393.1:623532036-623560185 GCF_002162155.2 Triticum dicoccoides | reverse complement strand
CCCCCCCCAACCACCGGCTACTACCAACTAGAGGTCGCATGATTTCGAATACCCACCGACCACTAATTTATTACCATTTCTGTCCTTCATATACACGCTGACGGGTGGGCCCTATGGTAATGTGGGCTGCTGAATGTGGACCGTTTGACTGGTCAATTGAGGGTGAGCCAGTGACTCTATGGTCACCCTAAAATGTACTCCTATTTTATTAACACAATACAGACTCAAACTACCATTTCTTTCTTTCATATATGGGCTGACAGGTGGGCCCCACGGTTATGCGCCCCGATGGTGCAACACTAGTTGTGCCGCATGGAATGTTTGACTGGTCAATTGATTGTGTCATCAACAAAATACGAAGTTGTATGGGTGAGCTAGTGACCATATAATCATGACATGTATTTGTTTAACACGGTACAGACGCAAGGGCTCATATATACGCGCAAGCACTCACCGCTATAAGCGCACACATGCGAACCCTACCCCTATGAGCACCTTCGAGAGAGTGGGCCAGCATATATGATCTTGAGATTTTACGAATTCACCATAGGTGCCTCGTAGTCGAGTGGAACATCTCCTCCCACTGAACGCACATTGCCGGAAAATACTGAAATTAACACAAGATAAATGCGAGCACCAGGACTTTAACCTTGGTGGGCTCGAGAAACCACTGTCCTCCTAACCATCCAACCACATGTTGGTTAGCACGACAAAATGTATGTGGTGACCGTGATGAGCTTATTCTGAAGTCTAGTGACCATATCGTGCTTTCGCTTCAAATACAATGACCGTATGTGTCGTCAACAAAATACAGAGCACACATCAAATGCAAAGTCCGTCAGTGTCATCAACAAAATATGGAGACGTATCGTGAGCTAGATATCGTTGTACTATTGTATATGCTTATTTTCTTAGTGGCCGATTACGTGTGTGGTGTGGCGGGCACATCATTTCTAGTTGTGGTGGGTCAACATGAAGACTCATGGGTTGGTTCCATCCTGCGCCACATATAGGTTGGACCGAGATGCGTTATACGAAGACCCATGTGGAGGACTCGGCGTACAACGCGAAGCTACCAGAGTCGCGAAGGACTCTATCCCCAGTGGTGATAAGCCGACTATATATGATTTGTAACCCTAGGCCCCCAGTATGTTATAGAAGCTTGGGGGCTAGTTCGTCGATAGTATACACACACGCACAATGCCTGGTATTCATGTGTACTTTGTACACACCCATATCACTAATATACAGTACCAGGAGTAGGCTCTTTCTTCAACTACAAGGGTCCGATCCGAACTAGGGTAAAACTTTGCCTCGTATTACCATCCAGCCTAACAGCCAGGGATATCCTACTGAATGATATGATGAAATCATATCTGCCAACTACTAAGAGAGAGGTGTGTCTTGGGGGGGCAATGTGTGCGAGAGAGGCCTAAAGATAATGTGTGTGCGGGATACACGTAGGCACATATATGTGCGTATAGAGGGCTAGTAGAGACCGTGCGTGTGTATATATACATGTGAGATAAATAGTGTTTTCCAACTGAGATTAGTGAAAAGAGTGGTACATATTAGTCAGAAAGAGAGAGAGAGAGAGAGAAACAGAGAGAGCATGTGCGTGAGACACCTCGACACCCTGAGAGAGATTGTGAGCATGTGTGAAAGAGAAATGCCGATGCATATAAAGTGTGTGCACTTATGCGTTAGATTGAGAGATATATAACGCGTTTGTGAGAACAGGCCGAGGCATAGTGCATCTACGTGTAAAAGGCGGTTCTACGCATTAAATTAAAATATAAATGGCATTATTATTTTTGCATGAGATCATGAATTTTGCAAATTGCGTATGGACGAAAATCGGTCTATCAGACACCCATACTCTATTGAATTCTAGCATGTGCATGTGTTTATTTCATATTATCGATCCATAGAGTGAGAGCGGTTTGAAATATAGGCAATGGATGTTTTTGCAATTCATATATAAACATTAATTAGTGCACTCCATGTTGTTAGTGCGAAGCACTTTATACATTTGTCACTTGCATGGATACATTCCAAATTGCTAGCTATGAAATAGAATACATGTCGAATTCAACATAAAGGGGGTTTCAAAGATTCGAATTCATAGGAAGTGCATTCATCTATTTGAACCCGAGATAATGGCATTTGTAAATTAGATGTAAAAGGGGGCATCAATCTTTGTTGTGAGTTTGAACATGTTATATATATTCATACGCATATCTAACTTTTTTTTGGTAACCAAGGAGATTATATCTGGAACCATGCATGAACTGAGGTAAGTTGCATATTTTTTGGTATATACTCGTGTACAATGTATATTCAACTGTGCCCCCTCCATTCCAAAATAATCATAGCTTTAGGATTTTCAAGAGTAAAGATTTGTGAAGTTTGACAAATCCTGAAAGTTCAATTCAAGAGAACCGAAAACGTTAATGCTTCTGCTCCCAAATATTGAACGAAGCGCCAAATAGGCCTCTGGTCACCCGAAACCGCGCGAGACTAATGTTTGGTGGTAGGAAATTACTATCCTGACTCTGGCCCGTGTAGCCTATCGGCCCGATGTCCAAAGGTCTAAACCGGGGTAGGTTTGTAACTTCACCAAGACGCCAGTCTCAACCACCTCCGAGAAGCATTCATATGCTGTGGGCGTCTAAACACCCATGCGCTCGGCCGAAATCTATCCTGCCCACATTTGGGACACCTGACATGACTGTCCTACCCCCAACCTGCAATATGTCCGAAATTTTAGATGGGGGCAAAGTTTGTAACTTTCCCCAAATTTCAAACAAGCGCGTCTCAAATCGTAACATTGTTCCCCCTTAGTTCCCCGCCTCCCTCCGTTTCCCCATTCATACTCCATGGGCGCGAAAATGCCCTCTCCACCAGCCACGAAATCCCAGCCTCCTCCATCCTCCACCCCATAGCGGCCAATCCACCGCCGCCCTCCTCCATCACGCCGGAGCCGGTACCCCAACATCATTGTCCAACGCAATCGCAGCCACAACGCCCTCAAGGACTTAGCACCTGAAGCCGAGGCAGAGCTGCCTCCACGATGTCGATGCCGACATGCGCCGTACCAGAACCACTCCGACCACGTTGTCCCGCGCCTCACTGCTGCCGCTCCACTGTTCCAACCATCCACCGCAGCGGAGCTGTTCCCGCTACGCCGTTGTTTGCCTCCTCGGATCTGGTTCCCCGCCGCCGACAGACGGCCACCGCACCACACTCAACAACTTGGCCATGGGTTCGTCCAAGGCTCCACCGTCCTCCACAACTTCTTGTTTCCAGCGAACCACAAGAAGATCGTTGGAAATAGAAGGAGGACACAAGACTACTAGCAGAAAGAGGTACTCCTCTTCCCTTATTCGTGCGAATCTTACGTCTCTGCTCACACCATATTCATCCCATGAAAGAAACTAGTTGAGCGCTTCTTACTGCATCTTCTTTGTGATACTAAATGCACAAGGTTTCCTCCCTTTACTATTTCACCTTTGCTAGAGGTCAGTAGCCCGCCTGGATTCCAATTCAGGGTCAGTCGAACCGCAATTAAAAGAAGCAGCACCCGCTTAGGCGCGTGGAGCACCTAGTCCGCCTGTTCCCCGGGGAAGCGGCGCATCGGTGTCTATCATAGGGGTGTGGGGTGCAGGAGCTGCTTGCGCCTGATCTAGAGGTCGGCGGGGCTAGAATGGATGGCGGGGGGTGGTGCCAAGCACGGTGGTGCGGTGAGGTCGAGGGGAGGGCGCAGGCAGGGGAGGAATACTGGGCTGGTGGTCGCTGGAGTTTTGAGGAAGATCGTCAACACTGACTGGCTGGAGGTAGATGGAGGCGATCTGCCCGTTCTTTGTACATCGGACGGTGCAGAAAAAATGGACTGACCTATTTGTTTTCAGTCGACTGTTATTTTCATAGATTCCTGCAGTAATTTAGTGTGCCATGCATGTTGTAGAGCTATCATATCTCTCCCGTCATTTATTTCTCACTGACCTGCTATCTGCTACCTTTACATTGTACTAATTGTGCACACACTTCACCCATACTCACATAATTGTTTTTTATGCATGGGTATTTCAGACTCTGATGCAGTGTTGATGAATGTAGAAAAGAAATGACAGAAGTCGCTCCAGTGTAATTCGAAGATAAGCACTAAGCGTTTCAGCGCTCTAATGGGTGCAGTGTCAGCAGTTGGAGACATTAAACGTAGCTCTACACTTGATGATCTCAATTGCCACACACAACCATCCCAGGTGCTTGCTTTAACTTCGCGCTGTCAAATGTGGTTTCATGTTGCATATGGTGTCTAGCTTGTATTGCTTCCAATTTGGTTAAATTGCATCTGCTTACTTTACACATTATACCTTTGATAATAACATGCCTTCCTGTTTTTGATACATACTACATATGTCTATTAACCATGTTCGTACATCAAACTAATGCTCTTTATTATCCCTCGTCAATCACTTATGATGAGACAGACACCCGTGTGGGTTACTATGAGACGCCCTACTCGTTTAAAGAGTGAAGTGTCATCCTCCCCACATGATTCTCAAGAAACAGCAAGGCTAAATGAAGATAGTCAACGTATCTCTCTAGTTGATCACCGCAATTCCGCCACACCACCATCGCAGGTGCTCACTCTTACTTGGCACTGTGATATGTGGTTGCATGTTGCATATGGTATCTACCTTGTAATGCTTCTAATTAGGGTAAATTGCATCTGCTTAGTTAACACATTATACCTGTGAATATGACATGCCTTCATGTTTTTGGTACATACTACGTCTTTCTATTAACCATGTTCCCACATCAAACTACTTTTCTTGTGTATCCCTCATCAATAACTTCTGACGATACACCTTCAAGTTGACAGTGTAATATTGGTTGCATCTTGCATATCATTTCAAACATGTATTGCCTCTAATTTGTTGAAGTGCCACTTATAATGAGACACATCTAACTTGGTAGAGTGATTTTGGTTGGATCTTTCATATGGTGTCTAGATTGCATTGCTTCTAATTTGTTGAAATGCCTTCTGCTTAGCGTTTTTCATACATATTCCATCATCCTACAATGTGGTTGCCATACATAAAAGTTGTGTTCATCAGTATCATGCATCAACGAATTTGGAAGTGCGAATTTCATTCCTTTTTCTTGTGTGTTTACTTGACAAGGCAAAATCTGAAAGGATGAAGGCACGGAATGATGGTGGTCCTCTGGAGCAACCGAAACAGATGATCTCTGCAGATTCTCCTGCTACTCATACTGCAGTGCTAGTTCCAAATCTCATCTCCCCTACTCCACAACCCAAGGTGCTTGCTCTAACATGGCAGTGTGATATCTGGTTGCATGTTTCATATGGTGCCTAGATTGTATTGCTCCTAATTTGTTAAATTGCATCTCCTTAGCTTACACATTATACATGTGAATATGACACGCCTTCCTGTTTTTGGTACATACTACATCTGCCTATCACACCATGTTCTTACATCAAACTACTGTTCTTGTGTATCCTGCATCTATCGCTTATGATGAGACAGTCACGCCCGTGGGTTAATATGAGACGCAATACTCTTATAAAGAATGCAATTTCATCCTCTCCACATGATTCTCAAGAAATAGCAAGCCTAAATGAAGATATTGAACGTAGCTCTGTACTTGAAGACCGCACTTCCCCTACACCACCATCACAGGTGCTTGCTCTAACTTCGCAGTGTGATATGTGGTTGCATGTTGCATACGGTGTCTAGCTTCTAATGCTTCTAATTAGGGTAAATTGCATCTGCTTAGTTTACACACTATACCTGTGAATATGACATGCCTTCCTATTTTTGGTACACACTACATCTATGTGTTAACCTTGTTCTTACATGAAACTACCTCTCTTCTGTATCCTGCATCAATCACTTACGATGAGTCACCTTTATTCGTTGCATATTGCATATTATTTCTAGCCTGTTGCCATGTATTGCTTCTAATTTGGTCAAATACATTTGTTAGGGCACCCTTTTAATTTGGCAGAGTGATATTGGTTTCATCTTTCATATGGTTTCTAGCTTGCATTGATTCTAACAAGTTCAAGCACCTTGTGCTTAGTTTACACTTTATACATCATACATGTCAATATGTCACGCCATCCTATTTTTCATACATATTCCATCCTCCTATCATGCGGCTGCCTTACATGAAAGTAGTGTTCGTCAGTATCATGCATCAATGAGTTCTTAATATCAAATTTTTATTCCTTTTTCTTGTGGGTTTGACTTGACAAGGCAAAATCAAGAAAGAGGAAGGAAAAGAGTAAGGAAGGCGATGATGGTGGTCCTCTGCAGCAACGTAAATGGGGAATCTGTACCGATTCTCCTTGTACTGATAGTGCATTACAAGTCCAAGTCTCTGCTCCCCTACTCCACCATCCAAGGTGCTTGCTCTAACTTGGCAGTGTGATATCTGGTTGCATGTTGCATATGGTGTCTAGCTCGTATTGCTCCTAATTAGTGTAAACTGCATCTGCTTAGCTTACACATGATACATGTGAATATGACACGCTTCCTGTTTTTGGTACATACTATATCTGTCTATCACACCATGTTCTTACATGAAACTACTCTTCTTGTGTATCATGCATCAGTCACTTATGATGGGACACCTTTAAGTTGGCAGTGTGATATTGGTTTGCGTCTTGAATATGATTACTAGCATGTATTGCTTCTAGTTTGATGAGCGTCACCTACGACGAGACAGTTTTAACTTGACAGAGTGATATTGATTGCACCTTCCATATGGTGTGTAGTTTGCAGTGCTTCTAATTTGTTGAAGTGCCTTCTGCTTAGTTACCACATCATAGGTGTGAATATGTCAAGTCGTCCATTTTTTGTACATATTCCATCCTCTTATCATGACTTTGCCTTTCATCAGAGTAGTGTTCATCAGTATCATGCATGAATGAGTTCTGAAGAGCGAATTATATTCCTTTTTCTTGTCGATGTGACCTCACAATGAAAAATCAATAAAGCTGAAGGAAATTGGCAAGGCATTGGATGATGGTCGTCCTTCCGAGCAACTGAAATGGAGGTTCTCTACAGATTCTACTCCGCCATCCTCCCAACAAGATTCGCAAGACAACACAAGGCTAGACAGTCAACGTAGCTGTGTAGATGATGAGCACATCTCCCCTACTCCACCATCACAGGTGATTGCTCTAACTTGGCACTATTATATGTGGTTGCATGTTGCGTATGATGTCTAGCTTGTATTGCTTCTAACTTTGTTGAATTGCGTCTGCTTACTTTACACATAATGCCTGTGAATATGACATGTGTTCCTGTTTCTACATCAGACTATTGTTCTTGCATATCCCGCATCAGTCACTTATGATAAGGCACCTTTAAGTTGGTTGTGTCTTGCATATGATTTCTAGCATGTACTGCTTCTAATTTGTTGAAACGCCATACAGTTTGAACTTGGTAGAGTGATATTGGTTGCATCTTTCATATGGTGTCTAGCTTGTAGTGCTTCTAATTTGTTGAAATGCCTTCTGCTTAGTTACCACATCATAGGTGTGAATATGTCACGCCATCCTGTTTTTCATACATATTCCATCCTCGCATCATGTGTTTGCCTTTCATCCGAGTAGTGTTCGTCAGTATCATGCATGAATGAGTTCTGAAGAGCGAATTTTATTCCTTTTTCTTATCGGTTTGACTTCACAATGCAAAATCATTACAGCTGAAGGAAATTAGTTCGGCAGTGGATGATGGTGGTACTTTGGAGCAACTCAAACAGGGGGTCTCTATAGATTCTACTTCGCCATCCTCCCAACAAGATTCGCAAGACAACACAAGGCTGGACAATCAACGTAGCTGTGTAGATGATGAGCACATCTCCCCTACTCCACCATCACAGGTGCTTGCTCTAACTTGGCACTATTATATGTGGTTGCATGTTGCGTATGATGTCTAGCTTGTATTGCTTCTAACTTGAGTTGCATCTGCTTACTTTACACATAATGCCTGTGAATATGACACGTGTTCGTTTCTAGAACATACGTGTACATGATGAGCACATCTCCCCTACTCCACCATCACAGGTGCTTGCTCTTACTTGGAACTGTTATATGTGGTTGCATTTTCCGTATGATGTCTAGTTTGTATTGCTTCTGATTATGTTGAATTGCATCTGCGTAGCTTACAACTTATACCTGCAACGATCACTTACACATAAGACACATTTAACTTGGGACTGTAATGTAGGTTGCATCTTGCATTGTCTTCTAGCTTGTATTGCTTCTAATTTCTTGAAATGGCACTTACGACAAGACACTTTTTACCTGATAGAGGGATATTGGTTGCATGTTCATATGGTGCCTAGCTTTCATTTCTTCTAATTTTGTTGAAATGCCTTCCGCTTACTATTTTTCATACATATTCCATCATCCTGTCGTACGTGTGAATATGAAATGCTGTCTTTTTTGTATATATTCCATCCACCTATCCTGCGCTTGCCTTAAATCAAAGTAGTGTTCATCTGTATCATGCATCAACCAGTTATGCAGAGCTAATTTTATTCATCTTCTTGTGGTTTTGACTTCATAAGGCAATATCAGAAAATAGGAAGGAAAAGAGTAAGTTAGGGGATGTTGGTGGTCCTCCGCACCGACGCAAACAGAGACTCTCTAGATTTGCTACTGCTACTGCTAATGAAGTTGAAGTCCCAAGTCTACATGATGAATTCATCTCCCGTACTCCACCATCGCAGGTGCT
Source organism: Triticum dicoccoides (assembly GCF_002162155.2). Taxonomy (NCBI): domain Eukaryota; kingdom Viridiplantae; phylum Streptophyta; class Magnoliopsida; order Poales; family Poaceae; genus Triticum; species Triticum dicoccoides. The sequence goes on along the minus strand of NC_041393.1, from coordinate 623,551,408 downwards.
TGCTCTAAGTTGACAGTGTGATAATTTGTTTCATGTTGCATATGTTGTCTAGCCTATATTTCTTCTATTTTGATTAAATTTCACCTGCTAAGTTTATACGTTATACATGTGCATATGACATGACTTTCTGTGTCTAGAATACATTGCATCTATCTATCATACCATGTTCTTACAGCAAAGTATTGTTGTTGTGTATCCCGCATCAATCACTCATGATTGGACGCTTTTAACATGGCAGTTTGATAGTGGTTGCATCTTGCATTGATTTCTACGTTGTACTGCTTCTAATTTTTCAAATTGCCACTTATGACAAGACACTTTTAACTTGGCAGAGTAATATTGGTTGCATCTTTAATATGGTGTCTAGCTTGCATTACTTCTATTTTCTTGAAAATCCTTCTGCTTAGTTTGCATGTCGTAGCTGTGAATATTCTGCTGATGTCAATGCCTAAATTCTTAGATGGTGTCGTGACGATGATTTATTTGAGCAAAATCTTCAGTTTGCAAGGGCTTCAGTTATGCAGAACAAGAAGGAACTGGGGGCTAACTTCAATCTTGGCCCGGCAGCTCCAAGGCCGAATGGAAGCTGTGAAGCCAATCCAAATATTATTGGCCCTTTTGACAGCTTCGATGGGCTTCACTCACGCATCGCCGCCCAAAGGGCCACTATCGATAAGGCTGCTGGTGAAGAGGAACATGCTGAAGTTCCAGAGCCTCTGAAGCCCAAGAAGACAAAAGCTTCAAATCCCTCCACTGCTCCAAAAGCTTCACATGTGAAGCCATTGAAATCTGCACCTCCTGAATCCAGTGTGCAGTCTTAAGATCAATCTCGCGTCTCTAAGAAGATCGAGAAGCCCAAGAAGATTTCTGGGCATGACCTCACCCCGGCAAGCATTCTTCGAAATCAAGAGAATACTATAGATTTATCAAGCGATGAAGATCTTGTTGATGATGCTCTGGAGATGCTCATCAAGAGCAAATAGGAGGCTGAAATTTTCAGGGATTTGCCTCTGTTTGATGATGATATTCTCAATAACTTCATTGATGAATGGTTTGAGGATCCCACCCTCACCATTGATGATCTGCACCTGCCCGTGGACATCAGCGTCACATTTCAAGGAGCCATAGCCAACGGGCTTGCTATTGCTCAGAAAATTGTTGAGCTGAAGAACAAGATTTACTATGAGAAGGCCCAGTTCAAGAAGCACATGGCCAAGCTCAGTGTTGCTGATGTGCAAAAGTTCAAGCAAATGATGATTGACCTCAAAGCTCAATTCACGAAGAAGCATGAGGAAGCCAAAGGCTCTCGTGAGCGCATGAAGTATTATGCTCAGAAATGCGTTCAGGCTCACAATGAAGCCATGAAGAGAAAGGCACTTGGGCATCCAGGCATCGACCCCAAGCTTGCTGCCAAGGAGAAGAAGAAGCCTGCTGAAGCTGAACCCGAAGCCCCAAGGCAGGGAGGACCAAGCATAATCTTCCCTACCAGTATGACTGGCTCGAAGCCAAAGGTCCCTTCAGCAGCTTCAGAGCAGAAAAAGACCAGGCAAGCTGAGGCCGAAGCCAGAAAGGGGAAGCACCATGACACCTCTGATGCTGCTCCCTCCCAGAAGAAGATGAAGACAAAGGCTTCAAAGTCTTCACGCAAAGAGCATGCTGCTGCCCAAGAGCCGCTGAATGTTGAACCCATTTCTATTGCACTTCCTGCCTCCATGAATCGCGAGCGTCGTCTTGTTATCCATGAGCCTGCTTCCATAGAGGCTCCTGAGTCTGAAGAGATTCCAGCTGCCGAATCCACCGCAGCTGAAGACATGGGTCACGAAGATCATGCTGAAGATGATGAAGTCCTTCCTCATCTTGATCCCAAATTGATATCATCACCTGCTCCTACGAGAAGTGACATATCATAAGCATTGGTTGTCCCATGATGCTAATTGCTCAAGATGAATTATGGGAAGAGAAACACCCAAACACCCCCTGCATGAAGTGATTCCCCGCACTCCACCAGGTCATGTCACTACTCTGGTGCTTGAGACCCCAGAAGCAACAACCGAACACATGGAGCAGACCACTCCTTCACCAAAGGTGTCGTCCTCTTTTTGAAGACTTCACAGAGGCCCTAGGCCCCAGGTCTTCATGTCGAGTGATAACCCACAAGTATAGGGGATCAATTGTAGCCTCTTTCGATAAGTAAGAGTGTCGAACCCAATGAGGAGCTAAAGGTAGAACTAATATTCCCTCAAGTTTTATCGACCACCGATACAACTCTACGCACGCTTGGCGTTCGCTTTACCTAAAACAAGTATGAAACTAGAGGTACTTTGCAGGTGTGATAGGATAGGTTTGTAAGATAATAAAGAGCACGTAAATATAAACTAGGGGCTGTTTAGATAAAGAAGAAATAAAGTAAATATAGCGAGTGTGGAAAAGTGGTGGTAGGTGTTGCGAGATTGTCCCTAAGCAATTGACTACTTTACTAGACCGATAGAAAGTTTTATGTGGGAGAGGCATAAGCTAACATACTTTCTCTTCTTGGATCATATGCAGTTATGATTGGAACTCTAGCAAGCATCCGCAACTACTAAAGATCATTAAGGTAAAACCCAACCATAGCATTAAAGTATCAAGTCCCCTTTATCCCATACGCCACAACCCCCTTACTCGGGTTTTATGCTTTTGTCACTCAAGCAACCCACTATAAGCGAATCATGAACGTATTGCAACACCCTACAGCGGGAATCCCTCACGCTTGCACGACACGGAGAGCACCATAGGACAGCAACATAACCACAAGCAAATTAAACCAATCCTAGCAATTCACCAATCACCGATAGGACAACGACAATCTACTCAGACATCATAGGATGGCAACACATTATTGGATAATAATATGAAGCATAAAGCATCATATTCAAGTAGAGGGTACATCGGGTTGCGGGGAGAGTGGACCGTTGAATATAGATGGGGGAAGACGATGGAGATGTTGGTGAAGATGGCGGAGATGTTGGTGAAGATGGCGGAGGTGTTGGTGTAGATCTTGGTGATGATGATGGCCCCCGGCGGTGTTCCGGCGCCACCGGAAGCGAGGGGGAGAGAGCCCCCCTCCTTCTTCTTCTTCTTTGACCTTCTCCCTAGATGGGAGAAGGGTTTCCCCTCTGGTCCATGGTCTCCATGGCGTGGGAGGGGCGAGAGCCCCTCCGAGATTGGATCTGTCTCTCTCTGTTTCTGCATTCCCAGATTCTGCCCTTTCACCGTTTCTTATATATCCGAAGACCCGTAACTCCGATTGGATTGAAACCTTCGCCAAGATTTTTTCCAAAAATTAGCTTTCTTGCAGCAAAAGATGAGCAGCAACTGCCTTACGGGGTGCCCACGAGGGTCAGGGGCGCGCCTGCCCCCTGGGGCACGCCCCCCCTGCCTCGTGGCCCCCTCGGGCACCGTCTCGCGTTGATTCTTCTTCCCAAATCTCACAAATATTCCAAAAATATTCTCCGTATGTTTTTATACCGTTTGGACTCCGTTTGATATGGGTTTTCTGGGAAACATAAAACATGCAACAAACAGGAACTTACACTGTGCACTGGATCAATATGTTAGTTCCAAAAATAATATAAAAAGTTGCCAAAAGTATATGAAAGTTGTAGAATATTGGCATGGAACAATCAAAAATTATAGATACGACAGAGATGTATCAACATCCCCATGCTTAATTCCTGCTCGTCCTCGAGTAGGTAAATGATAAAAAGATAATTTTTGATGTGGAATGCTACCTAGCATAATCTTGATTATATATCTAATCATGGCATGAATATTAAGACACGAGTGATTCAAAGCAATAGTCTATCATTTTACATAAAAACAATAATAATTCGGGCATCCCAACAAGCAAACATTTCTTTCAAAATATCAATGCTAAAGAATACTATCCCTACAAAATCATATAGTCTTGTATGCTCCCTTTTCTTAACACAAGATACCCCTCATGCTCATCCCGGTGTCAGTCAGGCAATTGGTTCATACTTTTTAACGCACTTCAGCTTTTTCAACCATCACGTAATACATGAGCGCAATGCTCTAATAATGATGATCACTGGGGCAATGCTCTAATAATGATGATCATCACTGGGGTAACCCTCACCCTTCCATCATAGTCTCCATCATCCTTTCCTCACTGGGGCAATGCTCTAATAATGATGATCATCACACTTTATTTAATTATAACTCAATATTGGAACTCTAGAACAAAGATATGACTCTATATGAATGCCTCCGGCAGTGTACCAGGATGTGCAATGATCTAGCATAGCAATGACATCAAAAAACGGACAGGCCATGAAAACATCATGCTAGATATCTTACGATCATGCAAAGCAATATGACAATGATGCTCAAGTCATGTATATGATGATGATGGAAGTTGCATGGCAATATATCTTGGAATGGCTATGGAAATGCCATAATAGGTAGGTATGGTGGCTGTTTTGAGGAAGATATAAGGAGGCTTATGTGTGATAGAGCGTATCGTATCATGGGGTTTGGATGCACCGGCGAAGTTTGCACTGACTCTCGAGGTGAGAAAGGGCAATGCACGGTACCGAAGAGGCTAGCAATGATGGAAGGGTGAGAGTGTGTATAATCCATGGACTCACATTTGTCATAAAGAACTCATATACTTATCGCAAAAGTTTATTAGCCCTCGAAGCAAAGTACTACTACGCACGCTCCTAGGGGGGAGGTTGGTAGGAGTTAACCATCACGCGCCCCCAACCTTCATGCAAAGATAAACAATCAAAATACAATGCGCGCCAATTTGGTTACATAGTTAGTAGACCATACATGCATGCTTCAGGAATCTCAAACCTTAACACCAATATCCTTACTAAACACAACCATTTACTAGAACCTCTTGACGGTGTCCTGGACCAGGGGGTACTCACCACGTCGTCTCCCGATCAGTTGGATTGGGCCGAGGACCCCCATGGCCGTATACTCATGGGCCAGTTCGGACAGCTGCCGCATACAAGGAAGATTCCACTAGACTTGGTGATCAAGACAAGGACTCCTCCCCCACCGGCGTATTTGGCTAGGACTCTTGTTATCCTAGGCCTCTGGTGCATTATATAAACTAGGGCCAGACTAGTCGATAGATAACAACAATCATAATCATAGGCTAGCTTCTAGGGTTAGCCTATACGATCTTGTGGTAGATCAACTCTTGTAATACTCATATCATCAAGATCAATCAAGCAGGAAATAGGGTATTACCTCCATAGAGAGGGCCCGAACCTGGGTAAACATTGTGTCCCCCGCCTCCTATTACCATTATCCTTAGATGCACAGTTCGGGACCCCCTACCCGAGATCCACTAGTTTTGACACCGACATTGGTGCTTTCATTGAGAGTTCCACTGTGTGATCGGCAAAAGGATCAATGGCTCGACTGCAGATCAACTGCGACGTCGACTTCTTCGTCACCGGCTTGAATGGTCACCTTGGCTTAACCAAGGACTGCACCGTACCTATGATTGTTATGTTCAGATGACGGCCTTCATCAACATCAATTCCGATCTCTATCATGATCATGGAGGAATTATCCTTGGAGCCCGGGGGCTCAACGTCAACCTTGCCCCCGGGCGACCGTGCTGTTTTTCTAGACAGCGAACTTGTATCCGCCACCACCACCTCCGCGAGTGTCATTTTAACGATTGCTTTGGTGGGATTGTGCGGAATTGAGTCTACAACAAACCCGTAAAATTTCGTCGAGTTCCGATGGAGGAATCTCTGGCAATCTCCGATATACCAGAGCCCTGTCAAATCTGGATGGGAATCTGGACGAGTTTAGGGCGTGGTCTCCAGAGCCCAGCTCGGAGGTCCTTTGGACCGTTAATCTACTGCGGAATTCCCATATCTACCACCTCTCAAAATTTCAGCTCGATCCGACCGTCCAAACTCCGGGAACCTTCCGATTAGTGCATCACTTTTCGGATCTGTTTTCTACGCGAGAATGAATCCGACCCGAATTCATCTTTTTTATGAACGGGATTTCAGACATCCTTTTTGAAGGAAGTTTGTATGGGGTATTGTGATTTGTTCCCAAACACATCCCGCTAATTTTAAAGTCTTTTCCAATATGATCTTCACCATCGCGCTGGTGTGAAACCAGCCCGACAACGTTGCTCTATGGTTGCCGACCTGCGCTAGACACGTCGTCACTTTGTTGATCCGAGTTCAACTTCTTTGGATCATCATCTCGACAAGCCAAATACGAGTTTGGCATCGTGAAAGATAAATCGTCACCAACATCGCCGCCCCACGGATTACATGGAGCGGGCACACCGGCATCGCCGCACGGTCACTTCATCAAGCCAGCATTGACCACTTCACAAGTTATGACCTGCATCGGCATGGCCGAACCGTTGCTTCATCGAGCCAATGTCCATCACGCCGAACTACGTCAACACCTCGGCTGACATGGCAGCTGCAACATCTCCTCGCCAACCTGCTCTGTCTCCTTGTCTAGACCGGGGGCTTCGTCATCCCTTCATCGACCTACTCCGGAGACTTCGGCCTCGTCAACCGACCAACTTCGTCACGTTAGCTGGACCGGGGGCTTTGCCTCGGCAAGCCAACCTTTGCCTGCATCGTCATGCCGCCGCTTCATCGCTCACCACGCAATGGGTGTGCGGACCAAGTCCCAATTTCGGGAGTAACCTTTTTTCAGATTGCTACAACATATGAACCAGGTGCTATTAATCCTAGTAATTTTTTTTTGCTTGGGTTTATTTTTTCGAAAAATTATTACTCTGGTTTGTTCCATCATCTATACACAGGTCTGTCAAATGATGGCCACATTAACGATGGTTGCACGATGGTTCAGTCTGTTTCTCGTTTGTAGTTCGGCGAACGCCGCATCGAGAGCCCGGACCGCCCTGCAAATTCAGGCTTCATCATGCCTTCACTGTGTCACGCTGACGCCCTGTATCGACATTGGCTTCGGCACCAGGCCACATCTCTTTAAATAATTTTTTTTGCATAAAGCAATTATGCAGGGATTATATATATATATATATTTATATATATATATATATTATTTCCTAGACCGCACTGTTTTATGTGTGCAGGTAGTTGATCTTGACTACACGGTCACTACTCCGGAGTGCCGAACTCCTTGCTCGGACACCTCAGGCTTGGGGGCTGGGACCTCGGTCATGCCGAGGACTGCGAACCTTGTCCGATCTGTCACATATCAATGGGTGTCTTCGTTCCACCACAAGCCCGAATCACGTCATCAACACCGAGCACATTAACCAGCTAAGTCGCTTTCATGCTCAAAGACTTTCTGTTTTGAATTTTGTTCAGTTCGACCAAGCATTATACCTTTTTGGCAAAAAGTTGTTTGTGACAAAATTCCTTGTCAAAACTTTGTTTGTGACACACAAATTCAAATACCCCGTTTACTTAGGGGCTTCCTTTATGAAGCCTTTCCTCTTGCATATGATTATACTTGTACGGCTTCGTTCCTTGTTCGTGTATTACCCACAATATGCACCATATTGACCTAAGTGTTCCGCAAGCTGGGTTGCTTGGCTCCTGTGCTTACCCCTATGTTCCCGATTGTTTGGCTAGGGAGTAAAGGGAGCACCTCTGCGATTGTCACGACCGGGTGATCCTAGCTCGGACCTCAGACTGGGTGAAGCCAAAAGCTAGCACTCTTATTGTTTTCAATCATGGTCGGCACACAACGGAACTCATGAGTACAAAAAATCTATTGCACAAGTCTCATCATAACAATGAGCAACCGAAGAAAGGTAGCTGTGGAGGTACTATTTTCTTCGAAGATGCTTCTTACACTTCGTCAGTAATATAGCATAAGTTCCCTGAGCGCGCTTTGTCTGTTACAGCCTTATGGCCTGATTGCCTGGTTATCGGAAACACCATCGATATTCTCGACAGGTGGAGTACATAACACTTTTCGGTCCTTGACCGAAGAGGGAGAAGTCGATGGTTGGTTAAGACGCGTTTAAAGTTCGGGTAAACACAGATATGATATAATTACTTCGGCACACACAATCATTATAACATAAAATTATTTTCCCCAAGTCACTTGGGGGCTCTTAAAATTTACATGAGTTGTTTTATAGTAAATGTGCAACGCCGGACACCTTTAGAGATTCAGCAAAAAAACATTCTCGGATATTGTTATATATGCATCAATTTCAAATTGTGTCTTCGGTCAATAGTTGGGTTGCCCGGCTCCTGCGCTTGCCTCCTATGTTCCGCTTTGTTCGGCTAGGTGTGCAAAGGGAGAACCATTGTGATTGTGCTTCCAGCTCGCATGGTTAAGCACCTCAATGGAGAAAGCTGAAAACTGACTGTCACAATAAGCGTAAACTGGTCAGCGATCCGATGATTATGTTAAATAACGGGCCATTCATAACATTGGCCGAAGTGTTTACGGCTTGACCTCGGTTGTCGCCGAACACTAACCGGGGGCTCGTAGCTAGCTTCCCCAGTTTAAAGCTCCTATGACTAAGTGAAAGTTATAAAGTCCGGATATCTGATTTCCTCGTTTCCGCTAACATAACCACCTTCGGGCACCGAGATATCGGCTAAGGGTTGTCTTGTTATAGCGGAAACACCCTGCGTAGTATCTACAAAGGGGTAGAAGCCGATGATGGGCCACTTTCAACTGATAAACGGTGGCAACAGAGTCAAAATAAACATATCGTCGGCATTTGTATTTAATATACAAGGGCCGCCTTCCGTAATCATCGTTATAAAGCCATAAATATGCATCAATTTGACTTAAGATTTTGGCCAAGCTGGGTTGCCTGCCTCATGTGCTTACCCCTACGTTCCCGATTGTTCGGCTAGGCGGTAAAGGGAGCACCTATGTGATTGTTACTACCGGGTCATCCGAGTTAGTACCTCAGACTGGGTGAAGCCTAAAGCTAGAAATCTTAAAGGATCACATTGGTCGGCAACGACGGAAATGAAAATTTGGTTCATTAATACCATAGAGTTCGGGAACTTTCCCCGAACTAAATCCTCAATATTTTGCTCCCATATTGATCGGAGCTGAGGTTTCATGATCATGCTTAGCATGACAACCCAAAGAAAGGAACCGATAGCGGGACTATTTTCTTTGGAAGATGTTTCTTACGTTAAAAAGTAATATAACATATCTCTCCACGTAGCTTTGTTTATAAAACTGTATGGCCGGATTGCCTTGTTTGCCGTAAATCTTTGCCCTCATAAAGGCTTTGTAAAGTAGGACAAACACTCCTCGACTGCTGGCCGAAGAGGCTGAAGCCAATGGTCGGTCAACAAAGTTTTGTACAATGCGGATTCGAGCATTAATGATGTCGAGTACTTGGATACATAGAATCATTACACATATTTTTTTATTTTACTTTGGAGACGATCCTTAATTCGGCCACCCATGGCCACATTAAGGCTCGAGGGCTACTGGGCTTCGTGCTTATCATTTATAATATTAAAGGGGCATATCGATCCCCTGATCTGGTGTTGCCACCCGACCAGTGTCTCGGGGGCTACTGCATTGCTTATTCAATGCAGAGAATTCAAACTGCTCAGTATTCGGCATGACCGAACTATGGGCAAACGCGTCTTTGGACAACAATAGGTACCATATGGACCTATCTGGCGTCAAGCTAATATATTGTGGCAACTTCTCAAGACCCTCTCTCAAGGGCCCGTTCGTTGATCACTATTATCTCTAATATATTACACTGTGTTTTTATTCCTATGTATGTTGCCGAGCTAGGAGTTGATCCTCAGGACGATTTCGTGCATCGACCTGAGTCTCAGGGGCTACTAGGAACAGCGGTTTCATGTTTTCCTTCAGGTGCATCTCAGGTTTTAGAATGATACACACCTTGAGGGCTACTGGATATACATATACTGGCTATATACCTCGACAGAGAATAAATTGCACCAATTAAAAATATTCACAAAAAATCAGCCCATGGTCGAGGTGGTGCACCACCTTGGAAGCAGTCTGGCATAAAGCTCGGGCTCCAGTGGCTGGCTCCATAGAGGGCATTTCCGGCATTAAGCACAGCTAAACTCCTTCAACTTTTTAGAACCAAGGTGATCTATGACACCTCGGATACAGTCCGGCATTGGAGCTTGGATATAGTCAGGTGTTGGATCTCGGATACTATCCGGCGTTGGAGCTCGGATACAGCCCGGCGTTGGTGCTCGGCTGCAAAAGATACCTCGAATACAGTTCAGCGTTGGAGCTCGGACGCAAGAGGACACTGCCTCCCGGGAACAACTTCAAACCCGAGGTGTGGCATAAAAATAACAAGGCATTGATAAAGGCCAGAAACTTAAAGGGGCTCCTCGGATACCCGACGTGTAAACTCTTCGGATGCACTTCGGCGATCCTCAAGATCGAAGATGAGAAGATTTGTTGAACCAGTTTTCAAGATCGACGATCAAAGATGAAAAATAGTTCGGAACAATCGAGGAGCGTCCCGAACTTGAAGATTGGTTCAGGGGGCTACTGACGATGTCCTGGACCAGGGGGTACTCATCACGTCATCTCCCGATCAGTTGGATTGGGCCGAGGACCCCCATGGCAGTATACTCATGGGCAAGTTCAGACAGCTGCCGCATACAAGGAAGATTCCACAAGACTTGGTGATCAAGACAAGGACTCCTCCCCCACCGGCGTATTCGGCTAGGACTCTTGTTATCCTAGGCCTCTGGTGCATTATATAAACCAGGGCCAGGCTAGTCGATAGATAACAACAATCATAATCATAGGCTAGCTTCTAGGGTTAGCCTCTACGATCTTGTGGTAGATCGACTGTTGTAATACTCATATCATCAAGATCAATCAAGCAGGAAGTAGGGTATTACCTTCATAGAGAGGGCCCGAACCTGGGTAAACATTGTGTCCCCGGGCTCCTGTTACCATTAACCTTAGACGCATAGTTTGGGACCCCTACCCGAGATCCGCCGGTTTTGACACCGACACCTCTCACATATTATCATCTCTATATCGCAAAACTATTGCAAGGAATCAAACATATCATATTCAATGATCCACAAGTTTTATGTAGGATTTTATGACTAACCATGTGAATGACCAATTCTTGTCATCTCTCTAAATAGATATAAGTGAAGCAAGAGAGTATTCTACAAATGGCGGTTTTCTATGTGAAGAGAAACAGGTAATCCAAACTTCAAATGATATAAGTGAAGCACATGAAGCATTCTATAAAGCCACACTCAAAATATATAAGTGAAGTGCAATGAGCATTCTATAAATCAGCCATGGACTATATCATACCAGCAGGGTGCATAAAAGAAGAGTGAAAACTAAATGCAAAAGACGCTCCAAGACTTGCACATATCGCATGAACGAAACAAATCCGAAAACATACTGATACTTGTTGAAGAAAGAGGGGATGCCTCCCGGAGCATCGCCAAGCTTAGACGCTTGAGTCTCCTTGAATATTTACTTGGGGTGCCTTGGGCATCCCTAAGCTTGAGCTCTTGCCTCTCCTCCTTTTCCACATATCGAGACCTCCTCGATCAAACACTTCATCCACACAAAACTTCAACAGAAAACTCGGTAAGATCCGTTAGTATAATAAAGCAAATAACTACTCTAAGTACTGTTGCAAACTAGTTCATATTTTGTTTTTGCATTGTGTCTACTGTAATATAACTTTTCCATGGCTTAATCCACTGATAGAAATTGATAGTTTCATCAAAACAAGCAAACTATGCATCAAAAACAAAATCTATCTTAAACTAGACAGTCTGTAGTAATATTAACATTCACCATACTTCTGGTACCCCAAAAATTCTTCCAAAATTAGGAAAAAAAATAGAAAGACAGTGAAAAAACTTTCAAAACCTTTTGACACTCCAGTAAAAAATGTAAAATCACGCACTACAACCAAAGTTTCTGTCCTGCATCGTACAAACCAACAAGCATTGTAAACAACCTAAAGGCAAACCTTAGCACATTATTTCTATAATAAAATTGAATTGTACAAGGGGATAATTATTTTTGTTGAAAAGTTTCTGTAATCAAGATTCACAAAGTTTCCGTGAGCATGAACAAAGTTCAAGGAGCTCCCCCACTTCAACAATGCTTGTCTCTCTCACTTTCACTTTCCTTTTTGAAAAGTTTTGGGTTACCCTCTTTATTTTTTTGTTTTTAGACTATATGAAAGCACACAACAGAAATAAATGACTCTCTAAAACTTCCGGGTTGTCTCCCTAGCAGCGTTTTCTTTCAAGCCATTAAGCTAGGCATACAGTGCTCAAGTAATGGATCCACCCGGATCCCAAGGTATATCAAAGCCAATTTTAATTAACAATTATTTGTGATTTAGTAGTGAGCACAAAGTAACATATATCAAGCAATGACAAAGTCTAACTCTCTTTCTATGCATCGGCATGTCATAAAAGAAGAATTCATGCACACATAGTAAAGGCCAATGCATAGTATAAACTTCTTGCAATTTTATCGTGTGGAAAACATAGAGAGGTGGAGATATAGTTCCTCTCTCATGATAACTAGTATAATGCCCGTGCATTGCCACTGGCTAACAAAATATGTGTACAAAGGAAAATGTCATATGACATGAGAGTCATCGACTAATCACATGGGATGATATCTCATGGTCCCGAAGTGGTAGATAAACGCATCTCCTCATCATTGTCCTCCCCCCCCCCCTCCTTCTCGGCGACCATGTGGCAAACTACTTCCTTCCACGATCCTTTCTCCTCCGTGTCTTCTTCCTCAGACTCCACCTTGCATGATAGTACTAAGTGTCTTGTTGAAATCTGGTTGGCCATCTCTCATAAATATAATAAAAAGAGCTACCAGATGTCTAGCGAGAGATGAACGTGCATTCAGTTTTCAAGATAAACTATTTCTAACTTCTATAAAGATTGTCACACGGGTACATTCCAGATACTAAAATGTGATGGTACTTCAATAATACAATATTCAAAATGCAGCTCTAGTCGTCAACCCGTGCGGCTGCACGGGCTTTCTCTGAAAATACATTTGTATTGAAACATATTCTCTAGGTAGTAGCTTAAGAAATTAGAAATATATGTTGTGCACAAATGTTAGAAATACTGGATATCATCTCAATAGGACACATTTTCTTTCATGAATTGGATTATCAATAAGAGAGCAAATTGACATCCATATTATGCCAGCTTGCTGGTCTATTTCTATATACAACAACGGGAACAGCAAAGAAGCATATTTGAAAATCAAATATGTGATTCCTCGAATAGTATGAACCATGACATCGATCCAGCCCCGCACGGATTTGGCTTCATCCTCGACGTCTTGATGGCGGATCTGAAGCTGTGTTCGGACTGTCCAGATCTGGTATAGGGGGTCTTGCTTGTGTGCGGGTCACGGCCATGGCTAGGGGCTCTGTGTAGGAGGTGGGTTGAAGATGGAGTGACTCACGTATCCGAGGCGGCGGCCTCGTCCATGGTGGGCAGGCATTGCCTTGTGGTGGGTGGCGGGCGCGAATGCTGGATGTCCTTGCCGGTTGCGCGGGCGGCATGGATTGGGTTCGTGCTTTGGTGACCACCCTTCTCTGCTATCGCTCATGTATCTATGTCAGCCTAATGTGGTTTTTCGTGAGTGATGGTGTTGTAAATCTTGCGGTGAACTTGGCATGCGTGGTTCGCCGTGCTTGGTTTCTCCCCCTTCGTGATTGTGTCTTCTCCTCTGCGATAAATAATGTAACAAAGTGATGTGTAGTTTAGTGAACAGATTAAGTAGCTAACCGAGTGATAAAATGTGCCAAATTGTCACATAAGTAAATGTTACATAAGAAGGCGTGTTGTGCAGAACTATAGATACACCATTAACTGAAAAGATATACAATGGGATTACACCTACTTAGTAATTCAGCAAGAAGGTGTTAACGCCTACTTAGTTCATGAAATTGGCAACTACATTATAAATTGGATACTTCATTAACGCCATAACACAATGGAAAGTACGTCTCATCGTAATAAGATGTAAAATGAACACCAAAGAATCTAAGCTTCTGACATATTGAGCGATAAAGGTCATGCTATGAGTACAAATTGTACTTTCAAATTAGGCATGCAGATCGCATATTGTATGATCTAGCTATCACCTTTGCTATACAAAAATGTTATCTACGTTGGAATCAGCATGTAAAGAAAAGACGAAAAAGAGAAATAAAGTGGAAAAAGAAGGGCACGACGAGGGCCCTTAGACATAATATTTTTGTGCGTATGTGTTCTGTGTGATTTGATGTGATTGATCTATAGGTGAAATTCCAACAATATATGGGTACTAAGGTACACAGTAATTATTTAACACTAAGATTGCAAGAAAAAGGACAATACCTTGTCCATATTTCTCTCTAATCTATGCAACCATCAGAATGTCATGGATTATAGACCACGTAATGTTCTGAAGTAGCATCATCAGATCTCTTATCCAAGCGACACAGATCAAGAACATTTATCTTCAGTTGTATGGGGCTGGCGTTTTGGCTCTGGGGTGAACAGTAACGCGAAAAACAATATTAAATGTTTTCAAAAAATTCCGAAATTTTTTGTTGATGATTGTATTAGTGTCGCAAACATACATGACAATTTTCATGCGACGGCAGTGTTACGTCAGCAAAACAAACAAATTTGGGATGACATTTTTGGGTAACTTTTGGTGTTCGATTTGTTTTTTTTTTTTTTGTACAAGCCAAAATATTTTACCTTTTTGCCTCAAAATTTGCAGGTGGCATTTGGATGTGACTAAGTACACCAAAAAATTTGTATTGTTTTTTTTTCATTTAAAAAATTGGCCCCGGGAGCCAGCCAAAAATCTATAACCAGTACATCCACTAGTAAAAAACAGGGCATTTGTCCCGGTTGGTGAGGGCCTTTTGTCCCGGTTCTTCAACCGGGACTAAAGGGTCGTTACTTATGCCTCCCCCCTTTAGTCCCGGTTCTAACACGAACCGGGACAGATGGGCCTCCACGTGGCCAATGCGAGCAGCCCAGGCAAGGGGGCCTTTGGTCCCGGTTGGTGACATGAACCGGAACCAAAAGGCTTCCACGTGTCAGCAGCTAGCTGGAGCTGAGGTTTTTATTTTATTTTAAAAAGTGGCTGGTTTAGGGGTTTTGGGGGTTAATTTTAGGTTGTTATTAGCTAGCTAATAGAGAGGAGTGTCCTCTCTTATATCTTCGTCCTTGGTTTACCAACGCTACTGCTATGTTCATTTCACCCACTGATATATAATAACTCATGCATGCTCGCATCATACATCATCATATATAATAACAAGTCCTACTAATCATGCATCATCATACAACTTCTACTCGTTATTAATAACAAGTCATACGATCATCATCCTCATAGTCATCGAACCCAACCCTACATAATTGTTCTTAGCACATGATCATCAGTATCAGGTAGGATCTAAACACCCTTAAGGTAAAATAGCATAAAACAATATAGACCCTGACTCTCCATTATGAAGAATGGAGATCATCCTGTCTCCAATTCTTGCGCTTCGCCTCCTTTTGCTTTCAAGAAGCTCCTTACGACTGTCCATACATTTTTTCCATTCTTTGATTGTCATGTCTCCACTTTTTTTAGAAATCCGGTATGGACAGTTGAGACTCGTAGGACGACCTGGTTGTATGTTCAAAACATCAAGGCGACCGTGCGTATACATCAGATGAGGTACACAATCATTCGGGGTTATCTGTTGAAAAACATAGTAATAACTTCGTAGTTAGCAATGACGTACTAGTTTTAGAAGTATTTAAAAAGATGCAGGGATGTTGTAATAGTAAAAAATCTTACCAGGGTATCTCCATGGTAGTTACTGTAGTTCAACACGTGCACTAGTGGCACGTATTGACCATAATGTTGAGGAGTTCGATTGTAGACATTGTAATTCTCAAGATCAGTACAAAATGCGATTAGATGATTTTTCTCCTTATAAGTTAATTCGGAGCTATCGGTGTAGTGGGATTTGTCTACCATCTTCCGCTCATTCTTTGAAGAATGAAAATAAGATGTCAATGAAAATAAGCTGTCAACTATTTTGAAATAAACAATATAAATTACTTAATAACTATGTTAAGCTCACATGGAGGAAGAATTGGAGGTGTATCCACAAGGATCCAAATGCCCATATTGTCTTGCTGGATTGTAGGATCACCAAGATCCATGGTGACAAGCATACCCTCATCAAAACCATACATCTTGCAAAGTGCTTCCCAATTTTTGCAACCAAAATGGGTTACACTCTCAGCATTGTATAACTTTACTTTAAAATCCACACCATGATGGGTCCTTAGGAGAATTTTTTGGGTTTCCATACTTTCATGGTCTTCAAAACCCATCCTCTCCAAGACATAGCATCTTGCATAGCATGGGATAAGCTAGTCGAATTGGAAAAGATGAAAAATACACGTTAAAATAGTTGAAGTCGTGCTTAATTACGAAAAAACTATTGTCGTTGTTGTGTACCGTATGAACATCGAAGGTCTCCTCGAGCTTAATGCTGAAGCGCCGATCTTCGTCCAGCTCAATAAACCTGTCGCACATACCTCGGTCGTCGTGGCACCAGTCGCACTCCCCGGGCGGTTTTCATCGTCCGAGTACGACATTTCTGGCCTAAGTTCATAATTTAAATATTAAACTTGTACAATTAAATGTATGTACTAAAAACCTAAATTAGATCATTATTATTAATCATGGGTTGACTATCGGTGATGGTACGTAGCTCCACCTTTCATTTCCGAGTGCATTATTACACCAAATTGTCTAGCACACGGGAATGAAGGAGAAGTTACCCCCACGACTGAGTGGATGATGGAGGGGGCTCATAGATTTCTGCATAGAGTGCTCTTCAATTTTAGCATTCAAAGTAGGAGTACTTTTCCAATATAAGCATTCAATAAGCAAAATCAAATCATAAAATAAAGTAGTATTCAAATTAGCATGCATTCAAGTATAACCAAAAGTACATCATCTCTTATGTCCGTACATCATCGAATACTCCTCGAATACTATCATACATATAGCATCACTAATTAATACAGCTAGAACCGTAGCGCCCGACGGGTATCGTCGCGGGTGGTGGACACCCAAAGATAAGGAGCGATCACAGGATCATAGCTCCAGTGAGATCCATGAAGAACCTGCTAGGTATTGTCGAACCTGCCCTCCAACGCAACCATGTAGCAACGGACGTGCTCGTCCTCCTCGCTGACACGGTGATGTACCACTACCGCGGTGTCCGGAAGCCTCGGCACCGTCACTGGCCCACGCGACCGCCACCAAACAAGGATTGGGTCAACAACGGGCTGCCTCCTCACCAACCTACGTCCCCCAGAAAGTAGCACCTCCCAATACCAGCCTGGCGGAGCCCAGTCCCGAACATGGCCCTGATCAAGCAGGCCTCCACCGCCGAGTCGACGACGATGAGGATGCGGGATAGGCATCGTCGACGTTGATGCGGGAACTACTTCTATATATAGTTAAATAAAGTAGTTTTATTAATTAAATCAACTAGTTCAACTACTAAGCACTTACTATAAATAAATAAAATAGTACTTACTAAAAATAAACTACTTCTATATATAGTAAAATAAATTGGTTTATTAAATCAACTAGCTAGTTCAACTATATATGAAGCACTTACTATAAATAAAATAAAGTAATACTTACTAAAAATAAACTAGTTTAAATATAGTTCTATTTTTTTCTAACTAATTATATCAAACACTTTCTCTTCTTATTTTCCTTTTTCCTCTATTCTAAATATGAACATATTCATAAATGACTTTGATCATGCACAATTTTCCTATACATACACAATATGAACATATACATAAATTGAGAAAGAAAATTCTATGAACAAAAAAATCATTAAAATTCTATGAACAAAATTAAAACAGAAAAAAATCATAAAAATTCTATGAACAGAAAAAAATCATAAAAAATTGACATATTCGATCTTTGCATATATACGAACATACAAACATGCATATTCAACAATAATATCACTAAAAAACTATTAACAGAAAAAAAAATCTAACAAAATATGAACAAATTACACAATATGAAAAAAAAAATCTATGAACTACACATCTAACAAAAAAATCTATGAACTACAAAAAAATCTAACAACAAAATCTAACTTAATTAACTACACATCTAAATTATACTACACATCTAAATTAACTACTACATCAAATTAAATTAGCAAAAAAATTGCTCACGGGATGGCCACGGCGTGAGGGGCGCGGCGACGGCGACGGCGACAGGGCGGCGCGGGACGGCGCGGGGCGGCGACGGCGTCGGGGCGGGGCGACAATGGCGCGGGGCGGCGACGGCGGCGTCGGGGCGACGCGGGACGGCGCGGGGCGATGACAGCGACAGCGAGGCGGAGACGGGCAGCCTGGCGGCGTCGAGCGCGGGGAAGAAGGAACTGAATCAAATTTTCACGAGTGCTGCTTATATAGGCAAAGCATTGGTCCCGGTTCGTGAGGCCAACCGGGACCAATGCCGCCTTTACTCCCGGTTGGTGCCACCAACCGGGACCAAAGGCCTCTTTTCGGCAGCCCAAAGGGCGGGAAGCGGCGGCCTTTGGCCCCGGTTGGTGGCACCAACCGGGTCTAAAGGGTGCATTGGTCCCGGTTGGTCTCATGAACCGGGACTAATGCACCCCTTTAGTCCCGATTGGTGCCACCAACTGGGACCAATGGGCCTTGCACAACGGCGTGGTGGTGGGAGTTTAGTCCCACCTCGCTAGCTGAGAGAGAACCGCACCTGTTTACAAGGTGCGATGCACCAACCATCTCCAGCTCCTCTCTAAAGCTGGCTTTCGGGCCTAATCTGTCTCTATGTGCCTGTGGGCCTACTAGGCTTACTATGGACGTGAATCCTGGCCCATTGATGGGTTTTTACTCGTATTCAGGCCGTGAGGGCTCAGTAGGAGGCACTTTTTTTATTTTTTTTGTTTTCTTTACTTATTGTTGCTATTTTAATTTTATTTCCAGTTTTTTGTTTTGTTTTCTGCATTATTTATTTTCTTTTGTTTTTTTCTTTATTTTTTAATTCTTTTTGCTTTTAGTTTTAGAAAAATTATAAACTTTCTGTTAGTGCCATTAGTTTTTAAATTTGAAAACACTTTTTTTGTTTTTTTGTATTCTTTCTTGCTTTATTTATTTTATTTTGTTTCTACTTACAACAAATACTTATTGTTGCTATTTTTATTTTTTCCAGTTTTTTTGTTTTGTTTTCTGGTTATTTATTTTCTTTGGTTTTTTGCTTTATTTTGTAATTCTTTTTGCTTTTA
>NC_041393.1:623524893-623531647 GCF_002162155.2 Triticum dicoccoides | reverse complement strand
TATTTTTATTTTTTTTCCAGTTTCTTTGTTTTGTTTTCTGCATTATTTATTTTCTTTTGTTTTTTGCTTTATTTTTTAATTCTTTTTGCTTTTAGTTTTAGAAAAATTATAAACTTTCTATTAGTGCCATTAGTTTTCAAATTTGAAAACATTTTTTTTGTTTTTTTGTTTTCTTTCTTGCTATTTTTATTTTTTTTTCATTTTTTTGTTTTGTTTTCTGCATTATTTAGCCGTTGGTCCCGATTTGAGCCTCCAACCGGGACCAATGGTGGTGGGCCAGGAGCGAGGCCCATTGGTCCCGGTTCGTCCCACCAACCGGGACCAAAAGGTCCAGACGAACCGGGACCATTGGCCCACGTGGCCCAGCCGGCCCCGGGGGCTCACGAACCGGGTCCAATGCCCCCATGGGTCCCGGTTCTTGACTGAACCGGGACTAATGGGCTGACCCGGCCTGGACCTTTGCCACCTTTTCTACTAGTGATCTCTCCTTTGTTGAAGACATCTCACCATGCAAACCTGAAGTATATTCTATTAAAACTGAACAGAAATAAATACTACAACTATCCAAAAATAGTAATATTACAGATGAAGAGTAGAATAACTCATATAATATAAAATGATTTGCTAGCTACTATGAGAATGATGAGTTGTTTGCAGCACTGCATCTTCTCCTGAACATTGCTATCTCTTTAATTCAGTAATGTATGTAAGTCAAAAGTGTAAGACATAAAACCTACAGAGTTCTGGTTGACAAGCATCACACAATATACCTTAGTTCTGATTGACAAGCATCGTCAGGTGCCCAACCTTCAGTTAAGATGACAATATGGCATTATCTTCTCTCAACTACAGTCCTTCCTATTCTTATTCTTCCTAGCCTACTCGTGCACCACATCACCCAGTCATGTGGTTGACCCTACCTGTCCACCTGTAAAGTGGGTTGTGGTCAAAACCTGCCTGACGCCGTCGTCACACACGCTAGTCCGGTGTTCCTATGCCGACAATGCCCTAACTTGACAATTTTTTGCATGATCTTCATGTAGCATCACCGGCCAGGATATCGTGGCTACGTTCCTGGCAACAAAAGAGGATTTCACTGATGTGGTTATAAGAAACAAAAACGAAAGAAACAATGGTCCTGCAAATGAACAAAAGCACGAATACCTCACTCCTCTCTTTGGCAGTGAAGAAAGATCTTAGCATCCTATAGTAAGCTCCTCTCTTCCTCTCTGTGAGCAGATATTGTAAGTTAGAAACTTTGGAGATATTCAGTCAACTAAAGAAGCTATAAAATAAGATAATCACGAACATATTAAGGTGATACATAGTTTGTGCAACGCACATACAATAAATAATCATGAAATCAACACAGTCTAGAAAATATGACTGAATGATTATGCCAATAAGACAACAACAAATGCAGAAGAATTCTGACCAGCAAATAATTAAGATAACTGACCACCAGTTAATAAAGATAAGGCTAGGAGATAAACATTGATAAAATATTAATAGTTACTTCTTGAAATATAGAAATAGCATTGTAATCAGTGTGTTGAAGAAATATAAACAAAATGCATGTTTACGTGTCAGTGGCTATCCAATCAGCTATCTTATGTGTGCGTCTGTTGCTAGTCAATCCACTTTTTCAATCTACTTTGCTACCCAGGTTTGATAGCTCCCGAGGCAAGCCAGCTTTGCTGCATGTGCATTTTGCCGTCAGCCACAGACATCTGCCAGCTGAAATACTGATTTCAGAAATATACTCGTTTCAAATCTCTTCATAACTTATAGGCATTTCAGGTATCATGAACATGTTTTAGAATGTCATGTTAGAAAGTAAAAAACTATTAAAAAAGAGGATTAATTATCTATCGATAGTCCTTTTTACTGTTATATGACTAAGGATTTTTTAATCCACACGGGAAAATATATTGCTCCAGCGATTCTCAAAGTACATTGTCTACCATGGTTTTAATCAACCTGCTGTCAAACCGATTGCATATATTGTTTGCCATGGTTTTATTCTCCACTTGATCAAAAAAATCATTCATTCTCCATTAAAATCGAAATATGAACCTAATCAATCTCACAAGAAAACTAAGCAGTGTACGCTGAATAAATCAAGATTAACACAAGCACTAATACAGAGAGGGACAGTCTACCAAAAATTAATGACAACGATGGGAGAGGACTGAGATTGACGCACCTGTGATGGTGTCCTCGATGGAACAAAGAGAGTCCTGAAGTTTGGGATGTTGGCCTTCCACGCATCCTCATACATCTCCTACGCCTCATGCTGACGCCGCCGCCTTGCCTTGGATCGGCCGACGAGCGTGGTGGTGCCGAGCATGACCCGTCACAGCGTGCTGTTAATGACGAAGTCGTCGCGCCGATGAGCACCATGTAGGGGAAATATATAATAGAGCACCTGCACCCAGGCCCTCTCTATCTAGCCATTCATTTTCCACATCGCGATTCATGCAAGTACATTTCTCTTTTTTGTTTCTCCCACACAAAACATATCTTCAAGTTCAAACCTATGCAGCATGGTCAAGCTTTCTAAGTAGAATGTAGGATAAATCTTTCAGATTTTTTTGTCAAACATAAATATACAAAATACATTTTGTTTGATTAAAAAAATCATATTTTTAGTATTTATGTCAGACAAAAAATTCTGAAAGATTTATCCTAGATTCTAGTTAGAAAGCATTGCCACGCTGCATAGGTTTGAACTTGAAGATATGTTTTATATGGGAGAAACAAAAAAGAGAAATTTTCATATAAAAAGTTAATTGTGTCGCACGGATCTTGAAGCGATATTTGAGGGTTAGGATAGCAGGGCCGGGGTGCAGATGCTCTAAATATCCACGTCCCACCATGTAGTTGCGCCGCGACCTGCAGCCAAGTCTTCCCGGTACTGCGCCACAACGCCGTGGTGAAGAAACGAGGGGAGGAGGTGGGAGGGTAAGGGAGGAGGGGGGAGCGAAGGGCACCGGCAGAGGCAGGGGGCGCAGAAACACGTGTAGGTGCAGACGGCTGCATCCAGCCATCCGAGGCGTGGGGCGGCGGGCGGAAGCGTCGAGGCGCAGGAGGGGAAGATTTTTGTTCCTGAGATGCAAGGTGGGGGATCGTTCGAATCCCCTTTTTCCTTTTTAACGAGGGATGGAGATAAGGGGGGAATAATAAAGGCGAAAGAAAGGAAACCAAATATTTGATCGATCGATCGCTTGGGAACAATACGAAGTGAAACGATAATGTACGATTAGGAAAGATAACAATCGATGCGTTAGGAAAGTTAGTTGGTTTTTATAAAAATAAGGTTTTATTGTTTCGTAACGTGATATCTGCCTGCCTATTTTGTGATGTGTCTGGTTAGGAAAGTTTGCAAATGATAAGAAAGTTATTATTTGGATTAGAGACATTAGGAGTAGAGATGCCCCGTTGCACGTACAAGGTGATCGGAAATTATAATGCAAGTATTTAATTCATAATTCGGTAAATATTATGGATATAAAAACCAAATGGAAACCAATTCGGTTTTTTGGTGGGAAGGTGATCTCATGTAAGAAGGTAAGCAAATCATGATGTGATTTTTGAATCCTTAATTACCCAAGAATTAAATGAGCACCTACCAAAGAAAGCGCAAGAATTATTACCTGATATAAACCGATGAAGTGGGGGGAGGGGACGAAAAAAATCTATGAAAAAAAACCAGCGAAGGTGGGACGAAAAAAACCAACGAAGGTGGGACGAAAATTGACCGGCGGAGACTACCAACTACTCCATTAGGAGTAGAGATTGCAAGTAGGAGCAGCAAGCACATGCATATTATATCTACCAAAATCATCATGTGCAATGGTAAAAGGCAACCCATCAATATAATCCTTAATAAGCACAAACTTCTCCGATATAGTGTAGTTTGGAGAATTCAAAAAGATAATAGGACTATCATGCGTGGGTGCAATAGCAACAATTTCATGTTTAACATATGGAACTATAGCAAGTTCATCTCCATAAGCATAATTCATATTGGCATCTTGACCACAAGCATAGCAAACATCATCAAAAAGGGGTATTTCGAGAGAATCAACAGGATCATAACAATCATCATAGCAATCATCCTTCGGTAAGCACGAAGGGAAATTAAACAATGTATGAGTTGAAGAGTTACTCTCATTAGAAGGTGGGCACGGGTAGCTAATCCGCTCTTCCTCCTTTTGCTCTTCGCTCTCCTTATCATCTTTTTCATCCAATGAGCTCACAGTTTCATCAATTTCTTCTTCCATAGACTCCTGCAAAATATTAGTCTCTTCTTGGACAGCGGAGACTCTCTCAATAAAATCATCAATATCAGAATTGAATTCATAATTCTCACAGAAATATTAAGTATAGCAAAATTTTCAGGTCTGTAAACAGCATCATCAAGATTTTCACACTCTTTAAACAAAGATTAAATTTCATAAGCACCCATAAAAGCAACGAATTCTTCTATTTGTTCCACATCATAGTAACCATATATATCATTAGCATAAGAAGCTAAGGTTTTATTATCATTGAATTTGCATGAAAAGGGAAGGTGTGGAGCCTTCATCCTAGAGCAACAAGTATAATCATATCTCAAGCATAGTTCCCGAGCATACCAATGCAACATATGAATTTGATCCCATAATAGTTTCCCTTTTTGTGTCAAGCGATAATCCTTAAAGTATTCACATTGATCCAACGTGTCTCCCATAACATAATTGAATGGGGTTTTCTCAGGATTATCAAAATAGTACATAATATTTTTCACATAACCAGCATCGAGGGTTTTAGGAGGTTCCCCATCTCCATGAGTAGCAAGTACACCTAATTTTTTTGGTATTTCATGTTCCATATCCATAACTAAAGATAAACAACAACTAAGAACAACAAATAAAAATTACTTATTGATAAAGCAAACAAGCACACACGAGAATATTCACCCCACGCTATGACTCCCCGGCAACGGCGCCAGAAAAAGGTCTTGATAACCCACAAGTATAGGGGATCAATTGTAGCCTCTTTCGATAAGTAAGAGTGTCAAACCCAATGAGGAGCTAAAGGTAGAACAAATATTCCCTCAAGTTTTATCGACCACCGATACAACTCTACGCATGCTTAGCGTTTGCTTTACCTAAAACAAGTATGAAACTAGAGGTACTTTGCAGGTGTGATAGGATAGGTTTGCAAGATAATAAAGAGCACGTAAATATAAACTAGGGCTATTTAGATAAAGAAGCAATAAAGTAAATATAGCGAGTGTGGAAAAGTGGTGGTAGGAGTTGCGAGATTGTCCCTAAGCAATTGACTACTTTACTAGACCGATAGCAAGTTTTATGTGGGAGAGGCATAAGCTAACATACTTTCTCTTCTTGGATCATATGCACTTATGATTGGAACTCTAGCAAGCATCCGCAACTACTAAAGATCATTAAGGTAAAACCCAATCATAGCATTAAAGTATCAAGTCCCCTTTATCCCATACGCCACAACCCCCTTACTCGGGTTTTATGCTTCTGTCACTCAAGCAACCCACTATAAGCGAATCATGAACGTATTGCAACACCCTATAGCGGGAATCCATCACGCTTGCGCGATATGGAGAGCGCCATAGGACAGCAACATAACCACAAACAAATTAAACCAATCATAGCAATTCACCAATCACCGATAGGACAACAAAAATCTACTCAGACATCATAGGATGGCAACACATTATTGGATAATAATATGAAGCATAAAGCACCATATTCAAGTAGAGGGTACATCTGGTTGCGGGAGAGTGGACCGCTGAATATAGATGGGAGAAGGTGATGGAGATGTTGGTGAAGATGGCGGAGGTGTTGGTATAGATCGCGGTGATGATGATGGCCCCCGGCGGCATTTTGGCGCCGCCGGAAGCGAGGGGGAGAGAGCCCCCTTCTTCTTCTTCCTTGACCTTCTCCCTAGATGGGAGAAGGGTTTCCCCTCTGGTCCATGGTATCCATGGCGTGGGAGGGGCGAGAGCCCCTCCGAGATTAGATCTGTCTCTCTGTCTCTCTCTGTTTGTGCATTCCCAGATTCTGCCCTTTCACCGTTTCTTATATATCCGGAGATTCGTAACTCTGATTGGATTGAAACCTTTGGCAAGATTTTTTTCCGAAAATTAGCTTTCTTGCAGCAAAATATGAGCAGCAACCGCCTTACGGGGTGCCCACGAGGGTCAGGGGCACGCCTGCCCCCTGGGGCGCGCCCCCTGCCTCGTGGCCCCCTCGGGCACCGTCTCGCGTTGATTTTACTTCCCAAATCTCACAAATATTCCAAAAATATTCTCCGTCCGTTTTTATCCCGTTTGGACTCCGTTTGATATGGGTTTTCTGCGAAACATAAAACATGCAACAAACAGGAACTGGCACTGGGCACTGGATCAATATGTTAGTCCCAAAATAATATAAAAAGTTGCCAAAAGTATATGAAAGTTGTACATTATTGGCATGGAACAATCAAAAATTATAGATACGACGGAGACGTATCATCGAGCATTCGTGAAGAGGATGTGCAACACACCAGATCAGTAGCACGTCAAGTGTTCCCTGAAGTCATCCCTTCCGAGTCTGCTCATGAATCTGAAGCCAAAGCGGCTAAAGACATTCTGGCTGCATCAATCGATGAAGAAAGAGAAGAAGAACGTGAAGTCATTCCCCCTACCAATGATCCAATTGTGCAAGAATACGTGATTGTGCCAGGCCCTCCC
>NC_041393.1:623494254-623524371 GCF_002162155.2 Triticum dicoccoides | reverse complement strand
TATGGAAGTTGAAGCGAATGAGGCTGCCACCACCAACACAAGTCAATGATGTTGTCATGGCTGAAGACAATGTGGAGCCTAAAGCCAATACTGCAACTGAAGATAATGTGCAGCCAACCACTACTGAAATAGTTGTTCCTCCACCAGTGCCACACACTATGGAATGTTCTTACAATCGCGGTGGTGAGCTTGTCACTATAGATGGCCCATTCTGGTTCCACCCACTGCTCCAGGTCCACAATATGACTTGTGGAGCAGAGGCCTCAAACACAGAAGTCGAAGCCAAGATTGCCAAGGCTTCCCAGTGCTGCAACTACCCAAGGCTCCTTCAATGTGTTAAGCTTCAGAGAGCACAATACTTTCTTTGATAGCGACAAGAACCCCTACAAGAAGCCAAAGATTGCCTCAGATAGGTTCTGGAGCCATGAGTGATGTCTACTACACAACTTTTTTCTTATAGACGTTGTTGGGCCTCCAAGTGCAGAGGTTTGTAGGACAGTAGCAAATTTCCCTCAAGTGGATGACCTAAGGTTTATCAATCCGTGGGAGGCGTATGATGAAGATGGTCTCTCTCAAGCAACCCTGCAACCAAATAACAAAGAGTCTCTTGTGTCCCCAACACACCCAATACAACGGTAAATTGTACAGGTGCACTAGTTCGGCGAAGAGATGGTGATACAAGTGCAATATGGATGGTAGATATAGGTTTTTGTAATCTGAAAATATAAAAACAGCAAGGTAACTAATGATAAAAGTGAGCGTAAACGGTATTGCAATGCTAGGAAACAAGGCCTAGGGTTCATTACTAGTGCAAGTTCTCTCAACAATAATAACATAACTGGATCATATAACTATGCCTCAACATGCAACAAAGAGTCACTCCAAAGTCACTAATAGCGGAGAACAAACGAAGAGATTATGGTAGGGTACGAAACCACCTCAAAGTTATCCTTTCTGATCGATCTATTCAAGAGTACGTAGTAAAACAACACGAAGCTATTCTTTCCGTTTGATCTATCATAGAGTTCGTACTAGAATAACACCTTAAGACACAAATCAACCAAAACCCTAATGTCACCTAGATACTCCAATGTCACCTCAAGTATCTGTGGGTATGATTATACGATATGCATCACACAATCTCAGATTCATCTATTCAAACCAACACAAAGTACTTAGTGCCCCAAAGTTTCTATCGGAGAGTCAAGACGAAAACGTGTGCCAACCCCTATGCATAAGTTCACAAGGTCACTGAACCCGCAAGTTGATCACCAAAACATACATCAAGTAGATCACGTGAATATCCCATTGTCACCACAGACAAGCACATGCAAGACATACATCAAACGTTCTCAAATCCTTGAAGACTCAATCCGACAAGACAACTTCAAGGGGAAAACTCAATTCATCACAAGAGAGTAGAAGGGGAGAAACATCATAAGATTCAACTATAATAGCAAAGCTCGTGATACATCAAGATCGTATCACCTCAAGAACACGAGAGAGAGAGAGAGAGGGAGAGATCAAACACATAGCTACTAGTACATACCCTCAGCCCCGAGGGTGAACTACTCCCTCCTCATCATGGAGAGCGCCGGGATGATGAAGATGGCCACCGGTGAGGGATCCCCCCTCCGGCAGGGTGCTGAAACAGGGTCCCGATTGGTTTTTGGTGGCTACATAGGCTTGCGGCGGCGGAACTCCCGATCTATTGTGCTCTCCGAAGTTCTTAGGGTATATGTGTTGGGGAACGTAGTAATTTCAAAGAAAAATCCTACGTACACGCAAGATCATGGTGATGGCATAGCAACGAGAGGGGAGAGTGTTGTCCATGTACCCTCGTAGACCGTAAGCGGAAGCATTATGACAACGCGGTTGATGTAGTCGTACGTCTTCACGATCCGACCGATCCAAGCACCGAACGTACGGCACCTCCGAGTTCAGCACACGTTCAGCTCGATGATGATCCCCGGGCTCCGATCCAGCAAAGCTTCGGGTATGAGTTCCGTCAGCACGACGGCGTGGTGACGATGATGATGCTCTACCGGCGCAGGGCTTCGCCTAAACTCCGCGACGATATGACCGAGGTGGAATATGGTGGAGGGGGGCACCGCACACGGCTAAGGAACGATCCGTAGATCAACTTGTGTGTCTATGGGGTGCCCCCTGCCCCCGTATATAAAGGAGGGAGGGGGAGGCTGGCCGGCCCTTGTTGGGCGCGCCAGGAGGAGGAGTCCTCCTCCTAGTAGGAGTAGGACTCCTCCTTTCCTACTCCTACTAGGAGGGGAAGGAAGGGGGAGAGGAGGGGAAGGAAAGAGGGGGGCGCCGCCCCCCTCCTAGTCCAATTCGGACCAGAGGGAGAGGGGGCGCGTGGCCCTTCCTGGCCGCCCCTCTCTCTTCCCACCAAGGCCCATGTGGCCCATTAACTCTCCGGGGGGGTTCCGTAACCCTCCGGCACTCCGGTTTTCTCCGAAATCACCCGGAACACTTCCGGTGTCCGAATATAGTCGTCCAATATATCAATCTTTATGTATCGACCATTTCGAGACTCCTCGTCATGTCCGTGATCACATCCGGGACTCTGAACAAACTTCGGTACATCAAAACTTATAAACTCATAATAAAACTGTCATCGTAACGTTAAGCGTGCGGACCCTACGGGTTCGAGAACTATGTAGACATGACCTAGAACCATTCTCGGTCAATAACCAATAGCGGAACCTGGATGCCCATACTGGTTCCTACATATTCTACGAAGATCTTTATCGGTCAAACCGCATAACAACATACGTTGTTCCCTTTGTCATCGGTATGTTACTTGCCCGAGATTTGATCGTCGGTATCCAATACCCAGTTCAATCTCGTTACCGGTAAGTCTCTTTAATCGTTCCGTAATGCATCATCCCGTAACCAACTCATTTGGTCACATTGCTTGCAAGGCTTATAATGATGTGCATTACCGAGAGGGCCCAGAGATACCTCTCCGACAATCGGAGTAACAAAACCTAATCTCGGAATACGCCAACTCAACATGTACCTTTGGAGACACCTGTAGTACTCCTTTATAATCACCCAGTTACGTTGTGACGTTTGGTAGTACCCAAAGTGTTCCACCGGTAAACGGGAGTTGCATATTTCTCATAGTTACAGGAACATGTATAAGTCATGAAGAAAGCAATAGCAGCATACTAAACGATCAAGTGCTAGGCTAACGAAATGGGTCATGTCAATCACATCATTCTTCTAATGATGTGATCCCATTAATCAAATGACAACACATGTCTATGGTTAGGAAACATAACCATCTTTGATTAATGAGCTAGTCAAGTAGAGGCATACTAGTGACTATATGTTTGTCTATGTATTCACACATGTATCATGTTTCCGGTTAATACAATTCTAGCATGAATAATAAACATTTATCATGATATGAGGAAATAAATAATAACTTTATTATTGCCTCTAGGGCATATTTCCTTCAGTCTCCCACTTGCACTAGAGTCAATAATCTAGATTACATAGTAATGATTCTAACACCCATGGAGTCTTGGTGTTGATCATGTTTTGCTCGTGAGAAAGGCTTAGTCAACGGGTCTGCAACATTTAGATCTGTATGTATTTCGCAAATCTCTATGTCTCCCACTTGGACTTGATCCCGAACGGAATTGAAGCGTCTCTTGATGTGCTTGGTCCTCTTGTGAAATCTGGATTCCTTTGCCAAAGCAATTGCACCAGTATTGTCACAGAAGATCTTCATTGGTCCCGATGCACTAGGTATGACACCTAGATCGGTAATGAACTCCTTCATCCAAACTCCTTCATTTGTTGCTTCAGAAGCAGCTATGTACTCCGCTTCACATGTAGATCCCGCCACGACGCTTTGTTTAGAACTGCACCAACTTACAGCTCCACCGTTTAATAAAAACACGTATCCGGTTTGCGATTTAGAATCGTCCGGATCAGTGTCAAAGCTTGCATCAACGTAACCATTTACGACTAGCTCTTTGTCACCTCCATATACGAGAAACATATCCTTAGTCCTTTTCAGGTATTTCAGGATGTTCTTGACCGCTGTCCAGTGATCCACTCCTGGATTACTTTGGTACCTTCCTGCCAAGCTTATTGCTAAGCATACGTCAGGTCTGGTACACAGCATTGCATACATGATAGAGCCTATGGCTGAAGCATAGGGAACATCTTTCATTTTATCTCTATCTTCTGCTGTGGTCGGGCATTGAGTTTGACTCAACTTCACACCTTGTAGCACAGGCAAGAAACCTTTCTTTGCCTGATCCATTTTGAATTTTTCAAAATTTTGTCAAGGTATGTGCTTTGTGAAAGTCCTATTAAGCGTCTTGATCTATCTCTATAGATATTGATGCCCAATATGTAAGCAGCTTCACCGAGGTCTTTCATTGAAAAACTTTTATTCAAGTATCCCTTTATGCTATCCAGAAATTCTATATCATTTCCAATTAATAATATGTCATCTACACATAAAATCAGAAATGCTACAGAGCTCCCACTCACTTTCTTGTAAATACAAGCTTCTCCAAAAGTCTGTATAAAGCCATATGCTTTGATCACACTATCAAAACGTTTATTCCAACTCCGAGATGCTTGCACCAGTCCATAAATGGATCGCTGGAGCTTGCACACTTTGTTAGCACCTTTTGGATCAACAAAACCTTCTGGTTGCATCATATACAACTCTTCTTCCAGAAATCCATTCAAGAATGCAGTTTTGACATCCATTTGCCAAATTTCATAATCATGAAATGCAGCAATAGCTAACATGATTCGGACAGACTTAAGCATCGCTACGGGTGAGAAAGTCTCATCGTAGTCAACCCCTTGAACTTGTCGAAAACCTTTCGCAACAAGTCGAGCTTTATAGACATTTACATTACCATCAGTGTCAGTCTTCTTCTTAAAGATCCATTTATTCTCAATGGCTTGCCGATCATCGGGCAAGTCAACCAAAGTCCATACTTTGTTTTCATACATGGATCCCATCTCAGATTTCATGGCCTCTAGCCATTTTGCGGAATCTGGGCTCATCATCGCTTCCTCATAGTTCGTAGGTTCATCATGGTCAAGTAACATGACTTCCAGAATAGGATTACTGTACGACTCTGGTGTGGATCTTACTCTGGTAGACCTACGAGGTTCAGTAGAAACTTGATCTGAAGTTTCATGATCAATATCATTAGCTTCCTCACTAGTTGGTGTAGTTGTCACAGGAACCGGTTCTTGTGATGAACTACTTTCCAACAAGGGAGTAGATATAGTTATCTCATCAAGTTCTACTTCCTCCCACTCACTTCTTTCGAGAGAAACTCCTTCTCTAGAAAGGATCCGATTTTAGCAACGAAAATCTTGCCCTCAGATCTGTGATAGAAGGTGAACCCAATAGTCTCTTTTGGGTATCCTATGAAGACACATTTCTACGATTTGGGTTCGAGCTTATCTGGTTGAAGTTTCTTCACATAAGCATCGCAGCCCCAAACTTTAAGAAACGACAACTTTGGTTTCTTGCCAAAACACAGTTCATAAGGCGTCGTCTCAACGGATTTAGATGGTGCCCTATTTAACGTGAATGCGGCCGTCTCTAAAGCATAACCCCAAAACGATAGTGGTAAATCAGTAAGAGACATCATCGATCGCACCATATCTAGTAAAGTACGATTACGACGTTCGGACACACCATTTCGTTGTGGTGTTCCGGGTGGCGTGAGTTGCGAAACTATTCCGCATTGTTTCAAGTGTAGACCAAACTCGTAACTCAAATATTCTCCTCCACGGTCAGATCGTAGAAACTTTATTTTCTTGTTACGATGATTTTCCACTTCACTCTGAAATTCTTTGAACTTTTCAAATGTTTCAGACTTATGTTTCATTAAGTAGATATACCCATATCTGCTCAAATCATCTGTGAAGGTGAGAAAATAACGATACCCGCCGCGAGCCTCAACATTCATTGGACCACAAACATCAGTATGTATGATCTCCAACAAATCAGTTGCTCGCTCCATAGTTCCGGAGAACGGCGTTTTAGTCATCTTGCCCATGAGGCACGGTTCGCAAGTACCAAGTGATTCATAATCAAGTGATTCTAAAAGCCCATCAGTATGGAGTTTCTTCATGCGCTTTACACCGATATGACCTAAATGGCAGTGCCACAAGTAAGTTGCACTATCGTTATCAACTCTGCATCTTTTGGTTTCAACACTATGAATATGTGTATCACTACTATCGAGATTCAATAAAAATAGACCACTCTTCAAGGGTGCATGACCATAAAAGATATTACTCATATAAATATAACAACCATTATTCTCTGATTTAAATGAATAACCGTCTTGCATCAAACAAGATCCAGATATAATGTTCATGCTCAACGCTGGCACCAAATAACAATTATTTAGGTCTAAAACTAATCCCGATGGTAGATGTAGAGGTAGCGTGCCGACCGCGATCACATTGACTTTGGAACCATTTCCCACGCGCATCGTCACCTCGTCCTTAGCCAATCTTCGCTTAATTCGTAGTCCCTGTTTCGAGTTGCAAATATTAGCAACAGAACCAGTATCAAATACCCAGGTGCTACTGCGAGCATTAGTAAGGTACACATCAATAACATGTATATCACATATACCTTTGTTCACTTTGCCATCCTTCTTATCCGCCAAATACTTGGGGCAGTTCCGCTTCCAGTGTCCAGTCTGCTTGTAGTAGAAGCACTCAGTTTCAGACTTAGGTCCAGACTTGGGTTTCTTCTCTTGAGCGGCAACTTGCTTGCTGTTCTTTTTAAAGTTCCCCTTCTTCTTCCCTTTGCCCTTTTCCTTGAAACTGGTGGTCTTGTTAACCATCAACACTTGATGCTCCTTTTTGATTTCTACCTCCGCAGCTTTTAGCATTGCGAAGAGCTCGGGAATAGTTTTGTTCATCCCTTGCATATTATAGTTCATCACGAAGCTCTTGTAGCTTGGTGGCAGTGATTGGAGAATTCTGTCAATGACACTATCATCAGGAAGATTAACTCCCAGTTGAATCAAGTGATTATTATACCTAGACATTTTGAGTATGTGTTCACTGACAGAACTATTCTCCTCCATCTTGCAGCTATAGAACTTATTGGAGACTTCATATCTCTCAATCCGGGCATTTGCTTGAAATATTAACTTCAACTCCTGAAACATCTCATATGCTCCATGACGTTCAAAACGTCGTTGAAGACCCAGTTCTAAGCCGTAAAGCATGGCACACTGAACTATCGAGTAGTCATCAGCTTTGCTCTGCCAGACGTTCTTAACGTTGTCAGTTGCATCAGCAGCAGGCCTGGCACCCAGCGGTGCTTCCAGGACGTAACTTTTCTGTGCAGCAATGAGGATAATCCTCAGGTTATGGACCCAGTCTGTGTAATTTCTACCATCATCTTTCAACTTTGCTTTCTCAAGGAACGCATTAAAATTTAACGGAACAACAGCACGAGCCATCTATCTACAAACAAACATAGACAAGCAAAATACTATCAGGTACTAAGTTCATGATAAGTTTAAGTTCAATGAATCATATTACTTAAGAACTCCCACTTAGACAGACATCTCTCTAGTCATCTAAGTGATCACGTGATCCAAATCAACTAAACCATGTCCGATCATCACGTGAGATGGAGTAGTTTCAATGGTGAACATCACTATGTTGATCATATCTACTATATGATTCACGTTCGACCTTTCGGTCTCCGTGTTCTGAGGCTATATCTGTATATGCTAGGCTCGTCAAGTATGACCTGAGTATTCCGCGTGTGCAACTGTTTTGCACCCGTTGTATTTGAACGTAGAGCCTATCACACCCGATCATCACGTGGTGTCTCAGCACGAAGAACTTTCGCAACGATGCATACTCAGGGAGAACACTTCTTGATTATTAAGTGAGAGATCATCTTAAAATGCTACCGTCAATCAAAGCAAGATAAGATGCATAAAGGATAAACATCACATGCAATCAATATAAGTGATATGATATGGCCATCATCATCTTGTGCTTGTGATCTCCATCTTCGAAGCACCGTCGTGATCACCATCGTCACCGGTGCGACACCTTGATCTCCATCGTAGCATCGTTGTCGTTAAGCCATCTATTGCTTCTACGACTATCGCTACCGCTTAGTGATAAAGTAAAGCAATTACAGGGCGTTTGCATTTCATACAATAAAGCGACAACCATATGGCTCCTGCCAGTTGCCGATAACTTCGGTTACAAAACATGATCATCTCATACAATAAAATATAGCATCACGTCTTGACCATATCACATCACAACATGCCCTGCAAAAACAAGTTAGACGTCCTCTACTTTGTTGTTGCAATTTTTACGTGGCTGCTACGGGCTTAGCAAGAACCGTGCTTACCTACGCATCAAAACCACAACGATAGTTTGTCAAGTTGGTGCTGTTTTAACCTTCGCAAGGACCGGGCGTAGCCACACTCGGTTCAACTAAAGTGAGAGAGACAGACACCCGCCGGTCACCTTTAAGCAATGAGTGCTCGTAGCGGTGAAACCAGTCTCACGTAAGCGTACGCGTAATGTCGGTCCGGGCTGCTTCATCTCACAATGCCGCTGAACCAAAGTATGACATGCTGGTAAGCAGTATGACTTATATCGCCCACAACTCACTTGTGTTCTACTCGTGCATATAACATCAACGCATAAAACCTAGGCTCGGATGCACTGTTGGGGAACGTAGTAATTTCAAAAAAAATCCTACGTACACGCAAGATCATGGTGATGGCATAGCAACGAGAGGGGAGAGTGGTGTCCACGTACCCTCGTAGACCATAAGCGGAAGCGTTATGACAACGCGGTTGATGTAGTCGTACATCTTCATGATCCGACCGATCAAAGCACCGAACGTACGGCACCTCCGAGTTCAGCACATGTTCAGCTCGATGACGATCCCCGGGCTCCGATCTAGCAAAGCTTCGGGGATGAGTTCTGTCAACACGACGGCGTGGTGACGATGATGATGCTCTACCGGCGCAGGGCTTCGCCTAAACTCCGCGACGATATGACCGAGGTGGAATATGGTGGAGGGGGGCACCGCACATGGCTAAGGAACGATCCGTAGATCAACTTGTGTGTCTATGGGGTGCCCCCTGCCCCCGTATATAAAGGAAGGAGGGGGAGGCCGGCTGGCCCTTGTTGGGCGCGCCAGGAGGAGGAGTCCTCCTCCTAGTAGGAGTAGGACTCCTCCTTTCCTACTCCTACTAGGAGGGGAAGGAAGGGGGAGAGGAGGGGAAGGAAAGAGGGGGGCGCCCCCCCCCCCTCCTAGTCCAATTCGGACCAGAGGGAGAGGAGGCGCGCGGCCCTTCCTGGCCGCCCCTCTCTCTTCCCACCAAGGCCCATGTGGCCCATTAACTCTCCGGGGGGGGTTCCGGTAACCCTCCGGCACTCCGGTTTTCTCCGAAATCACCCGGAACACTTTCGGTGTCCGAATATAGTCATCCAATATATCAATCTTTATGTCTCAACCATTTCGAGACTCCTCGTCATGTCCGTGATCACATCCGGGACTCCGAACAAACTTCGGTACATCAAAACTTATAAACTCATAATAAAACTGTCATCGTAACGTTAAGCGTGCGGACCCTACGGGTTTGAGAACTATGTAGACATGACCTAGAACCATTCTCGGTCAATAACCAATAGCGGGACCTGGATGCCCATACTGGTTCTTACATATTCTACGAAGATCTTTATCGATCAAACCGCATAACAACATACGTTGTTCCCTTTGTCATCGGTATGTTACTTGCCCGAGATTTGATCGTCGGTATCCAATACCCAGTTCAATCTCGTTACCGGTAAGTCTCCTTACTCATTCCGTAATGCATCATCCCGTAACCAACTCATTTGGTCACATTGCTTGCACTGCTTATAATGATGTGCATTACCGAGAGGGCCCAGAGATACCTCTCCGACAATCGGAGTGACAAAACCTAATCTCGAAATACGCCAACTCAACATGTACCTTTGGAGACACCTGTAGTACTCCTTTATAATCACCCAGTTACATTGTGACGTTTGGTAGTACCCAAAGTGTTCCACCGGTAAACGGGAGTTGCATATTTCTCATAGTTACAGGAACATGTATAAGTCATGAAGAAAGCAATAGCAGCATACTA
Source organism: Triticum dicoccoides (assembly GCF_002162155.2). Classification (NCBI taxonomy): domain Eukaryota; kingdom Viridiplantae; phylum Streptophyta; class Magnoliopsida; order Poales; family Poaceae; genus Triticum; species Triticum dicoccoides. The sequence goes on along the minus strand of NC_041393.1, from coordinate 623,514,181 downwards.
AACGATCAAGTGCTAGGCTAACGAAATGGGTCATGTCAATCACATCATTCTTCTAATGATGTGATCCCATTAATCAAATGACAACACATGTCTATGGTTAGGAAGCATAACCATCTTTGATTAATGAGCTAGTCAAGTAGAGGCATACTAGTGACTATATGTTTGTCTATGTATTCACACATGTATCATGTTTCCGGTTAATACAATTCTAGCATGAATAATAAACATTTATCATGATATGAGGAAATAAATAATAACTTTATTATTGCCTCTAGGGCATATTTCCTTCAATATGGACATATATAGGCGAAAGAAGTCGGTCGGGGGAGCCACGAGGGGCCCACGAGGGTGGGGGCGCGCCCAGGGGGTAGGACGCGCCTCCCTACCTCGTGGCTTCCTCGTTGCTTCCCTTACGTGCACTCCAAGTCTCCTGGATTGCTTCCGTTCCAAAATAACTCTCCCGAAGGTTTCATTCCGTTTGGACTCCGTTTGATATTCCTTTTCTTTGAAACACTGAAATAGGCAACAAAACAACAATTTGGGTTGGGCCCCCGGTTAATAGGTTAGTCCCAAAAATGATATAAAAGTGTAAAGTAAAGCCCATAAACATACAAAACGGGTAATATAATAGCATAGAACAATCAAAAATTATAGATACGTTGGAGACGTATCAATGAGCAACGAAGTTATTATTCTTGCATACTGTACAATCAAGACAGGATTTTTCCTCATAAGCGTCTTAATTGTGATGTCATTGCTGGGCTACCATGCCTTGAAGAGGCTCTTGACTACTTCAGAGATGTTGGGCTGCTCCAGTTTGTGACTGATAAGGAGCATTGGAATGAAGAGCTTCTGTTGCAGTTCTACACCACACTTCACATCAGAGGCTACAACAGGAATCCGAAGACTTGGATCCTTGAGTCGATGACAGGCAATGTTCATCATGAAGCCAAAGCTCATGACATCATCGAGCTTACTTCCATGCCCACTCCTGGTGAGTTGTTTGAACCAGGTTGCCGGGTACATCAGAATCAATTGCAGAGCATCTTTCAGAAGCCAGAGCCCAATATGCGCTAGATGCTCAGTATGATGAAGCCTTTGCCCCATGATGATGAATATCCCAAGGAATTCTTTGTCAAGGACCTCGAGTACCTGCCCCGCACATTCTATCACATTTTGAGGCATACTCTATGGCATATCAAAGGAAATTCTCCTGATGCCAAGCTTGAAGGCGCCATGAAGACATTGGTCTTCTATATCATCAATGGCATCAGGTTCAACACTCAAGATTGCTTCATTCGTCAGCTAGCAGCTTCTGGAATTGATTTGTTTGGACTCAAATTCTATGCACCATGGGTCATGCGTTTGATCAAGCTTCACTCAACTGTCAACTATCAACCTTCAGTGCGCAATCATGTTGTGTTTCTACCTGATGTTGATATGTCATATGAAGCCATCTACACTAAGCCTGCCAAGAAGCCACTCCATGAATACTATGTTGAACATCAAAGCTTCACTCAGCCTATTGAAGGTATTCATGTGCCAAATCCTCCTGCTCTTGATGGTCCTCTGGCTGGTCATTTACATCTGTGGCATCGTGCCAACACCGATGCCACCGCCAGTACTATTGCTCAAAGGCCTCAGAAGCACCCTTGTGTCCTCAACGACCGAGAGCTACTTGTCCCACTTCATCAGAAGCAGGATAGTCATCACGACTAGCTGAAGCGTCAGATGCAGAGTCTTCTTGATGTCAATCGCATTCGTAATCTGGCCACCAAGAATTCATTCGTTGCGCATGAAGCCTGTCGGCGGTCCTGGAAGAGCCTCACACTACTCTGTTCTGAAGATGATCTTCGGGAAGATGGCTTCACAGAGCGATTCAAGTTTGACTCCAGGCCTCCACAATCTGCAAGTTGGCATCCAACCCCTTCCATTGAAGATTCCGAGTATTCATCTTCGGCTGCAACTGTTGTTGCAAGAGTCATTGATGAAGAAGATGACGCCACTTCACCAGCAATGGCTTCACTACACCATGATGCTGCACCAAGCCCGTCTGCACCACTCAACACTAACATCGACCCTGCTGCTCCAACATCTTCATCACCTCAGCATGATTAGACACTCTATGTCTTCAAACATTTTTGGTCCTTACTGACAAAAGGGGGAGAAGCATATGAGTTGATAGTCTTCAAGCGGCTCCATATGGGGTGGTTACCTATTTTTGTTAAGTTCTTACAACTCTTATTTTGAAACTATTTGGCTCTTGAGTTGTAACACTTAAACTTGATGGTCGTCCGCTACTTTTGCTGATACTTTGTGATGCGATGATAAATTCTGCACACGGTCATTCTGCAAAAGCCCATTTCTCATTATGCATTTCATTATCTTCATTATCCTTATGTATGCATGATGAATTGTCTTCGTGTGATGAAGAGGATCTCCACAAGTAAAATCTGCCATGTGCATTTGCATTCAAAAGCAAACTACTTATATGCACATCTTCAGGGGGAGCCTTTTTCAACACATGAAGACAATGCCTATGATCTTTAACTTTCACATACTTTTATCCCCGTGAAAACTTCAACCAGTTTATCATCAAATCACCAAAAAGGGGGGAGATTGTAAGTGCATCTAGTGCCACCCCTAGTTGGTTTTGGAGTATTGACGACAAACTTGGTTGAGGGACTAACGTGTTTGTGAGAATTGCAGGATAACACAGGTAGTAGTCCCTCATTGATTCGGTTTACCTACCAGAGATGACCCCTAAAAATGTATGAAGACAATGGTGGTTTGTGAAGACATTCACGATGAAGATTATGACTTGTGAAGACATTCACTTGAAGACTATGGAGTGCGAAGACATAGTTTTTTGTAGTTTCCTTTTCTTCTTTATTGAGTCATAGGAACCACCGTATTGTTAAGTAGGGTCCATGTGAACAAAGTCAGATGACTGAAGTGATGCTCAACCAAAATCCAGTGTCTTCGAGTGAAGACAATGAGAGCAAATCTTATCCAGAGTTGGATGAGTCAGCTTTGCTTGTATCCCAAGCCAAGCTGCTGCATATGTTTGAAATCCGACTGTTGGACACGTGTCGATTCCTTAGTGACCCAAGGTCATTTCGGACATATCAGGTCAGGTTGCCTCCTGGCTATAAATAGCCCACCCCCTACACCATAATTTGGTGACTGCTTAGAGTTAGTGCACAGGTTTTGTCGTTTGAGAGCAACCCACCTTCAAAGCCTTTGAGAGAGAGATCCTTGCGAGGACAAAGCCCAAAACACTCAGAGCCAAAGAGTGTTAGGCATCACTGAAGTTTTTCTGTCCGCGTGACCTGAAGACTTGTTACACTTGAGGACTGTGAATCCTCCAGCCGGTTAGGCGTCGCGTTCTGAGAACCCAAGAGTCATTGTGGATCGCTGGTGAACGAAGTCTGTGAAGGTTTGGAAGTCTATCTTGAAGACTTACCAGAGTGATTGGACGAGGACTGGGTGTCCTTAGCTCAAGGGGAATAAGGTGAAGACGCGGTCTTCTGAGTTCATTCTCAGCCTCCCTAACCAGACGTACAGATGTCACATCAACTGGAACTGATCTACCAAATCCTTGTCTTCACCAAGCTACTGGTTCTATCCCTTACTTCCTTTACATTTCAGTTTGTTTTCGTGAAGTCATTTCCTGCTTGATTGATCTGTTTGACCTCACTGTGTGAAGACTATTACCTGTTTGGCTTCATACTGTCTTCTATTCTGATCCGTACTACCTAGCTGTTGTTAGTCTTTGTACTTTCACTATACTATTACTTGACTATGGCTTGTCTAGTGTAGTTCATCTTCCGTTGCATATCATATTGGCTCATTCCAACAGTTTGTCTTCAAAGACCTCGTGTTTTGAAGACTTTCATAAAAATCGCCTATTCACCCCCCCCCCTCTAGTCGATAACTAGCACTTTCAACTATGATATGTGGTCAATGAAGCAATTGTCGCATACCATAGAGACCAGGTGTGACGTCGAGGCGGGCCGGTGGCTTGCTATTAGGTCGATGCAGTGATCTGATCTCAAGGTGAACGCGAAGGGCCTTGAGCATTCGGTTTGTTGGTGATAGATCGTCACCCTCCGAATAGGAGGTCAGTGGTGAAGATGTCATGGACCACGAGGAGATCGTTGACGCGATCTGTTTGGGCGGCAGGATGCCCACGCGAAGGTCGCCGTGGCAGTCAATGATGACACCACTATGCCAGTGTGCCAAAGAAGACAATGCGGGGGAGGGAGGCCGGTGGGTTGACGTCGGCCCGGCCCGCCCAACCCGTGGTGAAGTTGAAGGAGCCTAAGGTGAGGCTTTCTCATGGTGGAAGGCCTGGCATGCGAACTGATGATACATAGAACAATTAGTATGCTCATTAGGGTGGCTAATGCGAACGAAAGTACCAAGGTCACATGAGGAAGTTACCCAGGTTCAGGCCACCTTAGAGGGGTAACACCTTACGCCCGCTTCTGGTTTGTATCCATGGTGAAGTACCTCATGCGAGGATTACGACGGGGATGATATATGACTAGTGAGAGCATGTTTCTACAAGAGTAGATGGGATGGCTAGCCGTAGCCCTTACTTTATATAGGTGATAGGGGTAAGGTTTTACAGAAGACGGGGCCAATCTGACCACTGCCCATCTTGGTTTGTACGCCAAGATGATCTCTTGATGTTTAACCGGGCTCCGAGGCTCCCTCATATAGTCATCTTTCGCCAAGCTTCATGGGCTCTGAGGCAAGCCTGCCAAGCTCCCCGCCGAGAGGCCATCCCCGGTGTATTACACCATCAACTACGTTAGCCCGACAGGTGGGCCCAATAAGTCAAAACGGTTGTTTTCATGAGCAAATCAGACGATGAGTGCTCTCCGTTACTTGTTAGGCACAAAGTTGATGGTTGTGCTCTCCGTTACTCGCTTGTGAGTTGTGTGAAAAGTGATACCAAGTTATTACCCTATCCTCAACTGTGGTGGTTTCAGTAAATGCATCCTTCGGCTCCGAGCAACGCTCAAGACTATCCATAGTGGGGAGTAACTTAGAGTAGTAACATGCATATGGGAAAATACACAGGAGCTCCTGGGTGCTCCACACCCCTATACAAATATTAAATGTAAAAAATACCAAAAAATCAAAAAAAACTGAAATTTGAGGATATCAAACCTGGGTTCTTAATCTACTCCCGTGTGAAATTTCATGTAAAAATACCAGAAAACCTATCCAAGGTGAAGGAAATTTTGTCCGAACAAAAATCTGTCCAAACAGTTTTTTCTATACATAGGAAACTTTTGTCTTTTTGTCACGAATACGTTTCCTGGTATTTTTTCACGAAATTTCACACGGGAGTAGATCAGGACCCACCTCATGCCGCGGACTCCTACAGTTGTGCCGGCGACCGGAAGGGCAAAGGGCCGGCGAGGAGGTGGTGAACATCTATCTTAATTTCAAGTTTTTAGATGTAGTTTGAACTTGCCCGCCGTATTATGTGTATTATGTGAACTTTGGTTATCTTTTGAAGACCCGGTTATGATCTTTTGATGAACCGATTGTGCATTTGTATGTTCGCTCATGATCTAAGTAGTTTTTATCAATGTTGCATGGTTTAGTATGAATATACTGGACAAAATATGAGATACGTGGGTGTGGAGGCACGAATATAGGGAGTGGCCGGTCAGTGTCCTCGGGCATGCCCGTGCGTGTCCACGGACATATAGTTGGGCGGATTTGCCAAGTCCGGTTGTAGATGCTCTAACATATGTGTGGTGTCATATAACACTTCATTTATCAGATTATATACTCATCTTGTCTTGGTATGTGTGATGTTACCCATAGTATCAGTAACTACATATGTTACTCAAATCATCTCTCCTCTCATTAAATCATTGCCACATAAGCAAATTTGCTGAGTTGGGCTCTATGTTACTACTTGAAGAAAAGAGAAAAGGCTAGGTTTCTTCTGTCTCCTGCTGGCTCCGCCGCCGGTCCGCCTCGTCTCCGATGGCTGGCGGCGCAGTGGATCCGGGTCCTTGCCGGCGAGAAGGCTCCGTCTTTAGATGTTCCAACAAGTTTTGTTAGGGTTTGTGTCCTACTCAGGAAGACGATGCAGCGGTGGCTTTCTGAAGATGGAATAAGGTTCTCCTCGTCCAGTCCCCATTCTGGTGGTGCGTCTAGCATTGTCGGTGGGCGTGTGGAGATGTGTCTCCGATAGATCTGTCATTGATGGATTTGCTCGAATTTTATCATAGCTTGCCTACGTTCGTGCGTCTTGAGGTTGGATCCTTCCAATTAATGCCACTCTTCAACGGCGGCGGTTGCTGTTCTAGTGCGCTGATCCTATGAAGCCTTAACACGACGACTTCCCAACTGCCTACTACAACAAGGTTTGCCCAGCTCCAGCGAGGTAGGGGCAATGACGGCGGCGCGCCTTCGGCTCGCTTCAGTGCTTGTAGTCGTCGCTAGGTGGTCTAAGATCTAGATGTATTTTTTATTATTTCTAGCGTTCATTGTACTACCATGTTTGAAGATGAATAGATTGGAAGTTTTTCGTGAAAAAAAAAAGAAGTTACTCCCACTATGGGCAGTCCAAACGTCACCAAAGAGCCCGTGGTTTCGACACCGAAGAGCCACGGCGTTTCGGCTCCAAGCCACGGCGGTTTCCGACCATGCGGATCCTAACTAAGGGTACAGGCAATGTTGGGCGAAACAAAAGCCACATGGCCTAACACCACAGTTTTTTCACCCTATATACTTGCTCTGAAAACACCATAGCTCCACAGTAGGTCACAAGGCTTCCTGCAAATTCTTTCAGCCTGTAGGTCACAAGGCTTCCTGCAAATTCTTTCAGCCTGTAGGTCACAAGGCTTCCTGCAAATTCTTTCAGCCTGTGGGAAAGATCGCATGTCCAGCAACAGAATGTAGGTCAATCTCACCGAAACACTACTCACAAGACCCTTGAGAGAATAGGCTACCGCAAACAATTTTCAGGTCTTGCAGCAATAAAACTATAAAAACTACAGTAAATCTCTCTGTCAGCAACGCAGAAAAACAAATTTCTCTTTTCTTTTGGCAAACAGCAATGCAGAAAAACAAGTTGATGCGCGTCAAGTGGCACACACACGACACGAGGATAACCATCTGCCGAAACCAACATCATCTTCAGGTCCTTAAGCCCAATCCAATGCCGCTTCTTGGTACAGAAAAGGGTGAAATTACTTTGCAAATTTATAAAAAGATGGCGATCGAATCATTTCGGTAAACTCGAACTTTGGATGAAAGATCAACTACCAGGCAAGTAGGCGATTATAGCAAGATGCTGAGCCGGGGGAAGAGGAGGGAGGAGGATCAATTACCAAGATGCAGGTCCTTAAGCCCAATCTAATGATGTTTGTTGGATGAAAGATCAATTACCAAGATGCAGCATTCAGTCCTGGACTCCCCCAGGGCTGATGAGGATTAGTAGCAAAACTTCAGCCTGATAGAAAATAACAGAAACCTCTCCTTCCTAGCTAGAAATGCATAGGGGCCTAGGCTGCAGGGTGACCTTTGTAAGCATCAAACAGATTCTGTATGAACACTCGAAGAAAACTAAATCAGCAATCAAACATCTCGCGCTTTTGTATATGATAACTGAAAAGACAATGAAGTTTCCGACACAGGGATGTGTTCCTAGCACAGCTTAGGCAGAACAAAGCCATAAACAATTGTGCTTACCAGCTGTCTCCAGGTACAAATTCAAAGTCATATTTTTTGCATCCCTCCCCATCAGAAATTTTCCACAGTGCATTCTTTTTGCATCTAAAAGCATCTCTTGCAGTTTTAAGAGGGGCAACTTCATAAGGTACTTGAATTACAGAGGAACCTTAGACTAGAAAAAGAGCAGGCCTATGCGGAAGACTGTGAAATCATTTGACATCAACATCGCCTGCAAAACAAGCACAAGACACTAAGAACAGCGCAATCTTCAGGCATCAACCCTGTCTATGGCTGTTCGAAGGGGTCGGCCACTGACAAATCATGGACATGCCTGTGGAGATGAATCGCAGTATTGCGATGTCTACTCCTGAATTCAAATTGGGCATCTCGAGAAGCTCTGTTTTCCACTCGTAGCAGCGTGCGTTGGTAAGCCAGCGACACACTGTCCTTGGCACCATATATTCCTTCAAATTCCATATTTTTTAGCACCTTTGCATTCAAATTCCATATATGCCTCGGGTATCCTTTACTTGAGAGTGAAAAAATAGGCCCGCGCTCAGCCTTAGCGGCCCGGCCAAAGCCTAGTGTAGCAAACAACAAAATTATAAAAATAACTAAGCAACAAAAATACAAGTACTTTTTTCATTTCTTTTGGCAAACAGAAGTGCAGAAAATCAAGTTGATGAGCGTCAGACAGTACACACAAGGAACCCTGGCTGCCAAAGCCAGCATTATCATCAGGCCCTTGAGCCCAATCCAATGCTGTTTCTCAATCGGATTCCTTTCAGTAAACTCATGATCTTTCAATAAAAAGATCTACTAGGCAACCATACCATGTTTCAGCTGACACATGATAGCGTACCTTGAAAAATTACAGAGAGCTTTCACTCTAGCTAGAAAAGCCTGCCCTCCCTCCCTCCCTCCCTCCCCCCCTCTCTCTCTCTCTCTCTCACACACACACACACACACACACACAAATCAGCAATGAAACATGCTTAAGCATAGGGGCCATATGCAAAGGCCTTTGTAAGCATCAAGCAAATGATATATGCACACACACATAAAAAACAAATCAGCCATCAAACTTCTCTCCTTATGTATATATGATAACTGAAAAGGCAATTAAGTTTCCAACGCAAGGATGTGTTCCTAGCCCAGCTTTGGCAGAACAAAGTCACAGCCGATTGCACAGGATAAGACCATAGGAGGAGTTTTGGCAGATGGGGTTACCACTTAACAGCTACAAATTTTGGAAGTAATATTTTTGCATCCCTGCCCATCAGAAATTTTCCACAGTGCACTATTTCTGCATCCAAAAGCATCTCTTGCAGTGTTAACAGTCATAACTTACCAGAATTACAGAGGAACCTTAGACTAGAAAAAGAGCAGGAATATGCGGAAGATGATGCAATCATTAGACATACCACAAGACACTAAGAACAGTGAAATCTTCAGGCATCAACCCTGTCTATGGCTGTTGGAAGGGGTCAGCCACTGACAAATTATGCTTGTTGAGATGTTTCTCAGTATCACGATGTCTATTCATGAATTCAAATTGAGCATCTCGAGAAGCTCTGTTTTCCACTCTTAGCAGCCTGTGTTGGTAAGCCAGCGATATACTGTTGTAGGCCCCATATATTCCATCAAATTCAATTTTCTTTAGCACTTCTGCATTCAAAACAAAGAACTTGGCAAACTCAAGCTGTTTATCATGGCTCATGAATACTTCAAACACCACTGTTTTGAGATGGGTTTGAAGGCATTCAATTGGATGTAGTCGGTCATACTGAGGCTCAATTTTCTTATCCATCTCTTTGTGTTTGTGAAACTACAAAATGGGTATTAAGAATCTGTCAAGCGTCTCTGGGTTAAAACAATATGTCAATCAAATCAAAAGTTTTAAAGCAAGCAAAATGAGCACTCACAATAACATAGAGCTTCTCAAGACAGGGGAACCTCCTAAGGATATTAAGAACTCCATCCAATTCATATCCAGAACACCTGAGAGCCAAAATCTTCACGGTATACATCGAGTTTCCCGAGCCGGCTGAACTTATTCCCTGAAAAAAAAATGAACATGAAAAAAATAATTACCTCCATGTAGCAATGCCAAATGCAAGGTTTGAGGATCATGATGATGATGATGATGATGATGATGATACCTGGGAGACTAGGAGCTTGGAGACAACAGGTAACAAAGGGCCCAATATCTCCAGTTTAGGCGCAGAAATTACCCGGATAGTACCACAATCATCTCGGGAACCAAAAGGCATTAGTAACCTCACAAGGCGAGGCGCATCCTCGATGACAAGCTCTACTTTACCAGAGCTGTCACGGAAGCATATACTCCTAAGAGTCGGCGAGCGAACATGGAGGCAACTAGCACCACGAACTCCGGACATGTGTAAGCTCTTCAAGGCACGGCAAGCAGAGAGCAGTCCGCGGAAGACCTCCACTGAGATGGAAACGGAGATCAAGGAGAGAAGCTCGAGGAGGTCAAAGCCCATGGACGGCACCATCTCTCGGGGCAAATCACAGTAGCCGATCTCGGCAACGAGGAGGGTAGATGCAGAGCGAAAGGCGGATGGCGGCAGGGAAATTCTCGCCAGAATAAGTTCTTCTAACTCTTTTTCACCGTGGACCTTGTAGCCGACTTCGAGCACCTCAAGGTTGGCGAGGGCCCGGGAGCGGAACCAGCTCTCCGCCTGGTCGTGGAGGTCGCCGGGGCGGAGGCCGTGGAAGCAGAATCGGCGGGCGGGACCAGGATGCTGCGAGATTACCTTGGGGACGACATCGGGGGCGACGGAGGAGGTGCGGACGCCGCGGCCGGGGTATGGGACGCGGACCTCGAGGTTGAGAGGGGCGGAGCGCCACAGGGGGCGCCATCGGCGGGAGAAGACCTGCGTGCGGCCGCCGTCCTTGGTGGGGAGGAGGGAGATGATGGTGCAGAGGACGGCGTCGGGGACCCTGCTGATGAAATCGGCGGCGCTCTCGTCGGAGTCGCGCCTCCGTGCCGTCTTCGATGCGGTCCACTGGGAACCCCCCTGGTCGGGGACGGGTGCCGCTGGCGCTGCGGCGGCCTCCATGGCCGGCGGCTAGCGGGGCGGCAGATTTGGCCGCAATGCTCCACCCGCCGCTCCTGGCCGCCGGCGCACTCGCACGGATGGGGAAATGGGGAATGGGGTGGGTGGGTCGGGTGTGAATTGGGATGGACAGAACAGCTAGGGTTTGCGTAGGAGAAAACTTTCAAATCTCGATGAAAATTCACGATTTTTATGAATTTCTGGTAGACGGGAAATGGAAATCACGGTAAAAAAAAAACTTTGAAAAATTATACTCCCTCCTTCCGAAAATACTTGTCATCAAAATGGACAAGAAAGGATGTATTTAGAACTAAAATACATCTATATACATTCCTTTTTCTTTATTTTGATGACAAGTATTTCCGTACTCCCTCCGTGCCATAATATAAGAGCGATTTTGCACTGTCGGCGGCAGTATTTACTATGAAGATCTAAAGTCCTCCCGTCGACAAGCGCTTTTTGGATGTGTCATTTCACATGTGGAGTCCATGTTTGAAAAGAGAACCCGGCCTAACCAAGATTGAAACATGCTTTGTCTTGGTTTTGTGTCCTTGGAGACATCTTTCATTGTTGTAAATGTTGTGCGGGTAAAAAACTCACATGATTATATCATTGTTGTAGTGTGGGTTTCATATTCGACATCACATATCTATGACGTTTCAAGCGCACGTTGTTGGTTTTCGATCGCATGGATTGTTGGTCGTGCTTCCGCATGACTTGATGATAGAGGCGATATAGAATCTGTCAACGAGGCTGGAGATGCCGACTCCAAGAGTCCTGAACCTCGGGGGGTCCATTCCTGGACCGTTGAGGTGTTGGTCCAGTGGAGCGGCAGCCGGAGGCGTGAAAGTTGTGGCGATTACCGGGTCTGAAGCCGGTGTCACTGTACACGGGTGGAATCATGTGCGTTGCCACAACCTAGGTGGTGAGGTTGGTGAGTGGGGTCATGCCTGGCGCTGAAGAGCTATTTTTTGGAGGGCCACTTGGTGTTGTCATCAAGACCAGCTCCAAAGTGATAACTTATGGGACGACCTTGTCGTTAGTTGTTGGTGCCACAATTGCCTAGCTATCTCCGGTCTCGGTGATGGAGATGACGTCGGCCTCCTCGCCTTTCTGTTTCTGAGATGGAGACGATGCATAGGCTAGCAGCGTTGAGGCTACAATCCGGGGTGTACCCATCCAGGATGAAGAACTATGATATGTGGCCAATGAAGCAATTGTCGCATACCATATAGACCAGGTGTGACGTCGAGGGGGGGCCGGTGGCTCACTATTAGGTCGATGCAGTGATCCGATCTCAAGGCGAGCGTGAAGGGCCTCGAGCACTCGGTTTGTTGGTGCCAGATCGTCACCTTCCGAATAGGAGGTCAGTGGTGAAGATCTTGTGGACCTCGAGGAGATCGCTGACGCAATCTGTTTGGGCGGCAGGACACCCACGCGAAGGTCACCGTGATGGTCGATGACGGTCACCACCACACCAGTGCGCCGAAGAAGACGATGCGGGGGAGGTAGGCCGGTGGGTTGATGTCTGCCCGGCCCACCCAGCCCATGGTGAAGTTGAAGGAGCCTATGGTGAGGCTTTTCTCTCGATGGGAGACCGCCGGAAGCGAGGGGAGATCTGATCTGGATTCAGTCTCCAGCCAGCGCAGCCCCCTGTCTCGCGCGCGAACTAACGATACATAGAAACGTCAGCACCCTCGGTAGGGTGGCCAACGCGGACGGAAGTACCAAGGTTACACGAGATGCTACCCAGATTCAGGCCAACTTAGAGGGTTAACACCCTATGTCCGCTTCTGGTTTGTATCCATGGTGAAGTACCTCATGCGAGGGTTACAAGAGGGATGATATATGACTAGTGAGAGCATGTTTCTATAGGAGTAGATGGGATGGCTAGCCCTAGCACTTACTTTAGATAGGTGATAGGGGTAAGGTTTTACAGAAGATGGAACTGATCGAACCGTCGCCATCTTGGCTTGTACGCCAAGATGATCTCTTGATGTTTATCTGGGCTCCAAGGCTCCCTCATGTAGTCATCTTCCGCCAAGCTTCTTGGGCCCTGAGGCAAGCCTGACAAGCTCCCCACCGAGAGGCCATCCTCGATGTATTACACCGTCAGCTACATTAGCATGACAGGTGGGCCCAATAAGTCAAAACGGTTGTTTCCATGAGCAAATCAAACGACCAGTGCTCTCCGTTACTTGTTAGGCGCAAAGTTGATGGTTGTGCTCTCCGTTACTCGCTCGTGAGTTGTGTGAAAAGTGATACCAAGTTATTACCCTATCCTCAAATGTGGTGGTTTCAGTAAATATGTCCCTCGGCTCCGAGCGACGCTTAAAACTATCCATAGTGGGGAGTAACTTAGAGTAGTCACATGGATATGGGAAAATACACTGGAGCTCTTGGGTGCTCCACACCCTATACGAATATTAAATTAAAATATTACCAAAAGAAATTAAAAAAAATGAAATTGGGGGTATCAAACCTGGGTTCTCAATCTACTACAGTGTGAAATTTCATGTAAAAATACCAGAAAACGTGTCTGTGGCGAAGGAAATACTGTCCGAAAAAAATTGTCCAAAGAGTTTTTTTTTCTACATATAGGATTTTTTTTCTTTTTTGTCACGAATACATTCCCTGGTACTTTTTCATGAAATTTCACACGGGAGTAGATCGGGACCCACCTCCTGTCGCGGACTCCTATAGCTGCGCCGGTGGCCGGAAGGGCAAAGGGCCGGCGAGGAAGCGGTGAACATCCGTCTTAATTTCAAGTTTTTAGATGTAGTTTGAATTTGTCCGCCGTATTATGTGTATTATGTGAACTTTGGCTATCTTTTGAAGATCCGGTTGTGATCTTTTGATGAACCAATTGTGCATTTGTATGTACACTCATGATCTATGTAGTTTTTATCAACGTTGCATGGTTTGGTATGAATGTAGGGGACGGGATATGAGCACTAGTAGAAAAGGGGGCAATGGTCTAGGCCAGGTCAGCCCATTAGTCCCGGTTCAATCCAAAACCGGGACCAATGGGAGCATTTGACCCGGTTCGTGAGCCCCGGGGGCCGGCCGGGCCACGTGGGCCATTGGTCCTGGTTCGTCTGGATCTTTTGGTCCCGGTTGGTGGGACGAATCGGGACCAATGAGCCTCGCTCCTGGCCCACCACCATTGGTCCCGGTTGGTGGCATGAACCGGGACCAAAGGCTGCCCTTTAGTCCCGGTTCGTGGGACGAATCGGGACCAATGAGTTGACTATATATACCCTCGCCCGCGAGCAGAGCACTCCCACTGCTCTGTTTTTCATGGCCGGCGAGGGGAGAGCTTTGTGGTGCTCTAGCTCACCTCCTATGCACACGAGGTGTTCGATGGAATGCCCGAGCCACACTACTTAAGCTTTCTCCTCTCCAAGCTCCATTTTCCTCAATATTTGTCTAGGTTTAGCGGTCCGTCACGTCCCGTCCCCGTCTTCACCGCCGTCGATCGCCCGCGTCGATCTCGTCGCCGGCACCACCGTGGTGAGCCTCTTGTTCTTATCTTCTTTCTGAAAGGAAAAAAATTCTTACTTGTATGTTTATATAGATATTTATATAATTTTCTTACTTTTATTATTGCATCTTATATAGTGCGATGGTTTTGGTATCCGCCCCCGTCGGCCCTCGTCCTATCTATGACTCGGATGTGGTATATATTATATTTTCATAACTATTGGTTCATTTATTATTTATGACAATTATGCCGAACAACGTGACATAGATTTTATTTATCTAGGAGGTTGTGGAACCGGAAATTCCAACCGACCCTATTGTCGAGAGGTTAAATTTAGTTGAAGAAGAAAACAATTTGTTGAAGGAAAAAATAAGAAAAATTGAGGAGGAGAAGATGATATTGGAGTTGCATGTTGCGGATGTCGTCGATGATCACAAGATCAAGATGGATGCAATGTGCTTGAAGATTAGAAAGATTAGAAAAATATGCCATTCATACCGAGGCTTGGTATCATTATGCCGTTGGATCAGTTGTTACATTGGTTACGATTATGATCGCATTTGTTTTCGCATTGAAATGTTTTACATAGTTTCAATGTATGGTTTAATTAATTTAGATGCTCTGCAGAGCTTTATGTTGTTAGATGAGAACTATGTATGTACTTTGGTTTTAATATGATGATGAACTTCTATTAATTTGGTCACTTAATTATCTATTCATGATGTTCTGTAATGCACGCAGATGAACCGGCAATGGATGTACGGTTCAAGACACACCTCCGAGTACATTAAGGGCGTGCATGATTTTCTCGAAGTGGCTGAGGCAAACAAGCAGAATGGTTTTATGTGTTGTCCATGCCCTATATGTGGGAATATAAAGTCTTACTCTGACCGGAAAATCCTTCACACCCACCTGCTTTACAAGGGTTTCATGCCACACTATAATGTTTGGACGAGGCACGAAGAAATAGGGGTTATGATGGAAGACGGCGAAGAAGAAGAGTACGATGACAACTATGTGCCCCCTGAATATGGTGATGCTACTTAAGATCAAGAGGAACCAGACGATGTGCACGATGATGCTGCAACGGGCGAAGCTGCTGAAGATCAAGAGGAACCAGACGATGTGCCCGATCATGATGATCTCTGCCAGGTCATTGTCGATGCAAGGACGCAATGCGACACTCAAAAGGAGAAGCTGAACTTCGATCGCATGTTAGAGGACCACAAAAAAGGGTTGTACCCAATTGCGAAGATGGCAACACAAAGCTCGGTACCGTACTAGAATTGCTGCAGTGGAAGGCAGAGAATGCTGTGCCTGACAAAGGATTTGAGAAGCTACTGAAAATATTGAAGAAGAAGCTTCCAAAGGATAACGAATTGCCCGACAGTACATACGCAGCAAAGAAGGTCGTATGCCCTCTAGGATTGGAGGTGCAGAAGATACATGCATGCCCTAATGACTGCATCCTCCATCGTGGTGCGTACAAGGATCTGAACGCATGCCCGGTATACGGTGCATTACGGTATAAGATCAGACGAGATGACCCTGGTGATGTTGACGGCGAGCCCCCCAGGAAGAGGGTTCCTACAAAGGTGATGTGGTATGCTCCTATAATACCACGGTTGAAACGTTTGTTCAGAAACAGAGAGCATGCCAAGTTAATGCGATGGCACAGTGAGGACCGTAAGAAAGACAAGAAGTTGGGAGCACCCGCTGACGGGTCGCAGTGGAGAAAAATCGAGAGAAAGTACTGGGATGAGTTTGCAAGTGACCCAACAAATGTATGGTTTGCTTTAAGCGCGGATGGCATTAATCCTTTCGGGGAGCAGAGCAGCAATCACAGCACCTGGCCCGTGACTCTATGTATGTATAACCTTCCTCCTTGGATGTGCATAAAGCGGAAGTTCATTATTATGCCAGTTCTCATCCAAGGCCCTAAGCAACCCGGCAACGACATTGATGTGTACCTAAGGCCATTAGTTGAAAAACTTTTACAGTTGTGGAATGGAAACGGTGTACGTACGTGGGATGAGCACAAACAGGAGGAATTTGACCTAAAGGCGTTGTTGTTCGTGACCATCAACGATTGGCCCGCTCTCAGTAACCTTTCAGGACAGACAAACAAGGGATACCATGCATGCACACACTGTTTACTTGACACCGATAGTATATACCTGGGAAGCTGCAGGAAGAATGTGTACCTGGGCCATCGTCGATTTCTTCCGACCAACCATCAATGTCGAAAGAAAGGCAAGCATTTCAAAGGCGAGGCAGATCACCGGAAGAAGCCCGCCATGCGTACCGGTGATCACGTACTTGCTATGGTCAATGATTTACACGTAATCTTTGAAAAGGGTCCCGGCGGACTAGCTGTTCCGAGTGACGCTGGGGCCTGGGGGACACGCACCCATGTGGAAGAAGAAATCTATATTTTGGGACCTACCCTACTGGAAAGATCTAGAGGTCCGCTCTTTGATCGACGTGATGCACGTGACGAAGAACCTTTGTGTGAACTTGCTAGGCTTCTTGGACGTGTATGGGAAGACAAAAGATACAGCTGAGGTACGGGAGGACCTGCAACTTTGCATGAAAAAGACGACATGCCTCCAAAGCATTATGAAGGTCCTGCCAGCTATGCTCTTACCAAAGAAGAGAAGGAAATCTTCTTTGAATGCATGCTTAGTATGAAGGTCCCGACTGGCTTCTCGTCGAATATAAAAGGAATAATAAATATGGCAGAGAAAAAGTTTTAGAACCTAAAGTCTCATGACTGCCACGTGATTATGACACAACTGCTTCTGGTTGCATTGAGGGGGCTTCTACCGGAAAACGTCCGATTAGCCATTGTGAAGCTATGTGCATTCCTCAATGCAATCTCTTAGAAGGTGATCGATCCAGAAATCATACCAAGGCTAAGGAGTGATGTGGTGCAATGTCTTGTTAGTTTCGAGCTGGTGTTCCCACCATCCTTCTTCAATATCATGACGCACGTCCTAGTTTATCTAGTTGACGAGATTGTCATTCTGGGCCCCGTATTTCTACATAATATGTACCCCTTTGAGAGGTTCATGGGAGTCCTAAAGAAATATGTCCGTAAACGCGCTAGGCCAGAAGGAAGCATCTCCATGGACCATCAAACAGAGGATGTCATCGGGTTTTGTGTTGACTTCATTCCTGGCCTGAAGAAGATAGGTCTTCCTAAATCGTGGTATGAGGGGAGACTGACTGGAAAAGGCACGCTTGGAAGGGACTCAATAATATGCAGGGACGGATATTCTTGGTCTCAAGCACACTACACAGTTCTACAGAACTCTACCTTGGTGACCCCGTATGCCGATGAACACAAGAACAGTCTGCGCTCCAAACACCCGAAGCAGTGCGACGACTGGATTACATGTGAACACATCAGGACTTTCAGCAGTTGGTTGGAAACACGTCTCAGAGGTGACAACACTGTTTGTGATGAGCTGTACTTGTTGTCCAGGGGACCATCTTCGACTGTTACGATTTGGAAAGGATACGAGATAAATGGGAATACATTTTACACGATTGACCAAGATCAAAAGAGCACCAACCAAAACAACGGTGTCCGCTTTGATGCAACAATCGAGAGGGGAAATGACACATATTATGGTTACATAGTGGACATATGGGAACTTGACTACGGACATGATTTTAAAGTCCCTTTGTTTAAGTGCAAATGGGTCAATCTGTCAGGAGGCGGGGTACAGGTAGACCCACAGTACGGAATGACAACAGTGGATCTGAAAAATCTTGGGTACACTGACGAACCGTTCGTCCTAGCCAATGATGTGGCACATGTTATGTCTGTGAAGGACATGTCTACTAGACCGAGAAAAAGAAAAAGATAAGGAAGCGAATACATCATATGATGAGCCAAACGCCACATAGTTTTTTCAGGAAAAAGGGACATCGTGGGAGTGGAGGGCAAGACAGACATGTCTGAAGATTATGAAAAGTTTCATGAAATTCCTCCCTTCAAAGTCAAGGCTGACCCCAGCATCCTGATAAACGATGAAGATTATCCATGGTTACGGCGCAGTAAGCAAATGACACAAGCGAAGAAAAAGTGAAGACTTTCTCCCGCAACTATTATGATGATACCATGCCAACTTTATAACAGACGAGTATGATACCATTGTCCGTTTTGTACATGCACATGCTATGTGAGTGAATTTATGATACCATGCCAACTTTCAAGTTTTTCAGAGTTCATTTGAAATGCTTTAATGTCTTATGGTTCGGCCCTCGTAATACCATTAATCCCGTTTCGCTCCTTGCCAACTATGTTCTCATCAAGAACACTCTCAACAGAAAGTTTATAATTTTTCTAAAACTAATGCACTAACAGAAAGTTAATAATTTTACTGACCTAAAAGCAAAAGAAATTAAAAAATAAAGCAAAAAACAAAAGAAAATAAATAATCCAAAAAACAAAACAAATAAACTGGAAACAAAATAAAAATAGCAACAATAAGTATTTTGTTTTAAGTAGAAACAAAAAGAAATAATAAAGCAACAAAGAAAACAAAAAAACAAAAAAAATGTTTTCAAATTTGAAAACTAATGGCACTAACAGAAAGTTTATAATTTTTCTAAAATAAAAGAAAAAAAGAATTAAAAAATAAAGCAAAAAACAAAAGAAAATAAATAATGCGAAAACAAAAAAAACTGGAAAAATAAAAAAATAGCATCAATAAGTATTTTGTTGTAAGTAGAAACAAAATAAAATAAATAAAGCAAGAAAGAAAATAAAAAAACAAAAAAGTGTTTTCAAATTTGAAAACTAATGGCACTAACAGAAAGTTTATAATTTTTCTAAAACTAAAAGCAAAAAGAATTAAAAAATAAAGCAAAAAACAAAAGAAAATAAATAATGCAAAAAACAAAACAAAAAAACTGGAAAAAAACTAAAAAAAACTGCCACTTATTGGGCCACCACGGCCTGAATACGACTAGAAACCCAACCTGGGCCAAGATTCAGGCCCGCAGAAGGCCCAATAGGCCCACAGCAGCAAAGTTTGAGATTAGGCCCGAAAGCCTGCAGTTGAGAGGAGCTCGAGAGGGTGGGCGCAGCAGCGCTTATAAACCACTCTTGAGCCCTCTCAACTAGCGAGGTGGGACTAAACTTTGGCCGCGACGCGGGCAGCATAGGGGCCTTTTGTCCCGGTTGGTGGCACCAACCGGGACCAAAGGCCGCCGCTTCCCGCCCTTTGGGCTGCCGAAAACTGGCCTTTGGTCCCGGTTGGTGGCACCAACTGGGACTAATGTTTAGTCCCGGTTGGTGCCACCAACCGGGACCAAAGGCTTTGCTATATAAGCAAACACTTTGCAAAAATTCAGAATTTCATCGCCAGTTGCCCCCGACGATGCCGACCTCCTCGACGCTGCCAGGCTGCTCCACCTCGCCGTCGCCGTCGCCGCCGCCAAGGCCGTCGCCTCCCCGAGCCCGCGCCGTCCTCGTCGCCGGCCTCCTCGAGCCCGCGCCGCGTCCTCGTCGCCGGCCTCCCCGAGCCCACCGTCCTCGTCCCCGTCGCCGTGTGCCTCCCCGAGCCCACCCTCCTCATCCATGTCCCTGTGTGCCGCCCGAGACCGTCGTCCCCGTCACCACGCGCGCGTGCCTCCC